>NC_057796.1:286699381-286813849 GCF_018294505.1 Triticum aestivum
GACTGCAATTGCATGTCTTCAACACGATTGCAACTTAGTGTTGGTTTGTCTAGGGGGGGGGCAATTGCATGTCTTGTTCTACACATGCAACTGCAAGTGTTGCCCTCGACTGCAATTGCATGTCTTCAACGTGACTGCAACTTTGTGGTGTTTTTGTCGGGGAGGGGGTAGTTGCATGTCTGCCACTAGGCACGCAACTGCAAGTGTCTCCTCCGACTGCAATTGCATGTCTTCAACGCGACTGCAACTCAGTGATGTTTTTTGTCAGGAGGGGGGCAGTTGCATATCTTTTCACTAGACACATTGTCGCCATGACTACAACTGCATGTTGTTGCTGTTGTTCTTGTGGTGGTGGTTGTTGTTGTTGTTACTATTATTATTAGTAGTAGTAGTACTACTACTACTAGTAGTACTATTATTATTATTATCATCATCATCATATTTTATATTTTTTATGCTTATTTTATTTTGTTGTTGCATTTTGAGTTTTTCTTTTTGAAAACACACGTGAACATTTTCAAAATACATGATGTTTTTTAGGAACATTTTTTCCAACACATGATGAATAATTTTAAGAATAAACGAGCAATTTTTCCAAAATATCATGATAAATGTAAACAAAATGCTTCCTTTTACAGTGAGCTGATAACTATTTTTTCAAAGGAAATGAGCGTTTAACAAACAATAGGAAAAAACAGAAAAACTAAACTTAAACAAAAAAACGGATGGAAGGAAAATCATGCAAACTTACTACTGTCCCGGCTTGTGCCAGAACGAGCAGTATCTCTAGAAACTCTCGATGGACTCAAAAAAATGCTGGCCTAAAGGCACAGAGCAACGTGAGAAACTGACAAAGGCATTAGACGCAATAGCAGGGCCGACCCAACAATACTAGAAAAGTATCAGACTAAATGAGAAATTAAAAATGGGCTGGGCTATTGTTAGATGATGTCATCTGACTGAGACTTCGCGAAGTCTCAGTCGACTAAGGCCTAGACAGATCCTTCTTTTTTTTTGCGAGGAAGCTGGGAGATATGTAAGACTAGCCACAGTGGGAGTAACTTCAGCAGTAACATCGAGTCCAACTCAGCAAATTTGCTTATGTGGCAATGAGTTAATGAGGAGAGAGGTACTTGTAGTAACTTAGCTAGTTACTGTAACATCACATGTCCCAATGCAATATGAGTCTATAACCTAATAAATGAAGCTGTCCATGTTACCATACTTATGTTACTACCCACTATGAAGGTAGTAACATAGTCTAGGGACATGTGTATGTTACTCTCCATTGTGGCTAGTCTAAGGCAATTTTATTTTTTAGCAAAACAATGGATGGATAATTTTCAGTTCTTTGTCCTTAGAATGAATGAATTTTCAGTTCTTTGTCCTTAGGATGAATGCAATCATAGTTTCTTGAGTAAAATTCATCAACATGCACTGAGCTTGTTTGTGGCGTGCAAAAAAGTCACTGAATTCAGAAAGTGTAATATTCGGGTTGACAAACTTGTTCCACGAGCGCACATACGGTCACCGCCGCCGTTTTCGTGTGTATTTTGCTAGCTTGGCGCCGTCTTACTCGCCATATGTTGCCACGTCATCGTTCGAGGGACCGCAAGAAGGAAGCTCTGGGAGTGCGAGGATTTTTTTTGTTGCAAAAAATCTAGTTGGTGGGGCTTCTTTAAATCTGATGGATCTAGGGGTGGAAACGGATTGGATGTGGATCGGATAGTGCTCTTACCACTTCCGTTTTCATATTTACAAAACGAATACGAATGTGAATACGGATGTTATCGGATACGGATGCGGCTCGGATGTTATTCGTATACGGATACGTATCGGATGTTTTCTTGATTCGGAATGGATACAAATAATAGCGACATATTGCTTAAGTATATTAGTCAATAGCTATGTGACATGAAGTATTCAACTTGTAACATACAATAAATCAATGATAAATAGGTTTATGAATAAACACTACTGTAATGCATAATAATTTCTAAGAGTAATCATAAAACGAGTAAAATTTGACCACTTATTTGACTTTTAAGTTGGATAATTGGAATATTGGGGCTACAATTTTGAAAATTACCTCCCATAATCTTATTCGGATACGGATATATTCACTTCCATATCCATATTTGTGTCAAAATCTCATACCGTATTTTATTTTTTATTTGCTAAATAAATTCGGATACGGATAATTTCCATTTCCATTTTGGTTCGGATGCGGATGTTCCGGATACGAATAGGCATTTTCTCGAATACGAATATCGGATATTTCGGATTATCCGCTACCACTTTCCACCCCTAGATGGATCTTTTGAAGGGTTGTATCGCAAAAATGCTGCCACGTTCGAACTGCAGTTTACAAAAAATCTCTCGAGCCCACCTCGGCACCGTCGACAACGCTTCAAAACCAGTCGATTCGGGGAAAGAGAAGAGAAATGAGGAAAAGAAAGAGGAGGAGGTGACGCTGATCGCCTAGGGTTTTCGATCTGACGCACGCAATCCTCGGCGGCGGCGCCTACACCTGTGAGTTCGCCATCGATTCGAAACATGGCACCGCGGCTGCGACCTGATGGAGAGCCACCCCCGTCTACGGTGAGTGATCCCCACCCCCGCCGCTCCTCGTGTTCATTTGTACTTGTTCCTTGTGTTCATGTTCGTGTCGCTCTTCGTTTTCCATAGATGCATTGCTTGGAATGTCTGGTAAAGAAAGTAGGGTTTGGGGGGTGTTGACATCAGATTTTTGCATGGCATAAAATAAAATGAGATGGCTTCGAGTGAAAGGGTTTTCAGCATGGAAAGTTTCACGTCGCCGAGTGGAACAACTTTGATGTTTAGGTTATCATCATCCAAACCCATCTTAGGGATCGAAATTGTACTCTGAGTGGCAGAATTCAATGTTCCGAGTGGTTTTCGGCCGATCACGCCTTCAAGACGACCACGGATGAAGGAGCACTCTAAAGGAATTGTCTTCGTATCGTCGAGGCAATCAATTTTGATATATAAATCATCTCAATCTGTGTTCATATGTAAAAGTTAGAGACAATACACTGCAGACGGAGTCTAAACGGAAATATGGCGCGAGGTACCAGACACCCTGTCTGATGGGTCGCACGAGCAATTCGGCTCTCAAAAAGGCCTTGAATCGGAAAACCTTCAACACGGATAAGTTTCGTCTCGTCGAGCCGATCGATTTTCATATATAATTCGTCTCCATCTGAGGTTGTATGAGACCTGGAGAGATAAATCAAGATCAGGCTATGTTTTCAGTCAGGAAATCCGAGTGAAAATCTTATCATCCGAGTGAAAACTTACCGATCGACTGAAAGTTTGCTGTCCGAGTGAACTTATTATCATCCGAGTGAAAATAGAGTCATCCGAGTGAAAAGATTACCATCGGAATGAAAACTTGCCGATCGAGTAAGAGATTGCCTTCCGAGTGAAAATATAGTCATCCGAGTGAAAGATTGTCTTCCGAGTGAAAATTTTGCCATCCGAATGAAAGATTTCAACATCTGAGGGAAAAAGTCTAGTCGGACGATCCGAGTGAAAGACTCTAATATTCGAGTGGATGAGCTCGAATCCGAGTGAAACCGAACATGTGCCCGAAAGTTTATCAAGATGACCTCGGATGGAGAAGTGTTCAATACAGAAGTTGTTCGTATCGCCAAAACGGTAAACTTTGGTTTTGGAGTCATCATCATCAGAGATAGTATATGGCCTGCAAATTCACTACGAGACTCAGATAATCCAGTCTGCTGCAAAACCGAGTCCGACTGGAAGGTAAAGATGACTTCGTAAAGTATTCAAGATGGCCTTATTTGAAAAAGTGATCAACATGAGAGTTGTTCGTCTCGTCGAGGCACACAAGTTTGATATTTGGGCCGTCTTGGTCGGAGATCATATGCAAGATCGATGGCCCGCGCAAGGAGGAAGACAGAAGTTGGGCCAGATTCAGACTGAATCCGAGTTGGAATAGAACTAGGACTGTAGGACGTGAATTGATGTAATTTTTTGTAAGGAAAGCCTAGATGAATCTTTTACTTGTATAGGAAGTTCAGCCGCCTCTTATATATATTGAGAGTGATGGCCGATTAGACAACACACAATCGAACAAATCAATATACTATTTTTTCAGTCTACGTTTTATCTCTCCACCGTTTCTCTCTCTCGTTCTTCAATGTTCCTCAAGTTTGAGAGCTGCAAATCCCGTGGCTCTAGGGGCGAGCGAATCGACCTAGGGCAGCCCATAGCCGACGCACTCCCTGACGGGGTCCCTCCCGGGCGTGCGGGGTTTCGGGTTTGCAAAAGCGCCCGCCGACTATCTTGCGTATCGCGCTGTCGGTCGGGTCTCCTTCAACGTGAGCTGCGGTGCATCACCCCGACGTCGAGGGTACACGTGACGTGTTCGTGTTTCAACACACTTTTTGGCGACTCCGCTGGGGACTGAAGACCAATCATCATCATCCACCATGTCCGATCTTCCCAAGCCATCTGAGGTAGACGCCGATAACATCATTAAGTCCAGTCTTGATGAGATATCAGCTGATCATCGCCAAGTCTATGAGGAGTAAAGAAGGCGCGCGAAGAGAAGGATTTGCAGGAGTTCCTTGCAAAATTCTAGAAGGATCGCCAAGGCAACATCACTCCGATTGAAGAAATCAAATTCCCTCCTCTTCAAGCCGAGCAGGTTAAACCCTCTGTGAGCACTACCTTTCCTCCTAAGTAGTGGGCTGAGATCGAGAGTCGTATTGCTGATGGTAACAATCTAGTCTCTCAAACTTTCATAGAAAATACTAATGCTCAGAAGAATATATCTCAATCATCTAGTGGTAATGGTGGTATAGCTGCTAGTGTGCAAAACCCTAATCTGACTTTACGTATTTCATTGGCGCCTCCCATGCCGATGACTTATTATCCTACTCAAACAAATCAGATTGTGGCTGCACCCATTAACCCTATTATGAGCATGCCAGGTTCAGTGGCAACGCTGAACCAAACCCTACCTGCAGCTACAACCACTCGGCCACTACCGAACTATGGTTCGGCATACATGCCACAGTTCCTACCTACAGCTAGTAGTCCTACTCCTCCTATGCCACTGCAACAAGCTTCATCGTCTACCACAGACGATGCCCTAGCTAATTTTAGAGAGGAGATGGGTAAGATGCTTCGAGGAAACTTTGGGGTTGAGTTACCTCGGAATCGGATTTACCAAAAGCCGTACCCCGAGTACTTTGATGCCATCCAGTGCCCTCCGGGATATAAGATTCCAGATTTTGGTAAGTTTAATGGAGAAGGCACGAAAACCACATGGGAGCATGTTAGTCAATACTTAGAACAATTAGGTGAAGCAGACTTGTTAAATGAATTGAAAGTGCGTTTATTTCCTTTATCATTGACTGGTACCGCATTTTCATGGTTTTCTTCTTTACCACATGGTTCCATTCGGGTTTGGTCGTAGCTAGAGCAGAAATTTCATGATCACTTTTATAGCAGCGACAATGAACTTAAGTTGTCACATCTAACATCGGTTAAACAGAAACATGATGAATCGGTCTCCGATTATGTCAAGAGATTCAGAGAAACAAAAAATCGGTGTTACAGTTTGGTGATTACCGAGAGAGACTTGGCACACCTAGTGTTGAGTGGTTTGAGAACTCCCATTAGAGAAAAGCTAGAAGGCTATGAGTTCTTAAATATCAACCAAGTCTTACAAAGGGCTTTGGCTCAGGAAAGCCGAAGCAAAGATCTCAAAGAAGTGCATAGATATAAAGCTGATCATCCTAAGATGAACATGGTTGAATATGATAGTGATCACTCAGACGATGAGGGTGATATGTATGCTACTGAATTTGTTTGGCCGTCTAAAGCTAAACTATTTACTTGCAATGATCTGGAACCGATTCATAAGAATCGTGATGAAGAGATGAAGTTTACTTTTAACATTGCCAAGTGTGATAAAATATTTGATGCTTTGCTGCAAGCTAAAATTATTAGGATATCTCATACTTTACCGCCGTTTGAAGAGCTGAAAGGGCGTGCTTATTGCAAGTATCATAATTCTTTTTCTCATGCTACTAACGATTGCAATGTTTTTCGACGACAGATACAATCGGCCATTAATGACGGACGGTTGAACTTTTATGAGATGGAAGTTGATAAACAGCCCTTTCCAATGAATACCATGGATTTGGAGGGGAATAAGCTACTCATTCGGCCGGAGGTAGCCGAATCTGCTAATAAAGCTAATGTCATTGTTGGTGAGCCTAGGAAAGACAAGGAGGGCGACAAGGTCTTGGGGAGACAGATCATGCTTGATAAGCAACCCGATGGCAAGGAAGTGATCAAAATCATCATTAAGAATCCTACACTCGGGGGGCAAGCACACGTGCAGCAAGACACTTGAGTTAAATTTGTTAAGCCCAAGAGTCCTGAAGTTGGCAAGTGGAAGATGAACAAAGCTAAAGTACATCGCAAGCGGGTCAAGCCAACTTTTGATATGTTGCTGTCCAAGTATGCAATCAGTCGACTGGTTCCAGCTCTAACCGGCCATCACACTTGAAGCGACCAAGATCACCATCAGATGATATGTTCAGTCGGTATATGAAACCAAGTGGACCAAGGGCGTTGTTTCTGGAAGAGCAAAGGCATTCTGTTTTGGGATCGACTTGACTACTCATATAATGGCCGAATGAACATTGGTGACTATCAGTCGGCTGGTCAAAATATGCGACCGAGTGGAAACTATCCTAGTGTAAGAATGCACCCAGGTGGAAGCCATCCGAGTGAAAAAATGTTGTTGGGTAGATTCCACCCGAGTGAATTCCATCCGAGTGAATCCATCCGAGTGGATTCCCTCCGAGTAAAAGGGTGCGACCGAGTGGAAATTTCATGCATCTGGAAGGTCAAAAAGAATGGCGTGTTAAGTCACCAAGTGTTGCAATAGTTGAGTCAGGAAAAGGCAAGGAGAAAATCGATGCTGACTCACTTATCTTGGGCACTGAAACATTCACCATACGGCAGCCGATTGTGCATAACAATCTGACTGAGTCGATACTTGCTATCACGCCAAAACACTCGGCATGACCATGAAGCAAGCACCAGCCAAGTAAATATGAGGGATCCTAAATACACTTAGCCGAAGTGGTGTCCTCCAGGGCTAACAAAGACACAGAAGAGGAAACTACAGAGGTTAAGGAGTCAAGAGATGGCAGAGCTAGAGGCCGAGAAGCAAAGGGACAGATTATTCAATGACACTCGGCCCATGGTACCATAAAACAAGTGTGGTGGCCTAAACAAATACAAGATGCAGTGGCTTCTACACCTATCACAGCAACACCTACACCACCAAAAGAGGACGATGCAACCATTGCATCGTCTACGTTACCTTCCTCTTCACTCGGACAGATTTCAGAATCGGTAGATACACTAGGGGAAGAGGATGATATGTTAGACTATGAGTCTACGCCGGTTCATGAAGTATGGATATCAATATGGTGTATTACTTACCCGCTGAATTTCGCGCTGTAGATGAAGAAGGAGAAGTGGCTCAGTTGGATTTTGGCCCTAAAAATGCAATATTCGAGAAGCCAAAAGACACAGTAACACATCTGAAACCATTGTATCTCAGAGGTCATATCAATGGATCGCCGCTCACTCGGATGCTTGTTGATGGTGGTGCTGTGGTAAATCTTATGCCTTATTATGTCTTCAAGAAATTGGGTTTGCCCGATGAAGAGTTGATAAAGACGAATATGGTGCTCAATGGATTTGAAGGCAAAGAGAAAACTAAAGCCAAAGGTGTGATGTATGTGGAGCTTACAGTCGGAAGCAAAACTTTGGCTACTGCGTTCTTTGTCGCCGAGGTGCAAGGTAACTACAACATCATATTAGGCCGAGATTGGGTTCATGCAAACCAGTGCGTGCCATCCACTATGCACCAGTTTCTGATCTAGTGGGTTGATGATGAAGTGGAAATCATTCATGCGGACAACTCGGCGTGTGTTGCTTTGGCCGATGCCTGCTACCTCTTGAGCATGCGTTGGTTTTCCCTTGAAGAGGAAAGGGTGATGCAGCAAAGTAGCGTAAGTATTTCCCTCAGTTTTTGAGAACCAAGGTATCAATCCAGTAGGAGATAACATGCAAGTCACCTAGTACCTGCACAAACAATCAAGAACCTTGCAACCAACACGATAAAGGGGTTGTCAATCCCTTCACGGCCACTTGCAAAAGTGAGATCTGATAAAGATAGTAAGATAAATATTTTTGGTATTTTTGTTGTATAGATTGGAAAGTAAAGATTGCAAAATAAATGGCGATAGAGATAGCTAGTTGACGGGAAACTAATATGATGTAAAATAGACCCGGGGGCCATAGGTTTCACTAGTGGCTTCTCTCATGATAGCATATATTACGGTGGGTGAACAAATTACTGCCGAGCAATTGATAGAAAAGCGCATAGTTATGAGAATATCTAGGCATGATCATGAATATAGGTATCACGTCCGTGTCAAGTAGACCGAAACGATTCTGCATCTACTACTATTACTCCACACATCGACCGCTATCCAGCATGCATCTAGAGTATTACGTTCATAAGAACAGAGTAACGCATTAAGCAAGATGACATGATGTAGAGGGATAAACTCAAGCAATATGATATAAACCCCATCTTTTTATCCTCAATGGCAACAATACAATACGTGCCTTGCTGCCCCTACTGTCACTGGGAAAGGACACCGCAAGATTGAACCCAAAGCTAAGCACTTCTCCCATTGCAAGAAAGATCAATCTAGTAGGCCAAACTAAACCGATAATTCGAAGAGACTTGCAAAGATATCAAATCATGCATATAAGAATTCAAAGAAAAATCAAATATTATTCATAGATAATCTTGATCATAAACCCACAATTCATCGGATCTCGACAAACACACCGCAAAAAGTATTACATCGAATAGATCTCCAAGAACATCGAGGAGAACTTTGTATTGGGAAACAAAGAGAGAGAAGAAGCCATCTAGCTAATAACTATGGACCCGAAGGTCTGTGGTAAACTACTCACACATCATCGGAGAGGCTATGGTGTTGATGTAGAAGCCCTCCGTGATCGAATCCCCCTCCGGAAGATTGCCGGAAAAGGTCCCAAGATGGGATCTCACGGGTACAGAAGGTTGCGGCGGTGGAAAAGTGGTTTCGTGGCTCCCCCGGATATTTTCAGGGTATAAGAGTATATATAGGTGAAATAAGTAGGTCGGTGGAGCTACGAGGGGCCCACGAGGGTGGGGGCGCGCCCTCCTGCCTCCTGGCCGCCTCGTTGCTTCCTTGACCTCCACTCCAAGTCTCCTGGGTTGCGTTTGTTCCAAGAAAGATCCTCGCGAAGATTTCCTTCCATTTGATATTCCTTTTATGCGAAACACTGAAATAGGCAAAAACATAGCAATTTGCACTGGGCCTTCGGTTAATAGGTTAGTCCCAAAAATAATATAAAATAGTATATTAAAGCCCATTAAACATCCAAAACAGATAATATAATAGCATGGAACAATAAAAAATTATAGATACGTTGGAGACGTATCAAGCATCCCCAAGCTTAATTCCTGCTCGTCCTCGAGTAGGTAAATGATAAAAACAGAATTTTTGATGTGGAATGCTACCTAACAAAATTTTCAGTGCAATTTTCTTTATTGTGGCATGAATGTTCAGATCCGAAAGATTCAAACCAAAAGTTCAATATTGACATAAAAATAATAATACTTCAAGCATACTAACTAAGAAATTATGTCTTCTCAAAATAACATGGCCAAAGAAAGCTCATCCCTACAAAATCATATAGTTTGGCTATGCTTCATTTTCGTCACACAAAATGCTCTCATCATGCACAACCGATGACAAGCCAAGCAATTGTTTCATACTTTAGTATTCTCAAACTTTTTCAACTTTCACGCAATACATGAGCGCGAGCCATGGATATAGCACTGTGGGTGGAATAGAATATGATGATGGAGGTTGTGTGGAGAAGACAAAAAAGAAGAAAGTCTCACATCGACGCGGCTAATCAACGGGCTATGGAGATGCCCATCAATTGATGTCAATGCGAGGAGTAGGGATTGCCATGCAACAGATGCACTAGAGCTATAAATGTATGAAAGCTCAACAAAAGAAACTAAGTGGGTGTGCATCCAACTTGCTTGCTCACGAAGACCTAGGGCATTTGAGGAAGCCCGTTGTTGGAATATACAAGCCAAGTTCTATAATGAAAAATTCCCACTAGTATATGAAAGTGACAATATAAGAAACTCTCTATCATGAAAATCATGGTGCTACTTTGAAGCACAAGTGTGGAAAAAGGATAGTAGCATTGTCCCTTTTCTCTTTTTCTCTCTCTTTTTCTTTTTTCTTTTTTTTCTTTTTTTCTTTTTCTTCTTCTTTTTTTATTTGGCCTTTCTCCTTCTTTTTTTTACTTCCTCACATGGGACAATGCTCTAATAATGATGATCATCACACTTCTATTTATTTACAACTCAAGGATTACAACTCGATACTAAAACAAAATATGACTCTATATGAGTGCCTCGGCGGTGTACCGGGATAATGAAACAAGAGTGACATGTATGAAAAATTATGCACGGTGGCTTTGCCACAAATACGATGTCAACTACATGATCATGCAAGGCAATATGACAATGATGGAGCATGTCATAATAAACGGAATGGAAAGTTGCATGACAATATATCTCGGAATGGCTATGGAAATGCCATAATAGGTAGGTATGGTGGCTGTTTTGAGGAAGATATAAGGAGGTTTATGTGTGATAGAGAGTATCATAACACGGGGTTTGGATGCACCGGCGAAGTTTGCACCAACTCTCAAGGTGAGAAAGGGCAATGCACGGTACGGAAGAGGCTAGCAATGATGGAAGGGTGAGAGTGCGTATAATCCATGGACTCAACATTAGTCATAAAGAACTCACATACTTATTGCAAAAATATACAAGTCATCAAAACCAAGCACTACGCGCATGCTCCTAGGGGGATAGATTGGTAGGAAAATACCATCGCTCGTCCCCGACCGCCACTCATAAGGAAAGCAATCAAAGAACACCTCATGCTTCAAATTTGTTACACAAGGTTACCATACGTGCATGCTACGGGACTTGCAAACCTCAACACAAGTATTTCCCAAATTCAAAATTACTCAACTAGCATGACTCTAATATTACCATCTTCATATCTCAAAACAATCATCAAGTATCAAACTTCTCATAGTATTCAATGCACTCTATATGGAAGTTTTTATTATACCTATCTTGGATGCCCATCATATTAGGACTAATTTTCTAGCCAAATCAAATTACCATGCTGTTCTAGAAGACTCTCAAAATAATATAAGTGAAGCATGAGAGATCAATAATTTCTATAAAATAAAACCACCACCGTGCTCTAAAAGATATAAGTGAAGCACTAGAGCAAAATTATCTAGCTCAAAAGATATAAGTGATGCACATAGAGTATTCTAATAAATTACGATTCATGTCTGTCTCTCCCAAAAGGTGTGTACAGCAAGGATGATTGTGGTAAACTGAAAATCAAAGACTCAAATCATACAAGACGCTCCAAGCAAAACACATATCATGTGGTGAAAAAAAAAATAGCCTCAAGTAAAGTTACCGATAGACGAAGACGAAAGAGGGGATGCCTTCCGGGGCATCCCCAAGATTAGGCTTTTGGTTGTCCTTGAATTTTACCTTGGGGTGCCTTGGGCATCCCCAAGCTTAGGCTCTTGCCACTCCTTATTCCGAAATCCATCAAATCCTTACCCAAAAACTTGAAAACTTCACAACACAAAACTTATACAGAAAATCTCATGAGCTCCGTTAGTGTAAGAAAAACAAACCACCACTTTAAGGTACTGTAATGAACTCATTCTTTATTTATATTGGTGTTAAACCTCCTGTATTCCAACTTCTGTATGGTTCATACCCCCCCGATACTAGCCATAGATTCATCAAAATAAGCAAACAACACATGAAAAACAGAATCTGTCAAAAACAGAACAGTCTGTAGTAATCTGTATCAAACGTATACTTATGGAACTCCAAAAATTCTGAAATAAATTGGTGGACGTGAGGAATTTATCTATTAATCATATTCAAAAAGAATCAACCTAAAATCACTCTCCAGTAAAAAATGGCAGCTAATCTCGTGAGCGCTAAAGTTTCTGTTTTTTACAGCAAGATCACAAAGACTTCACCCAAGTCTTCCCAAAGGTTCTACTTGGCACAAACACTAATTAAAACATAAAACCACATCTAAACAGAGGCTAGATGAATTATTTATTAATAAAAAGTAACAAAAACAAGGAAAAAATAAAATTGGGTTGCCTCCCAACAAGCGCTATCGTTTAACGCCCCTAGCTAGGCATAAAAACAAGAATAGATCTAGGTATTGTCATCTTTGTATGCAATCCATAAGTGGCTCTCATAATAGATTCATAAGGTAATTTAATTTTCTTCCTAGGAAAGTGTTCCATGCCTTTCCTTAATGGAAATTGGAATCTAATATTTCCTTCTTTCATATCAATTATTGCACCAATCATTCTAAGGAAAGGTCTACCAAGAATAATAGGACATGTAGGATTGCAATCTATATCAAGAACAATGAAATCTACGGGCACATAATTCCTATTTGCAACAATAAGAACATCATTAATCCTTCCCATAGGTTTCTTAATGGTGGAATCCGCAAGTTGCAAATTTAAAGAACAATCATCAAATTCACGGAAACCTAACACATCACACAAAGTTTTTGGAATCGTGGAAACACTAGCACCCAAATCACATAAAGAATAGCATTCAGGATCTTTAATCTTAATTTTAATAGTAGGTTCCAACTCATCATAAAGTTTTCTAGGGATAGAAACTTCTAATTCAAGCTTTTCTTCATAAGATTACATTAAAGCATCAACGATATGTTTAGTAAAAGCTTTGTTTTGATCATAAGCATGAGGAGAATTTAACACGGATTGCAACAAGGAAATACAATCTATCAAAGAGCAATTAACATAATTAAATTCCTTGAAATCCAAAATAGTGGTTCATTGCTATGTAAAGTTTTGACCTCTTCAATCCCACTTTTATTAATTTTTGCATCAAGATCTAAAAACTCCGAATCATTGGGACGCCTTTTAACTAAAGTTGTCTTATCTCCAGTCCCATCTTTATCAAGATTCATATTGGAAAACAAAGATTTAATAGTAGACACATCAATCACTTTTTGATCTTCATCATTCTTATCATGAAAACTAGAAGAACACGCTTTCACAAAGCAATCTTTTTTAGCACGCATCCTAACGGCCCTTTCTTTGCACTCATCAATGGAAATTCTCATGGCTTTGAGGGACTCATTGATATCATGCTTAGGTGGAATAGATCTAAGTTTCAAAGAATCGACATCAAGATAAATTCTATCCACGTTCCTAGCCAACTCATCAATCTTAGGCAATTTTTCTTCAAGCAAAGCATTGAAATCCTTTTGCGAATTCATAAATTCTTTAACACTAGTCTCAAAATCAGAGGGCATCTTATTAAAATTTCCATAAGAGTTGTTGTAGGAATTACCATAATTATTAGAGGAACTACTAGGAAACGGACTAGAATTAAAGTTTCCTCTATACGCGTTGTTACCAAAATTGTTCCTACCAACAAATTCACATCCATAGGTTCATTATTATTCTCAATCAAAGTGGACAAAGGCATATCATTAGGATCATAAGAAACACTCTTATTAGCAAACAATTTCATAAGTTCATCCATCTTTCCACTCAAAACATTAATCTCTTCAATCGCATGAACTTTTTTACTAGTAGATCTTTCGGTGTGCCATTGAGAATAATTAACCATAATATTATCTAGGAGTTTAGTAGCTTCTCCTAAAGTGATTTCCGTAAAAGTGCCTCCCGCGGCTGAATCTAAAAGATTTCTAGAAGCAAAATTCAATCCGGCATAAATTTTTTGTATAATCATCCATAAATTCAAACCATGTGTAGGGCAATTACGTATCATTAATTTCATCCTCTCCCAGGCTTGTGCAACATGCTCATGCTCAAGTTGCTTAAAATTCATAATATCGTCTAAGAGAGATGATCTTAGCGGGAGGAAAATACTTAGAGATAAAAGCATCTTTGCACTTATTCCATGAATCAATACTATTTTTAGGCAAAGAAGAGAACCAAGTTTTAGCACGATCTCTAAGCGAAAACGGAAATAGCTTCAATTTAACATTATCATTGTCCACATCTTTCTTCTTTTGCATATCGCACAAATCAACAAAGTTGTTTAGATGAGTGGCGGCATCTTCACTAGGAAGGCCAGAAAATTGATCTTTCATGACAAGATTCAACAAAGCAGCATTAATTTCACAAGATTCAGCATCGGTAATAGGAGCAATTGGAGTGCTAATAAAATCATTGTTGTTGGTATTGGAAAAGTCACATAATTTAGTATTATCTTGAGCCATCGTGACAAACAATCAATCCAACACACAAGCACAGAAGAAGCAAGCGAAAAGAGACGAACGGAAAAAGGGCGAATAAAACGGCAAGGGTGAAGTGGGGGAGAGGAAAACGAGAGGCAAATGGCAAATAATGGAATGCGAGGGAGAAGAGTTTGTGATGGGTACTTGGTATGTCTTGACTTGTGCGTAGATCTCCCCGGCAACGGCGCCAGAAATCCTTCTTGCTACCTCTTGAGCATGCATTGGTTTTCCCTTGAAGAGGAAAGGGTGATGCAGCAAAGTAGCGTAAGTATTTTCCTCATTTTTTGAGAACCAAGGTATCAATCCAGTAGGAGATAACATGCAAGTCACCTAGTACCTGCACAAACAATCAAGAACCTTGCAACCAACGCGATAAAGGGGTTGTCAATCCCTTCACGGCCACTTGCAAAAGTGAGATCTGATAAAGATAGTAAGATAAATATTTTTGGTATTTTTGTTGTATAGATTGGAAAGTAAAGATTGCAAAACAAACGACGACAGAGATAGCTAGTTGATGGGAAACTAATATGATGTAAAATAGACCCGGGGGCCATAGGTTTCACTAGTGGCTTCTCTCATGATAGCATATATTACGGTGGGTGAACAAATTACTGCCGAGCAATTGATAGAAAAGCGCATAGTTATGAGAATATCTAGGCATGATCATGAACATAGGCATCACGTCCGTGTCAAGTAGACTGAAACGATTCTGCATCTACTACTATTACTCCACACATCGACCGCTATACAGCATGCATCTAGAGTATTAAGTTCATAAGAACAGAGTAACGCATTAAGCAAGATGACATGATGTAGAGGGATAAACTCAAGCAATATGATATAAACCCCATCTTTTTATCCTCGATGGCAACAATACAATACGTGCCTTGCTTCCCCTACTGTCACTGGGAAAGGACACCGCAAGATTGAACCCAAAGCTAAGCACTTCTCCCATTGCAAGAAAGATCAATCTAGTAGGCCAAACTAAACCGATAATTCGAAGAGACTTGCAAAGATATCAAATCATGCATATAAGAATTCAGAGAAAAATCAAATATTGTTCATAGATAATCTTGATCATAAACCCACAATTCATCGGATCTCGACAAACACACCGCAAAAAGTATTACATCGAATAGATCTCCAAGGACATGGAGGAGAACTTTGTATTGAGAACCAAAGAGAGAGAAGAAGCCATCTAGCTAATAACTATGGACCCGAAGGTCTGTGGTAAACTACTCACACATCATCGGAGAGGCTATGGTGTTGCTGTAGAAGCCCTCCGTGATCGAATCCCCCTCCGGCAGATCGCCGAAAAAGGTCCCAAGATGGGATCTCACAGGTACAGAAGGTTGCGGCGGTGGAAAAGTGGTTTCGTGGCTCCCCCGGATGTTTTCAGGGTATAAGAGTATATATAGGCGAAAGAAGTAGGTCGGTGGAGCTACGAGGGGCCCATGAGGGTGGGGGGCGCGCCCTCCTGCCTCGTGGCCGCCTTGTTGCTTCCATGACCTCCACTCCAAGTCTCCTGGATTGCGTTTGTTCCAAGAAAGATCCTCGCGAAGGTTTCGTTCCGTTTGGATTCCGTTTGATATTCCATTTATGCGAAACACTAAAATAGGCAAAAAAAACTGCAATTTGCACTGGGCCTTCGGTTAATAGGTTAGTCCAAAAATAATATAAAATAGTATATTAAAGCCCATTAAACATCCAAAACAGATAATATAATAGCATGGAACAATCAAAAATTATAGATACGTTGGAGACGTATCAATGCCTCGGTGGATTGGCAACATCCCAATGCTACTTGCTTGACGGGACGTGACTTGTTAGAGTTTGATTTTCTCAGCGCGACCAAGAATGGTTTTGTGCCCGTCTCTTTAAAGCCGACCGAATGCAATCGGCTCCAAGGTATGATATATTTAGATGGATTCTAGTTCCGAGTGGTTACAAAAACGTCTTGTAAAATATCGGTCCAGCGAGAACGATATGTATGAGTCTATAGAGGAGTTGGATGACATGCATAAACTTGGACAAGGTTTTACATCGGCCGATCCATTAGAAGAAATAGATATTTGAGATGGTTCAGTCACTCGGCCGATGTTTGTAAACAAAAATTTGAAAGTCAATTGTAAAGCTAAGTTAACCGAGCTATTGAAAGAATATGTTTGTTGCTTTGCATGGGAATATCATGAGATGCCAGGTTTAAGCCAAGAACTGGTGGATCATCGGTTACCTATAAAGGCTGGTTTTAGACCGTATAAACAATCAGCCAGAAAGTTTAGTCCAAAAACATATGACTGGATCAAGGAAGAGATCGGTCGTTTGCTTAAAGCTAATTTTATTAGACCTTGCAGGTATGCCGAGTGGATTTCTAACATTGTCCCAGTGGAGAAGAAAGGATCCGACAAGTTGAGGGTGTGCATTGACTTCAGAGGTTTGAATAGGGCTACACCCAAAGATGAGTATCCCATGCCAATAGCCGATATGCTTATTAATGATGCTTCTCGACATAAGGTTATTAGTTTTCTAGATGGTAATGCCGGATACAATCAAATTTTTATGGCCGAAGAGGACATGTCCAAGACAACTTTCCGATGCCCTAGATTCCTTGGTTTATTCGAGTGAACGGTGATGACATTCGGATTAAAAAATGTTGGTGCCACATATCAAAGGGCTATGCATTTGATTTTTCATGATTTAATCGGTGTCATACTTGAAGTTTATATTGATGATATTGTTGTCAAATCGGATGCTTTTGAATCTCACTTGGCCGATTTGCGTTTAGATTTTGAAAGAATGAAGAAGTATGGACTGAAGATAAATCCTTTGAAGTGTGCATTCGGTGTGTCAGCTGGGAAGTTTTTGGGTTTCATTATTCATGAAGATGGCATAGAGATTGATCCCAAAAAGATAGAGGCCATACAGAAAGTGGAGGCTCCAACATGCAAGAGAGATATGCAAAAGTTCCTTGGCAAGGTCAATTATTTGAGAAGGTTCATAGCTAATCTGTCAGGGAAAGTTGATGCATTTACTCCTATCCTTCGGTTAAAGAACGATGTTGATTTCACTTGGGGGGGAAACAGCAAGAAGCATTTGATATGACCAAGAATTATTTGTGCACTCCTCCGGTAATGAAAGCACCCAAGCATAGGGAACCCTTTAAGCTTTACATTGCAGCAGAGGAAGGTGTTATTGGTGCTGTTTTGACTCAAGAAATTGAAGGAAAAGAGCATGCTATTACATATTTGAGCAGGCACTTATTGGACTCCGAGACAAGGTATACATTTATTGAAAAATTATGTCTTTTCTTATATTATGCTTGCACAAAATTTAGACATTATTTAGTGCCGAGTGCTTGCATAGTAGCTTGCCAGACCGATGTCATTAAATACATGTTGCATAGACCAATTCTTAGTGGTAGAATTGGCAAGTGGGCTTATGCTTTGATAGAATATGATTTGGCTTATGAATCTCTAAAATCCATGAAAGGCCAAATCGTTGCTAATTTTATTGTTGAACATCGGATTGATGACAGGCATGATGTTGATATAAACCTTGTCTCACTAGTACCGTGGATATTATATTTTGATGGTTCAGTTTGTAGCAATGGCCAAGGTGTTGGTATTGTTTACATATCTCCTCATGGTGCTATGTTTGAAGCCTCATGCTGCTTAGAATATTTTTGCACAAACAACCAAGCCGAATATGAAGCATTATTATTCGGCCTAGAGATGTTACTTGCGGCAGGTGTTACACATATTGAGGCTTACGAGGATTCGTTACTAGTGGTGCAACAAATATCCAAAGTCTTTCAGTGTTTGGATGAATTACTTAATGTTTATCTTGATAAATGTCTAGATATAATTTCTACTTTGGATTGTTTTAGCATTGCTCATATATCTAGGCATGACAATTGGAAAGCAAATGAGTTGGCACAACAAGCATCCAGATATCATGTTGATCATGGCATGTTCATGTTTCATATTCCTCAAAGACCGATGTCTTGTCTTACCAGTATAGAAGAGGCTAAACCAGAACCCACTGATTCGGCCATTAATAAAAAATCTAGTACAGATGAAAATCACGACTGGAGGAAGCCCATTGTTGATTACTTGCGCAATCCGAGTGAAAGGATGGACAGGGTTGTTCGGCGTATGGCTTTCAAGTATACAATGAGAGATGATGGTCTTTATCGCCGAACAGTCGATGATGTTCTTCTAAAGTGCTTGGACAAGGACCAGGCAAGAGTTGCTATGGGAGAGGTACATGAAGGCATTTGTGGCACTCATCAGTTGGCTCCCAAGATGAAATGGTTATTGCGATGTACTGGGTTTTATTGGCCGACTATGATTAATGATTGCTTCAGATATTATAAGGGGTGTGAAGCTTGTCAAAATTTTGGTGATATTCAATTGGCTCCTGCTGCTATGTTACATCCTATTATCAAGCCGTGGCCTTTCAGAGGTTGGGGTTTAGACTTCATTAGAGAAATTCATCCGTCTTCCTCAAAAGGGCATCGGTTCGTATTGGTGGCAACTGATTATTTCACTAAATGGTCTGAAGCAGTAACTCTCAAGAACATGACACATACGGAGGTAATTCAATTCATAACCGAGCACAATATTCATAGATTCGGTATTCCTCAAACGTTAACTACAGATCAAGGTTCATCTTTCATGTCACACCAAGTCAGAGAGTTTGCCGAATCTTATAACATAAAGTTGCTCAATTCCTCTCCGTATTATGCCCAAGCTAATGGGCAAGCTGAGTCTAGCAATAAAATTTTAATCAAGCTCATCAAGAAGAAGATTGAGGATAATCCGAGGAGATGGCATGAGTTGTTGTCTGAACCTTTATGGGCAGATAGAATCTCAAGGCATGGTGCTACGAAGGTGACTCCATATGAGCTAGTATATGGTCAGGAGGTTGTTTTACCGGTGGAAATAAATTTGAATGCTTTGAGAATAGCCAAACAAAATGATTTATCGGCAATGGACTTTTATAACTTGATGATGGACAATATTGATGAGGTTGCCGATAAACGTTTGCCTGCTTTGAAGGCCATAGAGAGAGATAAGTTGAGGGTGGCAAGAGCTTACAATAAGAAAGTCAAGTTGAAGAATTTTCAAGTTGGTGATCTCGTTTGGAAAGTGATTCTGCCGATTGGTTCGAGATATAGGAAATTCGGGAAGTGGTCTCCAAGTTGGGAAGGTCCTTTTAGGATTACAATAGTAGTTCCCGGGAACTCATATTTGGTGGAATCCGTACAAGGGACGTTGTTACCTCGAGCTCTCAATGGCAAGTACTTGAAGAAATACCACCCGAGTGTGTGGCAAGAAGCCTAAGTAGGCAATGGCCGATATATGATTATCGCCCGTAGCACAAACATGGCCAATACATAATTATCACCTTGAGAAAAATAAATGGCCGATGGAGTGTTGACATCGTCCTTAGAACAAACACCATGCATATTATTTTTCGGCGTGCAAGCTTTGCCGAAAAACAAGGGGGCATGTGTTGACATCATATTTTGGCATGGCATAAAAGAAAATGAGATGGCTTCGAGTGAAAGGGTTTTCAGCATGTAAAGTTTATGTCGCCAAGTGGAACAACTTTGATGTTTAGGTTATCATCATCCAAACCCATCTTAGGGATCGAAATTGCACTCCGAGTGCCAGAATTCAGTGTTCAGAGTGGTTTTCGGCCGATCACGCCTTCAAGACGACCCCGGATGAAGAAGCACTCTAAAGGAATTGTCTTCGTCTCGTCGAGGAAATCAATTTTAATATATAAATCATCTCAATCCGAGTCCATATGCAAAAGTTAGAGACAATACACTCCAGACCGAGTCTAAACAAAAATATGGAGTGAGGTACCAGACACCCTGTCTGATGGGTCGCGCGAGCAATTCGGCCCTAAAAAAGGCCTTGAATCGGAAAACCTTCAACACGGAAAAGTTTCGTCTCATTGAGATGATCGATTTTCATATATAATTTGTCTCAATCCAAGGTCGTATGAGACCTAGAGAGACAAATCAAGATCAGGCTATGTTTTTAGTCGGGAAATCCGAGTAAAAATCTTATCATCCGAGTGAAAACTTACCGATCGAGTGAAAGTTTGCCGTCCGAGTCAACTTATTATCATCCGAGTGCAAATATAGTCATCCGAGTGAAAAGATTAGCGTCGGAATGAAAACTTGTCGATCGAGTAAGAGATTGCCTTCCGAGTGAAAATTTTGCCATCCGAGTGAAAAAGTCCAGTCGGACGATCCGAGTGAAAGACTCTAATATCCGAGTGGATGAGCTCGAATCCGAGTGAAACTGAACATGTGCCCGAAAGTTTATAAAGATGACCTCGGATGGAGAAGTGTTCAATACGGAAGTTGTGTGTATTGTCAAAACGGTAAACTTTGGTTTTGGAGTCATCATCATCAGAGATAGTATATGGACTGCAAATTCACTACGAGACTCGGATAATCCAGTCTGCTGCAAGACCGAGTCCGACTGGAAGGTAAAGATGACCTCGTAAAGTATTCAAGATGGCCTTATTTGAAAAAGTGATCAACATGAGAGTTGTTCGTCTCGTCGAGGCGCACAAGTTTGAAATTTGGGCCGTCTTGGTCGGAGATCATATGCAAGCTCGACGGCCCGCGCAAGGAGGAAGACAGAAGTTGGGCCAGATTCAGACTGAATCCGAGTTGGAATAGAACTAGGACTCTAGGACGTGAATTGATGTAACTTTTTGTAAGGAAAGCCTAGATGAATCGTTTACTTGTACGGGAAGTCCAGCCGCCTCTTATATATGTTGGGGGTGATAGCCGATTAGACATACACAATCGAACGAATCAATATACTACTTTTTTAGTCTATGTTTTATCTCTCCACCGTTTCTCTCTCTCGTTCTTCGTTGTTCCTCAAGTTTGAGAGCTGTGAATCCTGAGGCTCTAGGGGCAAGCGAATCGACCTAGGGCAGCCCATAGCCGCAGCATTCCCTGACGGGGTCCCTCTCGGGCATGCGGGGTTTCGGGTCTGCAAAAGCGCCCGCCGATTGTCTTGCGTATCGCGCTGTCGGTCGGGTCTCCTTCGACGTGAGTTGCGGTGCATCACCCTCGGCGTCGAGGGTAAACGTGACGTGTTCGTGTGTCAACAGGGGGGCTATGCTCTGCTCTTTTCTCTGATAGCGATGAAAGTAGGGTTTTTGAGGGGGTTAAGTCCGGCTCTGTTTCTAGACCTCTGTCCTAGGGTTTGAAGGTAGGATGTTAATCATGTATAAATTAGGGTTTAGGCATTGATGTGGAGTGGAACTCCGTACGGCCGATCTTTCACGAAAGGAGCGGATCCCAACTAAGGACACGAAGAACATGAGGGGAAAACAAGGGGAATCACAAGAGGAAACACGAGAGAATCACTCAACCAACAAGAATAGATCACACATGCGCTAGATCGATGAACACAAAGGTGAGATACAAGATCCATGTCCAACAAAGGACGATACAAGAGGTAACCGGTTCTTCTCCGTGAGGAGGTCTTGATGGGGCCACCCAAAAGGGGGTCTTGAATCCGCTTGGAAGGATCTTCTCCGATGGAGGCACATCTCCAAGGAGAAGGTAACCAAGTGGATGAGCAAAGCTCTCACACAAACATGAGCTAATCCTTTGCTAACCCTAACTAGGAGGAGGTGGAGGAGTATATATAGTCTAGAGCCACAAAGGAGTAAGTGAGGGTGAAGGGGTACATGGGCTCGGCCCAATACACTGTGCGCAGACAGGTACCGGACGTCCGCTAGGGACCGGTCGTCCAGTGGCTCATGGGCGTCCGGTTGTCCGGTAGTCTCCGGACTTCCGCTGATTTGGCTCGGGTGTCGTGGCACCGGTCGTCCAGTGTGGGCCGGACGTCCGCTCGCTGGGAGGTGTGGCCGGTCGTCCGGTCCTGGATGGTCGTCCGCTCGCTGTAGCTCCCGTTGGCTGGGGCTTCAGGTGCCGGTCATCCGCTGAAGGCCGGACGTCCGCTTGCTGTGAGTGGCCGGTCGTCCGCTCGCTACCGGACGTCCGCTCGCTGGAGCTTCTTTGGTAGTTCTTGTACTTGGTGTCCTCGCCGTCTTGTCCATGGTCTTCCTCTTTGTTCCTAGTCATGCATAGCACATATATTTGAGGTAGTAGCCATGTCTCACATATGGAAAGTGATGGTTCGAAGAGGAGCGACTTCACCTTGTGTCCAATGGTGTATGTTCGAGGTCTCGCCATATGTCCTTTTGGGGCTTGGAGAATAGTCGGAGTGTACATGGGGATGAACGTGGGATGCTCCGCATCATCTCCCCTCCCTTGGGAAAGATCCGACCTCGGATCGTGATCCTCATCACCATGGAAACGGTTGTCGTGGACGGACTTGAAGTTGGACGGAGTTGAAGACATGGCACAATCCAAGTACTCCAAGGTGTCGCCGGAGTGGTATACATGCAAAAAGAGCAAACACAATCGACACTCGGAAATACAATGGTTAGCGCACACACGGTGTCCATCAAATAAGCATGAGTTCGTCCAAAGGAATTGATCATGAAAAGGCACGAGATGCTTATCCAAATGATCTAAAATGACATGTAAAGCATTCATGAGAGAAAATTCATTCATTGGGCACACAAAGGTGTTGCGAATGTGATCAATGCAACCACGGTGCAAAATGATGTCATAGTGAGACGGTTTATCAATAGCATGAATATGGTAATGGATGCTCAATATGAATAAGGTATCATGCAATTGATGGTAGGCAATATGACCACGATGTATGAATATGCCATCAAGAAAGATCACAACAAATTTGCTAAGAAAGTGCTCAAGCTCATATATCATGGATGACATAGAAATACAAGATGCACCAAGTCAATCATAATGCAAGTCAATCCATGTATAAAGTGCAAACTTGTTATGGGAGTTGTTGTACCATGGCTCAATGTCGTGGTAGAAATGGTGGTCCGTTGGTGAATCCACTAAGTACGAGCACTCCTCAACTTGAAGGTACATAGGGTCCATCTCCATTGCCGGTCCTCCATCCAATAGATGTATCATGTAGACAACAAGAAGGAAACAACAATGAAAGAATGGCCCATCCAATATGCATAATTGAGGGTGGCTCAAAGGGAAGGAGTTCACCTTTATGAGAATGTCGAAAATGTTGGTGTCGCACATCGTGTACGCCTTCACATAACCAAATTGTCTCATGACAGTATCGCCTTGTGAATCCTTCAAAACGGGCAAACACTCGGAAAAACAAATGAGGTTAGCGGAAATGCAAAACCTATCATTCGTGTGGTAAGATACCCAACAAGTGTATGCATCATGCTCATCATAAGAAAGGACAAGGGAGCATTTCACAGTATGGAGGCATATGATGCGATAACAACCAAATACAATAGGCTCAAGTAAACAAGCATGCATCACAAGTAATATGTCCAAGTCTCCAAGATGAATAAGCATAGCATGGATGCACTCACTACAATGGCATATGAGAGGTGTAACTAATGGAGACAAGAGACAATGATCATGGCAAATCAAGTGAGAGGCATGAACATATATTTCATCAACCCAAGAAAGCGAGTAAGAATGGAACATGGGTGATGCAACCAAGCAAGTAATCATAGTGATCAAGTCAAGCAAGCTAGTAGTGCGAAGATGCACCATACTAGAAGGAATCATGGCAAGCATGTCATGTGTGCAAATAGTGGGCATGAATATTGCACGTGACATATCACAAGCATGAAGGCAAGATATGAGAAAAATAGCATCAATAGCATGAGGCACATGATAAACATGGCAATAGCAACAAGGGTCTCCACCAAGCATGCAAATACACATAGAAGTAGCACACCCCAGGAGCAATGGCCAAGCCGAGCGCGCCAAATATTTATAGAGGCCCTGGTCCTCTTCCCAAATATTAGGCGGGAAGGGATCCCACAACGACCAAGTTTGAAGGGGGACAACTAGTACAAGTTATCCTGACAAAAGGTGATCTTCACTTGTCAAAGGCTGTGGTGGTGACACTGTTGTGGGCTCCGTGGTGACCTCCGTCTTGCCGTCCTGCTGGTCTTGGTCTCGTTGCACCGATATGGAAACCTTTGCCTGATGGCTCAGGACTCCCTCGCCTGCGCTTGCCTCTTTAGCACCAAAGAGGAAACTGGTACACTGCGCCCGCTGGCGCCCGCCTGACCTTGGTTGTCATGGCTCATGTCACGCGGACCTCGCGAGGTGCCCCCTGCCTTGATATCTCCGCTCCTCGGGAGCCAGCCTAGTGAGGCTGCCCCTGAGGAGGTCTTGTGTCGTTTGCCTCGCGAGGGTCTTGAGTGGTTGCTGCTGAAGATGAGCCGTACCAGGCCACTGGTGGAGCCACGCCGTGGGCTGCAGGCAGGGAAGTCTGGGTACCCCCGTTCCCAGGACGCTGACAGTAGCCCCCGGGCCCAAGGCGCACTCGGACTTGGCTTCGAGGCGAAGCCAAAGGGCAAGTGTGGAGCGCTGTGGGCCCCAGCCGCCCGCGGCCTTGATTGACGCATGGCGTCTCCGCTTCCCCACGCCGCCTCGGCAACCGTTCGACTTGACGAGACCCTGCTGCATGCAGAAGAAAAGCATCATTACCTGCGATCGTGGAGGTCGACGGTTGGCCTCCTTCTGGCTATAAATGAGGAGAGGGGCGGAGCCCCCGTTGCTCATCTCTTTCTCCATTCCACCTGCTTCTTCTTCTTCCTCCTTGCTTCACCGCCTTGCTACGAAACTCATGGCGCCGACGAAGAGGTTCTCGGCCGCTGAGAAGGGGAAGGCTCGCCAGGAGGGGCTCGGCTCACCACCTCCTAAGAGGGGGCATGGCCTCCCCCGCAAGCATGCCGCAACCCCTGCTGTGGTCCCTCGTGGGCGCGGACGAACTTCTTCGGGGTCCGGCGCCGTCCCTGGCGGCCGCGGTAGCGTCTCTTCGCACGGTGGGGGCCACCTGGGACGTGGCAGTCCCGCCAACAGAGGGAGGCGCGCCATGATCGCCCGACCTCCCCGGCCACGCTTTCCCTCGGCAGAGGTGCTGCCGGAGTTCGTCGTGTGGTCGGAGAACCCGGCCAGCACCTGGCTTCAGCTTCCGCGCTCCTTTGCCGGTGAGCTGTTGACCATAGGTCCTGGCGGCCTCTGGCTGTAGGCCGACGACTGCTGCAGCAAGGCCTCGTGGGTCGCGGTGGAGGTCTCGGTCACGGGCAATGTAGCCCTGGCCCGCGGCTGGTAGACGTTTGCCCTGCGCGCGCGGTCTGAGCAGGCGGTGCACCCTCCACTTCAAGTACGACGGTGCCGCGACCCTCTTCGTGAGGGTGTTCGGGGAAGATGGTCGCCGCGCTGGGTGCTGCCCCAAAGACAGCGACGGTGGTGAAGCGCTCGGTCTTGGCGACGGCCGTGACGAGGATGAGGGCAAACTCGCCCTCGGTGACGGTCGCGGCTCGTCCGACAGCGGCAGCTCCTCCTCCGGCGAAAGCTCCAGTAGCGGCGGCTACGACCAGCCGCCACGTCATTGGGCTTGCTACGAGGACGGTGGTGGGTCGCCGCGCCCCGGTGAAGCGCGAGGAGGACTCTGACTGAGTCCGGGGGGAGGCGCTGGGGGCCGATCCTCGTGAGCAGCCGCGGGCGTAGGATCCGCTTTTGCCTGTCCTTTCCTTTCTTCATGTATTAAAAGAAACAAGTATGGGGCCCTGCAAGGGCGTGTAATGAACCATAATGCTCATGTTGCTCATGCTATGATTATTGTCTCCGGGTTGTGTTGTGGCATCTGTGCTTTATGTAGGCATAGAGGGATAACTTAGCTTGATACATCCGAGGTAGTTTCCACCTTGTGAGGGCACGCGCCTCCTAGCATCTGGTGAGGTGATGATCCACAAGTTTAGGGGATCTATCGTAGTCCTTTCGATAAGTAAGAGTGTCAAAACCAACGAGGAGCAGAAGGAAATGACAAGCGGTTTTCAGTAAGGTATTCTCTGCAAGCACTGAAATTATCGGTAACAGGTAGTTTTGTGATAAGGTAATTTGTAACGGGTAACAAGTAATGAAAGTAAATAAGGTGCAGCAAGATGGCCCAATCCTTTTTGTAGCAAAGGACAAGCCTTGACAAACTCTTATATGAAGGAACACGCTCGTCAAGCTAGTTTTCATCACGTTCATATGATTCGCGTTCGGTACTTTGATAATTTGATATGTGGGTGGACCGGTGCTTGGGTGCTGTCCTTACTTGGACAAGCATCCCACTTATGATTAACTCCTATTGCAAGCATCCGCAACTACAAAATAAGTATTAAGGTAAACCTAACCATAGCATGAAACATATGGATCCAAATCAGCCCCTTACGAAGCAACGCATAAACTAGGGTTTAAGCTTCTGTCACTCTAGCAACCCATCATCTACTTATTACTTCCCAATGCCTTCCTGTAGGCCCAAACAATGGTGAAGTGTCATGTAGTCGACGTTCACACGACACCACTAGAGGAGAGACAACATACATCTCATCAAAATATCGAACGAATACCAAATTCACATGACTACTTATAGCAAGACGTCTCCCATGTCCTCAGGAACAAACGTAACTACTCACAAATCATATTCATGTTCATAATCAGAGGGGTATTAATATGCATAATGGATCTGAACATATGATCTTCCACCAAATAAACTAACTAGCATCAACTACAAGGAGTAATCAACACTACTAGCAACCCACAGGTACCAATCTGAGGCTTTGGGACAAAGATTGGATACAAGAGATGAACTAGGGTTTGAAAGGAGATGGTGCTGGTGAAGATGTTGATGGAGATTGGCCCCCTCCCGAGCGTTGATGATGATGATGGCGATGATTTCCCCTCCCGGAGGGAAGTTTCCCGGCAGAACAGCTCTGCCAGAGCCCTAGATTGGTTCCGCCTCGTGGCGGCGGAGTTTCGTCCCGAAAGCTTGCTTATGATTTTTTCTCAGATGAAAGACTTCATATAGCAGAAGATGGACACCGGAGGCCTGCCAGGGGGCCCACGAGGCAGGGGGCGCGCCCAGGGGGGTAGGGCGCGCCCCCCACGCTCGTGGCCAGGGTGTGGGCCCCCTATGGTATTTTCTTTGCTCAGTATTTTTTATTATTTCCAAAAATGACTTCCATGGAGTTTCAGGACTTTTGGAGTTGTGCAGGATAGGTCTCTAATATTTGCTCCTTTTCCAGCCCAGAACTCCAGCTGTCGGCATTCTCCCTCTTCATGTAAACCTTGTAAAATAAGAGAGAATAGGCATGAGTATTGTGACATAATGTGTAATAACAGCCCATAATGCAATAAATATCAATATAAAAGCATGATGCAAAATGGACGTATCAACTCCCCCAAGCTTAGACCTCGCTTGTCCTCAAGCGGAAGCCGATAACGATAAATATGTCCACATGTTTAGAGATAGAGGTGTCGATAAAATAAAATACGGACATGAGGGCATCATGATCATTCTTATAGCAGCAGCATATATGGATATTATCATATGATTTCTTATGCTCAAGTAATAATCTATTCACAATGTAAGGTATGAATCAAAAACTTCATTGAGAACTAACAAACTATAATCTCAGTCATTGAGGCAATTGCAATTTATCATAACATCAGAAAGAGTCAATATAAGAGCTTTTCAGCAAGTCCACATACTCAACTATCATTTAGTCTTTCACAATTGCTAACACTCACGCAATACTTGTGGTTACGGAGTTTTAATCGGACACAGAGAAAGATAGGGGCTTATAGTTTCGCCTCCCAAACTTTTAACTCAAGGGTAATGTCAACAATAATAGCTCATGCTAAATTACATCCAATTACATCCAATTAGATATATACATCAGGATCTTTCCAACACAATGTGCTTGCCAAAGGATAAAATGTAAAAAGGAAAGGTGAAGATCACCATGACTCTTGCATAAGGGTGGAAGATAAAAGTAAAAGATAGGTCCTTCTCAGAGGGAAGCAGAGGTTGTCATGCGCTTTCAAGGTTGGATGCACAAAATCTTAATGCAAAAGAACGTCACTTTATATTGCCACTTGTGATATGGACCTTTATTATGCAGTCCGTCGCTTTTATTTCTTCCACATCACAAGATCGTATAAAGCTTATTTTCTCCACATTAATAAATCATACGTATTTAGAGAGCAATTTTTATTGCTTGCACCGATGACAACTTACTTGAAGGATCTTACTCAATCCATAGGTAGATATGGTGGACTCTCATGGCAAAGCTGGGTTTAAGGGTATTTGGAAGCACAAGTAGTATCTCTACTTGGTGCAAAGAATTTGTCTAGCATGAGGGAGAAAGGCAAGCTCAACATGTTGGATGATCCATGACAATATACTTTATTTCAGATGTAAGAAAACATAACCCATTACGTTGTCTTCCTTGTCCAACATCAACTCTTTAGCATGTCATATTTTAATGAGTGCTCACAATCATAAAAGATGTCCAAGATAGTATATTTATATGTGAAACCTTCCTTTCTTTATTACTTCCTATTAATTGCAACGATGACCAAAACTGTGTTTGTCAACTCTCAACAACTTTTAATCATCATACTCTTTATATGTGAAGTCATTACTCTCCATAAGATCAATATGATCTCTTTATTTCTTTTTATTCTTTCTCTTTCTTTTATTCCCTTAAGATCATAGCAAGATAATCAAGCCCTTGACTCAACACTAATCTTTATCATATATAGCTCACGGACTCGATTACATAGAGGGATCATAAAGCAAAACTCAAAACTAAATCATACTAAAACTTTATTCTACTAGATCAAGATATTACTAAAAGGATCGAACTAAGAAAAACGGTAAAGATAGGAGTGTGATGGTGATACGATACCGGGGCACCTCCCCCAAGCTTGGAAGTTGCCAAGGGGAGTGCCCAAACCCATGTGATTATATCTCCTTTGCTGGTGAAGAAGATGGTGGAGTTGTTGATGATGTGGGCTTGTCGTCCATCTTCCAAGGCATAGGCTCACCATCATAGAAGGATGATCGAGTCTCCGGGATCCTCAAATCTGCATTCAAACTCATCCTCTTGAATCTATATTCATACTCACAGTTTTGGTTTTGCAGGTCATACATTTGGGCTTGGAGATGCTCGATCTTCTCGTGAAGCTTGTGGATGGTTTCCCCAATGTTATTGGCATCCAGCTTGTGGTTGTTGGTGAACTCCGCGACCATCATGTGGTTGGCGTTGAGTCCATGTTCCATAATCCCCTGGCACTTGAAAACTTGTTGTTCCATTGCTTCGAGCCTCGTCTCCACACTTCCGGTCCTCCTTGGTCCCTCAACATCGCGGATGTGCAGCAACCCATCACGCATCTCAATGGTTTGAGGGTGTTGCAGCACCTCCGCGAGGTAGGGGTTGATGACCTTCTCGAAGAACTTGTCCTTGGGGGCGCTTGGAGACGTCATGGTGATCTAGATCTGTCAGAAAAACAGCTCGAAACAAAAATAGAGGATATTTGCGTGATACGGTGGTCAAAACCTTCGGGAGATTACATAATGAATTTTTACCGACCGAAAGAAGTATCGTGCAAGAAAACGGAGTCCGGAGAGCGCAGGAGGTGCCCACGAGGCAGGGGGCGCGCCTCCCACCCTCGTGGAAGCCTCGTGTCCTTCCCGGACTACTTCTTATTTTCCTATTTTCTTAAATATTCCAAAACGGAGAAAAATTGCCATTAGAACTGTTTTGGAGTTGGTTTACTTACCGTACCACGTACCTATTCCTTTTCGGAGTCTGAAACATTCTGGAAAGTGTCTCTTATGTATTCCTCCGGGGTTATGGTTTCAATAACATTAGTTGCAATATTTATAAGATTACCTGAGATATAATGTTTGATTCTTTGACCGTTCACCACCTTTGGATTTGTGCCTTCGAAGTTGTTGATTTTTATGGCACCGGAACGATAGACCTCCTCGATAACGTAAGGACCTTCCCATTTAGAGAGAAGCTTTCTTGCAAAAAATCTTAAACAAGAGTTGTATAGCAACACACAATCACCTATATTAAACTCACGCTTTTGTATCCTTTTGTCATGCCATCTTTTAACTTTTTCTTTAAACAATTTGGCTTTTCATAGGCTTGGGTTCTCCATTCATCAAGTGAGCTAATGTCAAATAACCTCTTCTCACCGGCAAGTTTGAAATCATAATTGAGCTCTTTAATAGCCCAATATGCCTTATGTTCTAGTTCGAGAGGTAAGTTACCTGCTTTTCCATAAACCATTTTGTATGGAGACATACCCATAGGATTTTTATATGCAGTTCTATATGCCCATAATGCATCATCAAGTTTCTTGGACCAATTCTTTCTAGATCTATTAACAGTCTTTTGCAAAATTAATTTGAGCTCTCTATTACTCAATTCTACTTGTCCACTAGACCGTGGGTGATAAGGGGATGCAATTCTATGATTAACATCATACTTAGCAAGCATTTTACAAAAAGCACCATGAATAAAATGTGAACCACCATCACATTAAATATCTAGGGACTCCAAACCTCTGAAAAATAATTTCTTTAAGCATCTTAATAGAAGTGTTATGATCAGCACTACTAGTTGGAATAGCTTCTACCCACTTAGTAACATAATCAACAGCAACTAAAATATGTGTATACCCATTAGAGGAAGGAAACGGTCCCATATAATCAAAGCCCCAACATCAAATGGTTCAATAACGAGTGAATAATTCATAGGCATTTCTTGATGTCTACTAATATTACCAATTTTTTGACATTCATCACAAGACAAGACAAACTTACGGGCATCCTTGAAGTGAGTAGGCCAATAAAAACCGGATTGCAATACCTTATGTGCAGTTCTATCTCCAGCGTGATGTCCTCCATAAGCCTTAGAGTGACACTTGCGTAGGATCTGTTCCTGTTCATGCTCAGGTACACAACGTCTAATAACACCATCTACTCCTTTATAAAGATGTGGGTCATCCCAGAAGTAATGCCTCAAATCATACAAAAACCTTTTCTTTTGCTGGTATGTGAAACTAGGTGGTATAAATTTAGCAACAATGTAATTAGCATAATCAGCATACCATGGAGCAGTACGAGAAGCATTTATGACAGCTAATTGTTCATCAGGAAAGCTATCATCAATAGGTAGTGGGTCATCAAGAACATTCTCTAACCTAGAAAAGTTGTCTGCAACGAGGTTCTCAGCTCCCTTTCTATCAATAATATGCTAATCAAATTCTTGTGGCAAGAGAACCCATCTAATAAGTCTAGGCTTAGCATCTTTCTTTTCCATAAGGTATTTAATAGCAGCATGATCAGTGTGAATAGTTACTTTAGAATCAACAATATAAGGTGTGAACTTATCACAACCAAAAACAACTGCTAAGAATTCCTTTTCAGTAGTAGCATAATTTCTCTAGGCATTGTCTAGAGTTTTACTAGCATATTGAATAACATTTAATTTCTTATCAACCCTTTGCCCTAGAATAGCACCTACAGCATAATCACTAGCATCACACATAATTTCAAAGGGTAAATTCCAATCAGGTGGTTGAACGATAGGTGCAGAAATCAATGCTTTCTTAAGTATTTCAAATGCTTCTACACAATCATCATCAAAGACAAAAGGAATATCTGTTTATAATAGATTAGTCAGAGGCCGAGAAATTTTTGAGAAGTCCTTAATGAACCCCCTATAAAAACCGGCATGACCAATGAAACTTCTTATACTTTTGATGTCCTTGGGACACGACATCTTTTCAATAGCATCAACTTTAGCTTTGTCAACTTCAATACCTCTTTCAGAAATTTTATGCCCCAAGAAAATGCCTTCATTAACCATAAAGTGGCATTTCTCCCAATTCAATACAAGATTAGTTTATTCACATCTCTGCAAAACTCGATCAAGGTTGCTCAAGCAATCATCAAAAGAGGATCCATAAACGGAGAAATCGTCCATGAAAACCTCACAATCTTTTCACAAAGTCAGAGAATATAGCCATCATGCATCTTTGAAAGGTAGCAGGTGCATTACATAAACCAAAAGGCATACGTCTATAAGCAAAAGTACCGAAAGGGCAAGTGAAAGTGGTTTTTGCTTGATCATCAGCTGACACAGGTATTTGAGAGAAGCCAGAGTAACCATATAGAAAGCAAAAATGTGTATGTTTGGATAATCTTTCTAGCATTTGATCAATGAAAGGCAAAGGGTAATGATCTTTTTTAGTAGCTTTATTTAATTTGCTGAAATCAATTACCATCCTATAACTTGTAATAATTCTTTGCGGAATCAATTCATCTTTATCATTAGGAAGAACAGTAATACCTCCTTTCTTAGGGACACAATGGACAGGACTTACCCACTGACTATCAACAACGGGATAAATTATACCTGCCTCAAGGAGCTTTAATATTTCCTTTCTTACCACTTCTTTCATCTTAGGATTCAGCCGTCGTTGGTGATCAATAACTGGTTTGGCATCTTTCTCCAAATTTATTTTGTGTTGACATAGAGTGGGACTAATGCCCTTAAGATCATCAAGAGTATATCCAATAGCAGCGCGGTGCTTCTTCAGAGTTTTCAATAATTTTTCTTCCTCATGCTCTGAAAGGTTAGTACTAATAATAACAGGATATATCTTCTTTTCATCTAGATAAGCATATTTAAGAGTATCGGGTAATGGTTTAAGCTCAAACACGGGATCACCCTTGGGTGGAGGAGGATCCCCTAGGATTTCAACAGGCAAGTTGTGTTTCAGAATAGGTCCCTATTTAAAGAATATTTCATCTATTTCCCTTCTTTCATTCATAAACATATCATTTTCATGGTCTAGCAAATATTGTTCTAAAGGATCATTAGGAGGCACAGCAATAGAAGCAAGACCAATAATTTCATCCTTACTAGGCAATTCCTCATCTCGGAGTTGTCTATGAAATTTAGGAAAATTAAACTCATGAGACATATCTCCCAAACCAATAGTAACAACATCCTTTTCGCAGTCTATCTTAGCATTAACAGTGTTCAAGAAGGGTCTACCAAATATAATGGGACAAAGGCTATCTTGTGGGGAACCAAGAACAAGAAAATCAGCAGGATAGTTAACCTTCCCACACAAGACTTCAACATCTCTAACAATCCCAATCGGTGAAATAGTATCTCAATTGGCAAGTTTAATGGTAACATCAATATCTTCTATCTCAGCAGGTGCAATATCATGCATAATTTCTTGATATAAAGAAATAGGTATTGCACTAGCACTAGCACCCATATCACACAAGCCATGATAGCAATGATCTCCTATTTTAACAGAAATAACAGGCATGCCTACCACAGGTCTAGGTTTATCTTTAGCACCAGGTTTAGCAATTGTAGCAGTTTCCTCACAGAAATAAATAACATGCCCATCTATATTATCAGCCAAGAGATCTTTAACAATAGCAATATTAGGTTCAACTTTAACTTGCTCAGGAGGTGTATAAGTTCTAATATTGCTTTTACGAACCACAGTTGAAGCTTTAGCATGATCCTTTATCCTAACAGGGAAAGGTGGTTTCTCAACATAAGCAGTAGGAACAATAGGATCATTATAAGTGACAGTCTTTTCTTCAACTTTAATAGGTTCAACTACTTTTACTTCTATGGGAGGATGATATTTAAACCACTTCTCGTTAGGGAGATCAACATGAGCAGCAAAAGATTCACAAAAAGAAGCTACTATCTCAGAGTCAAGTCCATATTTAGTGCTAAATTTACGGAAAACGTCGGTATCCATAAAAGATTTAACACAATCAAACTTAGGTGTTATACCTGACTCCTTACCTTCGTCGAGATCCCAATCTTCAGAGTTACGTTTAATCCTTTTCAATAAATCCCATTTGAATTCAATAGTCTTCATCATAAAAGAACCAGTACAAGAAGTATCAAGCATGGAGCGATTGTTGTCAGAAAGCCGAGCATAAATTTTTTGAATAATCATTTCTCTTGAGAGCTCATGATTGGGGCATGAATATAACATTGACTTAAGCCTACCCGAAGCTTGAGCGATGCTTTCTCCTTCACGAGGCCAAAAATTATATATATAATCACGATCACGATGAACAAGATGCATAGGATAAAACTTCTGATGAAATTCCAATTTCAATCGTTTGTAGTCCCATGATCCCATATCATCACATAGCCTATACCATGTCAATGCATCTCCCTTCAAAGATAAAGGGAAGATCTTCTTCTTGATAACATCATCGGGCATACCTGCAAGCTTAAATAATCCACAAACTTCATCCACATAGATTAAGTGTAAATCGGGATGCAATGTTCCATCTCCTGCAAAAGGATTAGCTAGCAGTTTCTCTATCATACCAGAAGGAATTTCAAACTAAACATTTTCAGTAGGTTCAGTAGGTTGAGGAGCAACTATTTTCTCTATCGGTCGGGGTGAAGATACCCCGAACAAGCCCCTCAAAGGATTACTTACCATAGTAACAAGTGACAGTAAATTTTAGCACACTATATAAATTTTTCCTTACCAAATTCCACCTACCAAAGGCGCTTCACTCCCCGGCAATGGCACCAGAAAAGAGTCTTGATGAACCACAAGTATAGGGGATCTATCTAGTCCTTTCGATAAGTAAGAGTGTCGAACCCAATGAGGAGCAGAAGGAAATGACAAGCGGTTTTCAGTAAGGTATTCTCTGCAAGCACTGAAATTATCGGTAACAGATAGTTTTGTGATAAGGTGATTTGTAATGGGTAACAAGTAATGAAAGTAAATAAGGTGCATCAAGATGGCCCAATCCTTTTTGTAGCAAAGGAAGCCTGGACAAACTCTTATATGAAGGAAAACGCTCCCGAGGACACATGAGAATTATCGTCAAGCTAGTTTTCATCACGTTCATATGATTCGCGTTCGGTACTTTGATAATTTGATACGTGGGTGGACCGGTGCTTGGGTGCTGTCCTTACTTGGACAAGCATCCCACTTATGATTAACTCCTATTGCAAGCATCCGCAACTACAAAAGAAGTATTAAGGTAAACCTAACCATAGCATGAAACATATGGATCCAAATCAGCCCCTTACGAAGCAACGCATAAAGTAGGGTTTAAGCTTCTGTCACTCTAGCAACCCATCATCTACTTATTACTTCCCAACGCCTTCCTTTAGGCCTCAACAATGGTGAAGTGTCATGTAGTCGATGTTCACACGACACCACTAGAGGAGAGACAACATACATCTCATCAAAATATCGAACGAATACCAAATTCACATGACTACTTATAGCAAGACTTCTCCCATGTCCTCACGAACAAACATAACTACTCACAAATCATATTCATGTTCATAATCAGATGGGTATTAATATGCATAATGGATCTGAACATATGATCTTCCACCAAATAAACCAACTAGCACCAACTACAAGGAGTAATCAACACTACTAGCAACCCACAGGTACCAATCTGAGGCTTTGGGACAAAGATTGTATACAAGAGATGAACTAGGGTTTGAAAGGAGATGGTGTTGGTGTAGATGTTGATGGAGATTGGCCCCCTCGTGATGAGAGGAGCGTTAATGATGACGATGGCAATGATTTCCCCCTCCCAGAGGGAAGTTTCCCCAGCAGAACAGCTCTGTCGGAGCCCTAGATTGGTTCCGCCAAGGTCCCGCCTCGTGGCGGCGGAGTTTCATCCCGAAAGCTTGCTTATGATTTTTTCTCGGACGAAAGGCTTCATATAGCAGAAGATGGACACCGGAGGCCTGCCAGGGGGCCCATGAGGCAGGGGGCGCGCCCCCACCCTCATGGCCAGGGTGTGGGCCCCCTCTAGTATTTTCTTCACTCAGTATTTTTTATTATTTCCAAAAATGACTTCCGTGGAGTTTTAGGACTTTTGGAGTTGTGCAGGATAGGTCTCTAATATTTGCTCCTTTTCCAGCCCAGAACTCCAGCTGTCGGCATTCTCCCTCTTCATGTAAACCTTGTAAAATAAGAGAGAATAGGCATGAGTATTGTGACATAATGTGTAATAACAGCCTATAATGGAATAAATATCAATATAAAAGCATGATGCAAAATGGACGTATCATTAGGCTTCCTGCTGCTGACTCGGGAGACATCGCGAAGCTGCAAAAATTCGTTAGGAAATCCTTATCCCTCCTTGCACGAGACCTCAGGTATGGGCTGATCATGGCCTAGCGCACCACGTCGCGGTACCCGAGGGGCACGGACTTAGAAGGGGGTGCGCCGATCACGTGCTCAATCGAGGGCGCCTCGCGAAGACCAGGGGAGCGTGCACGCACACACCTGTCCAGCCCCCTCGCGAGGCGCGCGAGGGAGAGCGTCGGGCAACTGCCGCCCTCCCTGGCGCAAAGCAAAGAACTGAGGGAAGAAACAGAGAGAAGAAGGGATTCAACCAAGCCGTCGAGAAACGCCAGAACTTCAAATTCCATAAAAAGGGGGCAAGCCAACTATAGAAAGCAAATGAACAGTCGCGTCCGGCACCTAGTCTAGTCTTCTCACCAGTGCGGAGCTAAGTGCTGCCACTAGGACGTGGGAGGGAGCCCCCGAGGCCCGAGGGCGGCACTCCGGAGACTCCGGGGCGTGTACAGCCCCACTCATTATTACGTGAGAGTGTGTCACGAGCAGAGACCTTCACAGGCACTAGGCCTTGCTTCATGGGTAGAACTTCAGGAGGTGCTAGATGCTCCAGGCGTTCTGGATGGGGATCCCGTCCTGCGTCTCCAGGAGCGCGGCGCCAGGCCTGGAGACGCGGGCAACCCTAAACGAGCCTCCCACATGGGTGAGAGCTTATGCAACCCTTCCCTGGAGAGCACCCGCCTCAGGACGAGATCGCCCACCTCGAGCGTCCTGGAGCGGACGCTGCGGTAGTGATACCGTCGCAGCGCCTGCTGGTATCTTGCCGCCCGAAGCGAGGCTTGACGGCGGCGCTCCTCCCCCAGCACGAGATCTATCCCCCTCATGGCGTCCTGACGTGCCTCATCAAACGCCAGGACCCGCGCGGAGCGATGCTTGACCTTGTGAGGGAGAACCGCTTCGGCTCTGTAGACGAGGAAGAATGGGGTCTCGCCTGTTGGCTTGGTGGTGGTGGTGCGGATGGACCACAACACGGACTGGAGCTCGTCGTGCCAGCCCCTACCGCAGGCCTTGAGCTTTTTCTTGAAGGTCCTGGTCTTGAGGCCTCTCAAGACCTCTGCGTTGGCGCGCTCGGCTTGGCCATTTCTCCTGGGGTGTGCCACTGAGGCGTAGCATATCTGCGTTCCAAGGATAGCACAATATGTCTTGAAGAGATTGCTAGTGAACTGCGAGCCGTTGTCGGTGATGATGCGGTTAGGGACCCCAAACCGGCTCACGAGGCCCTTGATGAACTTAACTGCAGACCCGGCTGGGATGGTGCGAACGGCTTCCACCTCTGCCCATTTGGTGAACTTGTCGATGGCGACGTAGAGATAGCGGTAGCCCCCAAGCGCTCGAGGGAAATGACCCAGGATATCCAACCCCCAGACTGCGAACGGCCATGAGAGTGGGATAGTCTGGAGGCCCTGGGCAGGCTGGTGGATTTGCTTGGCATGGAACTTGCAGGCCTCGCAGGATCTTACCAGCTCGGCTGCGTCGTTGAGTGCCGTGGGCCAGTAGAACCCGCTGCGGAATGCCTTGCCAACCAGGGTGTGCGACGACGAGTGATGCCCGCAATCTCCGCTGTGTATGTCAGCTAGCAGCCCGCTCCCCTACTTCCTAGAGATGCATCACAAGGAAACATCATTTGGTCGTTTTCTGTACAGCTCACCATCCTAGATGCAATATGCCGTAGCTTGCCGGACCACGCGCTCCGCGTCCTCCTCCTTCTCCGGCAGCGTTCCTTGCACCAGGTATGCCCTGAACTCCTCGGTCCAGCACCCCTCCTTAGGCTCAAGCACCAGGAGAAGGCGTGCTCCTGAGGTCGGGCCACAGGTGGGGGCTCCCGAGGCTGGTGGCTGGGGGAGTTCCTGCTGAAGCGGTGCAGGCTCCGCGGCCAGGGGGTGCCGCCGAGGGCTTCAAGAGTCGCTCTTCGAAGACACCTGGCTCTTGGGGCTGACGCCTTGATGCCCTCTTGGCGATCTCTTCGGCTTCCTTGTTTGTGCCGCGTGGCACATGTTGCAGTTCCAGGCCCAAGAATTGCTTCTCCATCTTGCGCACCTCCGCGAGGTATGCCTCCATGTGCTCATCCCTCGGCTCGTACACCTTGTTGGAGAAGTTGACGAGGAGCTGAGAGTCGCCCTTGATGGTGAGATGCCTCACCCCCAAGGCCGCTACAGCCTTGAGGCCAGTGATCAACCCCTCGTATTTCGCGATGTTGTTGGAGACCTTCTCGCCCCGATGGAAGCAGAGCTGCACGGCGTAGTATAGCTTGTCTTGGGTGGGCGAGATGAGCACGGCACCAGCCCCCGCGCCTTGGTGTGCGAAAGTGCCATCGAAGTACATGACCCAGCCATCTGGCGCTTCACTTCCCGGCGAGAGGGATCGGCTCTCGCCCACTTCGGGCTCCGGAGCGTAAGTCCATTCTGCCACGAAGTCGGCTCCCTTGATGACCCTAGTTGTGCTGAACTCCAGCTGAAACGCTTGTAGTTCGATGTTCCACTCAGCGACTCTTTGTCGGTGTCAAAACCGGCGGATCTCGGGTAGGGGGTCCCGAACTGTGCGTGTAAGGTCGATGCTAACAGGAGACAGGGGACACGATGTTTACCCAGGTTCGGGCCCTCTCTATGGAGGTAATACCCTAGAAGTCTAGCCTGTATGATTATGATTGTCCCTATGGACTAAACCCTCCGGTTTATATAGACACCGGAGGGGACTAGGGTTGTACAAAGTCGGTTACAGAGAAAGGAATCTTCATATCCGAACGCCAAGCTTGCCATCCACGCTAAGGAGAGTCCCATCCGGACACGGGTGAGAGTCTTTGGTCTTGTATCTTTACAGCCCATCAGTCCGGCCCATGTCCAATATGCCGGACGTCCGAGGACCCCTTAGTCCAGGACTCCCTCAGTAGCCCCTGAACCAGGCTTCAATGATGAGGTGTCCGGCGCGCAGATTATCTTCGGCATTGCAAGACGGGTTCCTCCTCCGAATACTCCAAAACAGCCTTTGAACACAAAGAACGTGTCCGACTCTGCAAAACAAGTACCACACACAACCGTAGAGAGTATAATATTTCACGAGTCCAATCTACTGACAACTTTTGTAGCGTGACGGTCAGCACCCGGTCGTTATTTCGAACCATTTTTCGGCCTGCCGCTCCACGTTTTTGAGATGCGGTTCCATTGGCACGTCTTGTCAAAGCAGAGATCGCTTCCCCTTATTACAGGATTCTCATCAATACGGGCATGGGTAATCCAACCGTGTCATCTACGCGACCCTTGGGAAACAGGCGAGTTTCAAGGCGAGTGGGGAGGCACATGATATTCGCTGCCTTTATAAAGGGATAAGGATTCATCCCCTTTCACCCATGCCTTCTCTCTCTCTGCCCACCCATTCTCGAGCTCTAGCGCCCAAGTTCTCATCTTTTCCGCCTCGAAAAAGTTCTCCGATCATGTCCGGATCCTGAGCGCAGGGCAAGTGGATGGTCTCCTCTGTCAAGGAGAAGGACATCACCAAGCTCCGGGGGACTGTATATTTGGCCAAGGAGGTCACCCATCGGCTCCCGACCGAGGGACAGATCGTCCCTACCCCGGAACCCCATGAGAGGGTAGTGTTCATCCCCCACTTTGTCCGTGGGCTAGGGTTTCCTCTCCACCCTTTCGTCCGCGGACTCATGTTCTACTACGGGCTAGACCTCCATGATCTAGCACCAAATTCCATCCTCAACATCTCAGCATTTATTGTCATGTGCGAGGCTTTCCTCCACATCCCACCCCACTTCGGATTGTGGCTAAAGATCTTCAATGTGAAGCCGAAGGTTGTGGGTGGCCAACACGCAGAGTGCGGGGGCGCCATGGTGAGCAAGATGCCCAACGTCACATGGCCCGAAGGCTCCTTCGTGGAGACCGTCAAAGGGTGGCAGCAACTGTGGTTCTATATCACAGAACCCCGTGACGCCACCTGGGGCGCGGCTCCCGAATTCAAGTCCGGCGCCCCGATGCGGCTCACCTCCTGGCTAGAGAAGGGCCTAAATTGGGCTTCGTCGGGCGAGTTGACAGTGTTGCAGGCGCGCATCCAGAGCATGGTGGACAAGAACATCAAGCTCGTCAACGTGATCCAGGTGATGCTAGTTCGTCGGATCCTTCCATGACAGAGCCGGGCTTGCCATCTATGGGAGTTCGATCCGGCCGAGCACCACACCTTGCAACAGTTCTTCGGAACTATGCACGAAGATATTTGGAAGGTGCTCTTCAAGGCCAATGAGAAGTGGCTGAGGACGACCGAGGACCGTGGGCACGACCTGGCTCATCCCGCCAGTCCGGTAAGTCTTTCGCATTTCAAGGTGTATCCTTTACTTGCTTTTTCAGGGAAGGTGCCTAAACCTCCCTATTTATTTTTTTAGGGCTGGACAAAGAAGGCGAAGCGGATTCAGTGTCCGGCTCCGCTGCCCGAGGAACCAGCCATCCCGCTTCTGATGAAGATGCTGGTTCCGGCGCCTACCAGGCGCCGGAGAAGAAGGCCAAGAAAAAGGCCAAGGAGACCATAAGTGGTCTCCGCCGCAAGGGCGCTTCGTACGCGACGTCCGAAGGCGCCGAGACTCACTCCTCCGCCGCCGAGGACGACGACGAGGAGGAGGAGAGCAACTCTCCCCTGAGGGGGGAAGGAAGAAGAGGGCGGCCTCCACAAATCTGGAGGCAGAGGCGTCCAAGAAGGGGAAGATTTCCCTCGCGGATAACTCGGCGTGGGACATTGATAGCAGCCCAGAGCGGCGCCCCCGAGATAAGCCCCTGGCCGAATCATGAGTACTCAGAGACCCTGACGCATTCATATATCAGCCTCTTTACTTCGTAATTTTAACATGTTGAATAATGCACTCGCAGTCCGGCTCGTTCCGACCTCGAGCGATCCTCGTCTTCGGGGAACTCGCTGGACCCGAAGGTGATGGATAGCGGGTCCCTTCCGGCGGCCTCCTCTCCCAGGGCCATGGATGACACCGAGGTGGTGTCCCGAAGGATCCCAGGCTAGGGAAGACGCAGGAGGCCGTCGGGGCAGCGCCAGAGGGTGAAACCTCAGCTGCCGGACACATGGGGGAGCAAATCCCCATGGAGTCTGGCGATGGGGGCCATATCCAATTCGGCCCCCCAGCCGAATACGGTCCCGGAGACCTATACGGCTACGGGATCCGGCAAGCAGCGTCCTCCAAAATAAGGAGGTGTGCCCATTCCGCTAGTGACCTCTGTCCACCCAGAGGCACCAGATACTCTACTGGAAGCACTACGAAGTGCTTCCATTGTTGAGGAACACCGTACCCTCATGGGTACGGTGATTGACAAGATTCAGTCCGCAAAGAGCGGACTGACCGAAGCCTGCACAAGCCTTCTAACAGGCTTTGGGGTAAGCAACGCAATAATGTGAAAAGAATGTCACAGTATAGACAGCAGCCCCGGAGACTCTGTCCGGTGTTCGGAAAGAAAAACCGGACAGAGGATCAAATAGTTTTCGTAGGAGACTAACCATATATGTCTATGTGAATAAGTAGGCGTCGTTGCTGGCCACGACTTCTCATGCCGCCGAAGTCTCCGGACTAAAGCAGAGTCTGGATCGGGCCGAGGAGGAGCTCGGCCGAGTGAAAAAACAACTGGAGGACAAGCAAGGTATGTAATGACCTTCTGTGTATCAGAAAGGATTGATGATTTATGTTGACTATAGTGCCATGGTATTTGTAGGAGCGGTGACCGAGGTGGAGGCCCTTGAAAAGGCGCTGGCCGAGGCCAAAAAGAAAGCGGCAAAGGAGCAAGCCGCCCGTGAAAAACACGAGGCCAAGGTTGAGGAGGTCCAGCAGGAGCTCCAGGACGCTGTTAAGAAATGCGAGTCCTTGGAGCGCAATATTGTGGATCAAGAGATCGAACTCGCCAAGGCTCGCCAAAGTGCACAAGATGCCCGGCTTGAAGCCCAGGGCACCCTCCAGGAAATCCAAGAGGCCAGGAAAATCGCAGCGGGTAAGGCTTTTATTATCCAAAGCCAGTATGTGAAGAAGAGATATCTCTTGCTAACCCGGATTTGGAGTTCTCCAGCGGCGTTTGCGGATCTGCCGCGCAGTGTTTCTGACGCTGCGGAGTCCTTCTGAGCCGAAGAAGGGAGCTCAACGGAGAAGTTGTTCTGGTCGCAATACCTTGCGCCAGAACATCCGGTGCCCCTTTAGCGATCAGCTAAAACAGCTGGTCGAACTGCATAGTGTCGGTGTCAAAACCGGCGGATCTCGGGTAGGGGGTCCCGAACTGTGCGTCTAGGGTCGATGGTAACAGGAGACGGGGGACACAATGTTTACCCAGGTTTGGGCCCTTTCGATGGAGGTAATACCCTACTTCCTGCTTGACTGATCTTGATGATATGAGTATTACAAGAGTTGATCTACCACGAGATCGTAGAGGCTAAACCCTAGAAGCTAGCCTATGATTATGATTGTGTATCTATCTATCGACTAGCCTGACCTCGGTTTATATAATGCACCAGAGGCCTAGGATAACAAGAGTCCTAGCCGAATACGCCGGTGGGGAGGAGTCCTTGTCTTGATCGCCAAGTCTTGTGGAATCTTCCTTGTATGCGGCAGCTGTCCGAACTAGCCAGAGTTAGGGACGCTCCTCGATTCTTCCGAACTGTTCTTCATCTTCGGCCGTCGGTCTTGCAAACTGGTTCAACAAATTTTCCCATCATCTGTCTTGAGGATTGCCGAGCTAAATCTGACGAGTTTATACGCCGGGTATCCGAGGAGCCCTTTAAGTCTTCGACCTTTATCAATGCCTTGTTATTTTTATGCCATGCCTCGGGTTTGAAGTTGTTCCCGTGCGGCGGTGTCCTCTTGCATCCGAGCCCCAACACCGGACTGCATTCGAGGTATCCTTTGTAGCCAAGCACCAATGCCGGACTGTGTCCAAGCTCCAACGCTGGACTGTATCCGAGCTCCAACGCTGGACTATATCCGAGGTGTCATAGATCACCTTGGTTCAAAAAAGTCAAAGGAGTTTAGCCGAGCTTAATGCCGGAAATGCCCTCTATGGAGCTAGCCGCTGGCGCCCAAGCTTTATGCGGGACTGCTTCCGAGGTGGTGCACCACCCGACAGCGGGCTGATTTTTTGTGAATATTTTTGACTGGTGCAGTTTATTCTCTGCCGAGGTATATAGCCAGTATATATATATATATATATATATATATATATCCAGTAGCCCTCAAGGTGTGTATCAGTCTAAAACCCGAGATGCACCTGAAGGAAAACATGAAACCGCTGCTCCCAGTAGCCCCTGAGACTCAGGCCGATGCGCGAAATCGGCCTGAGGATCAACTCCTAGCTCGGCAGCATACATAGGAATAAAAACGCAGTGTAATATATTAGAGATAATAGTGATCGGCGAACGGGCCCTTGAGAGAGGGCCTTGAAAAATTGCCGTAATATATTAGCTTGATGCCAGATAGGTCCAGATGGTACTTATTGTTGTCCGAAGACGTGCTTTCCTATAGTTCGATCAAGCCAAACAATGAGCCCTTTGAATTTTCTACATTGAATAGGCAATGAAGTAGCCCCCGAGACACTGGTCGGGTGGTAACACCAGATCAGGGGATCGATGTGCCCCTTTAATATTTGTAAATAATGAGCGCAAAGCCCAGTAGCCCCCGAGCCTTAATGTGGGCACGAGTGGCCGAATTAAGGATCGATATCCAGAGTAAAATCACAGATTATGTGTAATGATTCTATGTATCCAAGTACTTTACATCATTATTTTGACTCCATTGCGACCATTTTATCAGTTGAAAGTGGCCCATCGTCGGCTTCTACCCCTTGGTAGATACTACGCAGGGTGTTTCCACAATAACAAAACAACCCTTAGCCAACGTCTCGGTGCCCGAAGGCGGTTGTGTTAGCGGAAACGAGGCAATCAGATATGCGGGCTTTATAACTTTCGCTTAGTCATAGGAGCTTTATACTGGGGAAGCTAGCTATGAGCCCCCGGTTAGTGTTCGGCGACAGCCGAGGTCAAGCCGTAAACACTTCAGCCAATGTTATGAACGGCCTGTCATTTAACATAGTCATCGGATCGCTGACCAGTTTACGCCTATTGTGACAGTTAGTTTTCGGCTTTCTCCATTGAGGTGCTTAACCATGCGATATGGAAGCACAATCACAGTGGTTCTCCCTTTGCACACCTAGCCGAACAAAGCGGAACGTAGGAGGCAAGCACAGGAGCTGGGCAACCCAACTATTGACCGAAGACACAATTCAAAACCGATGCATATATGGCAATATCCGAGAATGTTTTTGCCGAATCTGTAAAGGTGTCTAGTGTTGCACTACGAGACTAATGTTGGAAACACACAAATAGTTTAAAAGTGCCATAGGCTTGGAAAACCAAAAAACGTCAGTGCCTGACGTCTGAACAAGATCAAGTGTTCGGTGCCAATCTGAAAATTGGACTTTAGAAAAAAGTGCTTCTATCGTACTTTAACATGACACATCCTATCTAAAGACTTCAAGCGGGTCAGCCTACGGCTTCAACCTCCTATCCCGAAGGCGGAGTACTTCTCATTAGGCCAGTTTAGCAAACTAAACTCTAGCGGCTTTGAGAGGGAAATTAGGCTCCCCGGCTAGTGACCACACACTCGTGTCGAAAAAATGAGTGATAAATAATAATAATAAAAACTTTGCAACTACTAAGAAGAAGAACACTTATTATAAAACGGATCATATAAATTTAAGAGCCCCCAAGTGACTTGGGTAAAAGAATTTTATGTATAATGATTCTATGTACCGAAGTACTTATATCATATCTGTGTTCACCCGAACTTTAAACGCGTCTTAACCGACCGTCGGCTTCTCCCTCTTCGGTCAAGAGCCGAAATGTGTTATGTACTCCACCTATCGAGAATATCGACGGTGTTTCCGATAACCAGGCAATCAGGCCATAAGGCTGTAACAGACAAAGCGCGCTCATGGAACTTATGCTATATTACTGACGAAATATAAGAAGCATCTTCGAAGAAAATAGTACCCCCACCGATACCTTTCTTCGGTTGCTCATTGCTACTATGAGACTTGTGCAATAGATTTTTTGTACTCATGAGTTCCGTTGTGTGCCGACCATAATTGAAAACAATAAGAGCGTTAGCTTTCGGCTTCACCCAGTCTGAGGTCCGGCTCGGATGACCCGATCGTGACAATCGCAAAGGTGCTCCCTTTACTCCCTAGTCGAACAATCGGGAATGTAGGGGTAAACACAGGAGCGAGGCAACCCAGCTTGCAAATCGATTAAGTCAACATGGTGCATATTGTGGCGTAATACACGAACAAGGAATGAACCCGTACAAGTGTAATCATTTGCAAGAGGAAAGGCTTCATAAAGGAAGCCCCCAAGTAAACGGGGTATTTGAATTTGTGTGTCACAAACAAGGTTATGACAAGGAATTTTTTCACAAGCAACTTTTTGCCAAAAAAGTATAATGCTTGGTCGAACCGAACACAAGTTAAAAATTTAAAACTTTGAGCATGAAGGAAACTTAGCTGGTTAATGTGTTCGGTATTGATGACACGGTCCGAGCTTGATGCGGGACAAGGTTCCATCCCCCAAGCCGGTCCCGAGGTGGCGGAGGAAAGAGCTCGGCACTCCGAAGTGGTGACATAGCACGGTCGATGCAGGCCGGCAGAGTGAAGCCGAAGTCCCCGGCATGGGGTAATGAAGTGTTGACGAAGCCCCCCGTCCAGCCGAGGTGACGTGGTATGTCAGTACGCCGAGTTGACGATACTGCCCAACCCGGATCATTTTCCTGTGCACAAAAAATAGTGCAAACCGGAGATAATAGTAATAAAAAATCGTTAATAATTTATGCAAAGTGAGTAATAAAAGAAATATGGCATGGCGCCGAAGTCAATGTCGATGCAGGGCGTCGGCGTGATGCGGTAAAGGCGTGGCAAAGCCTGAATTCACAGGCCGGTCCGAGTTCCGGATGCGGCGTTCACCGGACTATGTACGGAAACTGACTGAACCACCATGCGACCGTCGTTAATGCAGCCACCATTTGATAGACCTGCGTACATATGATGGACAAACCAGAGTAATAATTCCTTGGGAAAAATGAACCCAAACAAGCAAAAAATACTAGGATTAATAGCACTTGGTTTATTTGTTGTAGCAATCCAAAGAAAGGTGATTCCCAAAATTGGGACTCGATTCGCACACCCATTGCCTGATGGGCGATAAAGTGACAACATGGCGATGCTGGCAAAGGTTGGCTTGCCGAGGCAAAGCCCTCGGTCCAGCTAACGTGACAGAGTTGGTCGGCTAGTGACGCCGAAGTCTCCGGAGTATGTTGATGAAGAGATGGCGAAGCCCCCGGTCCAGCCGAGATGTCGAAGCCTCGATGTCAGCCGATGAGTCAAAGTAGGTTGGCGTGATGGACACCGGCTTGAAGGAGCAACAGTGCGGCCCTGCCGATGCAGGTCGTGACGTGGTCAATGCCGGCTTGATGAAGTGACCGTGCGGTGATGCCGGTGTGCCCGCTCCGTGTAATCGGTGGGGTGGCGATGTTGGTGATGATTTATCCTTCCCGATGCCGAACTCCTATTCGCCTCGCCGAGATGATGATCCGAAGAAGTTGAGCTCCGCTCAACAAAGTGACGACGTGTCTAGCGCAGGTCGGCAGCCGTGGAGCAATATTGCCGGACTGGTTTGACACCAGCATGATGGTGAAGATCATGTTCAAAAGATTTTAAAGTTAGTGGGATGTGTTCGGGAACAAAACACAATACCCCATACAAAACTTCCTTCAAAAAGGATGTCCAAAATCCCGTAAAAAAGACGAACTCGGGTCGGATTCGTTTTCGCGCAGAAAACAGATCCGAAAAGTGATGCACTAATCGGAAGGTTCCCGAAGTTTGGACGGTCGGATCGAGCTGAAATTTTGAGAGGTGGTAGATATTGGAATTCCGCAGCCGATCAACGGTTGGATCTTCCAAAGGATGTCCGAGCTAGAAGCTGGACACCACACCCTAAACTCGTCCAGATTCCCGTCCAGATTTGACAGGGCTCCGGTATATCGCGGATTGCCAGAGATTCCTCCATTGGAACTCGACGAAATTTTCCAGGGTTGTTGTAGACTTAATTCCGCACAATTCCACCGAAGCAATCGTTAAAACAACACTTGAGGAGGCGGTGGCGGCGGATACAAGTTCGCTGTCCAGAAAAACAGCACGGTCGCCCGAGGGCAATGTTGACGTTGAGCCCCCGGGCTCCCTGGATGATTCCTCCATGATCTTGATAGAGATTGGAGTTGATGTTGATGAAGGCCCTCATCCGAACATGATGATCGGAGGTAGGGCGCAGTCCTCGGTCCAGCCAAGGTGACCAGCCGAGCCGGTGACGAAGAAGCTGATGTCGAAGTTGATCTGCAGTTGAGCCATTGATCCTTTTGCCGATCACACAGCAGAACTCTCAATGAAAGCACCAATGTCGGTGTCAAAACCGGCGGATCTCGGGTAGGGGGTCCCGAACTGTGCGTCTAGGATCGATGGTAACAGAAGACGGGGGACACAATGTTACCCAGGTTCGGGCCCTCACGATGGAGGTAATACCCTACTTCCTGCTTGATTGATCTTGATGATATGAGTATTACAAGAGTTGATCTACCACGAGATCGTAGAGGCTAAACCCTAGAAGCTAGCCTATGATTATGATTGTGTATCTATCTATCGACTAGCCTCACCTCGGTTTATATAATGCACCAGAGGCCTAGGATAACAAGAGTCCTAGCCGAATACGCCGGTGGGGAGGAGTCCTTGTCTTGATCGCCAAGTCTTGTGGAATCTTCCTTGTATGCGGCAGCTGTCCGAACTGGCCCATGAGTATACGGCCATGGGGGTCCTCGGCCCAATCTAACAGATCGGGAGATGACGTGGTGAGTACCCCCTACTCCAGGACACCGTCACATAGGGTGGCCGAACTAGCCATGGAGGATTTGATAATCCAGCTATGGCCTGCCGAGGCAATACCCAGCAGCTACTTCGGCCTCGTGAAGCGGCTGGTCGCTGCCTGCCCTCGGCTTGATGCCATCAAGTGGTCGGTCTGCATTGAAGGTGCGCGGATGGCCTTCGCCCATGTCAAGATACAGTGGGCGAAGATGGATGCCGTCAAGCTCGCGACCGAGGGACCGTCCGCTGGCAAGGAGCACCGTACGCCATAGCGGTATTTTGATGATGTCCTCAAGGGATCCCACATTGTAGAGGGCCAATGTTCAAAAGACATTATCTTTGAATGAATACATTCATGTTATCTTTGTCTTGTATGCTGAAACAAAGTCATTATATAATATAATGCTTGTTTATTATTAAAATTTTACCTCCTGTGCGGCTGTTTTTATTAAATCTGAGAGTTGGCCTGTCGTCGGCTTCAGCCCCCACATAGGTAGTACAGGCGTGTTCGGGATGGAATCTGAACACTCTTGATCCAAAAATTTGGTCCTTGAAGGAGGTGTTTAGCGCAACGAACCAGGCAATCGGACTATGTGGCTTTATCACCCTCACTTAGCCATAGGAGTTTGACAAATAAATTTAGGCGCAGCCCCTAGTTAGCATTTAATCTGAACTAGGGTGCTGTAAACACCTGATCGGACTGAGGCCGATCCGTCGCATAATGCGGAAAAAATCGCAAAAGATTTGTAACCTCCGAACAGCTGACCGGACCACGCCGCATCATGACAGTCAGTTTTCGGCTTTCTCTACTGAGGTGCTCATCTGGATAAACCAGGACACAATCGTAGTAGTTCTCCCTTTACTACCCTAGACGATAGAGCGGAACATAAGGTAGTAAGCACAGGAGCCGGGCAACCCAACTATTGACCAAAGACATGATTCGGAGCCAATGCATATAATGCTAAAATTTGGGGTGCCGAACTGTACTATAAAAGTGTTCGGGCTTTGCTGCCATAGTATGGAGCGTAGTGAAGCCCCTGGCCAATTAAAGCCACCAAAGTGTATGTGTGCAATCAATAAGAATAACGAAAATAAAATGAGATTGTAAGCTAATGCCATGTAAGTTGGGCCGCAAATAGCTCTCGTTGTAATTTGATTGATACGTCAAAACATATTTGTACAAGTAGTGCGATAAGCAACCTGGCTATTTAACATGCCAAGACCAAGGGGGAGCTGCGTGCGGATCCTGAAAACAGGTAGGACGATCATCGAAGAGAACGTCTAGAGATTCCCCCACACGGCTGTGCCGCCTGCCGCCATGGTGTATCCGTCCCTCGAAAGGTCCGACGATCAGGCCACCGCTAGGGGTCTGCGGAAAATAAACCTGAAAAAGATATAAAATGATAAATGAAAGTATGTGTGTCCAGGGAAGGTCGAAGCCGTATTGTGGACCACAGTCTGGTTATGCCTCCCTCTCGGCCCATGGTATTTTGAGTGCGTAGTTATGTGCGTGCGGTACGTAGGCCGCCATTTGGTCAGGACTGAGATGGAGGCCGAATTGCTAGTCTGTCTCCTGACGAGCCGGACTGTCAAGCCGCGGAGTAGTCCGGACTCGTTTGACAGTGTCCGGGAGTTTGGCCGCTGAATTAAAATTCTGCCTTAAAAGGCCGCTCTGTACTTCCGCTGCCAGGGCCGCGGTGTGTTCTTCAGTACGGAGGGAGCGCTCCGTGTTTCCATTAACTGTTATGACCCAGCGTGGTCCGGGCATCTTGAGCTTGAGATAAGCGTAGTGTGGCACCGCATTAAATCGAGCGAATGCGGTTCGTCCGAGCAGTGCGTGATAGCCACTGCGGAAGGGGACGATATAGAAGATCAACTCTTCGCTTCTGAAGTTGTCCGGGGACCCGAAGACAACTTCCAGTGTGATTGAGCCCGTACAACGAGCCTCTACACCTGGTATAACTCCTTTAAAGGTAGTTTTGGTGGGCTTGATCCTTGATGGATCGATGCCCATTTTGCGCACTGTATCCTGATAGAGCAAGTTGAGGCTGCTGCCACCGTCCATGAGGACTCGCGTCAGGTGGAATCCATCAATTATTGGGTCGAGGACTAGTGCGGATGAACCGCCATGACGGATACTGGTCGGATGATCCCTGCGATCGAAGGTGATCGGGCATGACGACCATGGATTAAATTTTGGGGCGACTGGCTCTATCACATGGACGTCCCTGAGCGCGTGCTTGCGCTCCCTCTTGGGGATATGGGTAGCGTATATCATGTTCACCGTTTTGACCTGAGGGGGAAATTTCTTCTGTCCCCCTGTGTTCGGTGGACGGGGCTCCTCGTCATCGTCCTCGCTTTGCGACCCCTTCCCCTTGTTTTCGGCATTTAACTTGTCGGCATGTTTAAAAACCCAGCAGTCTCTGTTGGTGTGATTGGCTGGTTTATCAGGGGTGCCGTAGATCTGACATGGGCGATCGAGTATGCAGTCCAAGCTGGATGATCCCGGATTGTTTCTTTTATATGGCTTCTTCCGCTGGCCGGACTTGGAGCCACTGAATCCGGCGTTGACAGCCGTGTCATCGGTATTATCACTGTTGCTTCGACGCTTGTGTCTGTTGCGTCGGGGCTTGCCGTTGCTATTTCTGGCTTCCGAAGTGCCAGGTTCGCTTGAATTGTTACTTCTACGAGCTAGCCAGCTATCTTCGCCCGCGCAAAAGCGGGTCATAAGCGCCATGAGGACTACCATGGACTTCGGCTTTTCTTGGCCGAGGTGTCGGGCGAGCCATTCATCCCGGACGCTATGTTTAAAGGCCGCTAGGGCTTCGACATACAGATAGTCGACAATCTGGTTCCTTTTGGTTAAGAACCTAGTCCAGAATTTCCTGGCTGACTCTCCGGGCTGTTGAATTATGTGACTTATGTCGTCGGCATCCGGAGGTCGAACATATGTACCTTGGAAGTTGTCAAGGAAGGCTTCTTCCAAGTCTTCCCAGCTGCCAATGGAGTTTTTGGGCAGACTGTTCAACCCGTGCCGAGCTGGTCCTTTAAGTTTTAGTGGGAGGTATTTGATGGCATGGAGATCATCATCGCGGGCCATATGAATATGGAGAAGAAAATCCTCGATCCACACCGTGGGGTCTGTTGTCCCATCATATTATTCGATGTTTACGGGTTTAAACCCTTCTGGGAATTCGTGCTCCATTACCTCGTTAGTGAAGCAAAGGGGGTGTGTGGCGCCTCTATATCGAGCCACGTCATGACGTAGCTTGGATGGAGTCCATCTGCAGTTCTCGGCCCGGGCGTGATTATGGTTGTTGTGTCCGGCTAGGTAGCCATTGTCGCGTGTCGGGGCCAGCCCCCGCGATCCATAGATCGATCTGTTCTGACCTGCTCTACTGTCCAAGTCCTGCCACAGGTCATATGTATGTCCCCGAGCTGTTTTATCTCTGCCTTTACGGTGAGGTAGTATGGGCTGGTGTTCGGCTTGAGTTGCCGCTTTGTCCCGGCCACGTGGTGGTCGGTCAGCCGCATTGCACGATGATGGTATGGGCTCCAGCGCCTTGTCATCGAACTGGGGTAGCAATTTGTGCTTCGGATAACTTTTGGCTGGGCGCTTGAGGCCGTATTCCTCGGCTGCCAGGACATTAGTCCATCTATCGTTGAGCAGATCTTGATCAGCTTGAAGCTGCTGCTGCTTCTTTTTCAGGCTCCTTGCAGTGGCTATTAGCCGGCGCTTAAAGCGCTCCTGCTCGAGAGGTTCCTCAGGCACGATAAAATCCTCGTTGCCGAGGCTCACCTCATCCTCGGAGAGTGGAAGATAATTACTGTCCTCCGAGTCTTTGTTTATGGACTGTTCATCAGGGCTAACTTGCCCGTCTTCCCGTTCATCATGTTCTGAGGTTGGCTCAATGGGGTCTTCATTGTCTTCGGCATCATCCGGAGTATTGTTTTCTCCTGTGCCGGTATTGCTGTCTTTTCCGCGGCGTGACTTGGAGCGGCGCCGCTGACGTCGGCGCTTTGGCTGTATCTCAGGAGGTTTATCCTCAACTGGGTCTTCCTTGTCGTCGCCGCTATTCTCTTTGGGTGTATCCACCATGTACACGTCATACGAGGAAGTGGCCGTCCAGCGTCCGGTAAACGGCGGGTTTTGGGCCTCTTCTTCTCCGGCATCGTCGTCCATACCGTCGATGTCTTCGGAGCCATAATCGAGCATGTCGGTTAAGTCCTCAACAGTTGCTATGAAGTGGGAGGTGGGTGGGAAGCGAAATTCCCCGTCATCAACCCCTAGTTCGAACCAGATATAATTTGGCTATGAGTTCCCTGCTAAGGAGAGGGTTTCAAGGAGTTCAGCACGTTGCCTAATGTCGAGTGCCGGAAGATGTCTGTGGCGCTGAATCCGACGATCGGGGCCTGATCGAGCTCGACGGACACGGATGCGCATGGTTCAGAACCTGTGGCCGGAGACGAATCCGATGTTCCGGTGACATAGGTCATGCTCGAGGTTGGGTCTGTGTGCGGCTCCAGCGCCGCTGGGTCTGCGGCTCCCGTGGCGGGGTTGAGCTTCCCGTCCTCAGATGGCGCAATCTGCTCCGGATCTAGGGTCGGAGCACTTACAGGTGCTATCTGCTGGGTATGGTCCGATGACAGATTTAGGTCATGCTCATCGCGGTGGCAGGGAGCGGCTGCCGTGGGCTCGAATCCATCGAAGATCAAGTCTCCGCGGGTATCAGCAATGTAGTTCAAGCTTCCAAACCTGACTTGATGGCCAGGGGCGTAGCTGTCGATCTGCTCTAGATGGCCAAGCGAGTTGGCCCGCAGTGCGAAGCCGCCGAATACGAAGATCTGTCCGGGGAGAAAAACTTCCCCTGGACAGCATTGTTGTAGATGATTGACGGGGCCATCGAACCTCTTGAAGACGATGCAGCGGAACTCTCAATGAAAGCACCAATGTCGGTGTCAAAACCGGCGGATCTCGGGTAGGGGGTCACGAAATGTGCATCTAAGGTCGATGGTAACAGGAGATAGGGGACACGATGTTTACCCAGGTTCGGGCCCTCTCTATGGAGGTAATACCCTACTTCCTGCTTGATTGATCTTGATGAATATGAGTATTACAAGAGTTGATCTACCACGAGATCGTAATGGCTAAAACCCTAGAAGTCTAGCCTATATGATTATGATTGTCCCTATGGACTAAACCCTCCGGTTTATATAGACACCGAAGGGGACTAGGGTTGTACAAAGTCGGTTACAGAGAAAGGAATCTTCATATCCAAACGCCAAGCTTGCCATCCACGCCAAGGAGAGTCCCATCCGGACACGGGTGAGAGTCTTCGGTCTTGTATCTTTACAGCCCATCAGTCCGGCCCATGCCCAATAGGCCGGACGCCCGAGGACCCCTTAGTCCAAGACTCCCTTACTCTTCCCGCAGCGTTGGGGCTCCGGAGCACCCTCTCAAGTGGGTAGGCTGAGACGACCTTAATTGGGTGGCCTTGGAAGTAATGACGCGGCTTGAGTGAGGCTACTAGGAGTGCGAGCAAAAGCTTCTGTGGCATGGGATATCATGCTCTTGCATCCCGTAACACCGTGCTGACGAAGTACACCGGGTGCTCAACGAGGGCGGGAGTGTCGACGAAGCCTGCGGCCTCCGGAGGTTGTGGCACCTCCTGAGGTGGGGGGACCTTAGGGGCTTGGTCACCCATCGGGGCCTCCGCAGGCCCAGAAACACCGTCTTGTAGGGCCTGATCATCTGCGGGCGTCGTCGTGGCCTTAGCGGCGCCGTCTGATCCCGCATTGTCCCTGCCGAAGGCGCTGCATTACGCGGCGGGCTCTTGGCCTGGCGCTCCTCCCGGACAGCCACCAACGCCGCACTAGTAGAGTGGGGCATGGCGGCCAGGTAGAGCACCAGGGGCTCGAGAGGGCGAGGCGCTACCATCACTGGAGGGCTGGTCATGTATCTCTTGAGGTCTTGAAATGGCAGGTCGGCCTCTAGGGTCCACTCGAACGGCCCCTTCTTCTTCATCAGCTTGAAGAACGGCAGGGCGCGCTCCCCCGGCTTGGAGATGAAGCGCCCCAGCGAGGTCACGCAGCCCGCGAGCTTTTTCATTTCCTTGAGAGTTTGCGGCGGGCTCATGTCTTCTATCGCCTTGACCTTCTCCGGGTTAGCCTCGATCCCCTTGTGCAACACAAGGAAGCCTAGTAGCTTGCCGGAGGGGACGCCGAACACACACTTCTCCGGATTGAGCCACAGGTCCACCTGGTGCAGGCTAGCGAAGGTCTCCTCCAGGTCCTGAATAAGGGTCCTTGCCTCCCGAGATTTTACCACGATGTCATCGACGTAGGCTTCAGCGTTTCTCCCTAGCTGCTGGCCTAGGGCGATGTGCATCATCCGCTGGAAGGTCGCCCCAGCGTTGCGCAGTCCGAACGGCATGCAGGTGTAGCAGTATACCTCACACAGGGTCAAGAAGGCCGTCTTATCCACGTCCTCCATCGCCATCTTGATCTGGTGGTAACCGGAGAAAGCGTCAAGGAAACACAGCAAGTCACACTCAGCGGTGGAGTCGACGATCTGGTTGATGCACGGAAGCGGGAACGGGTCTTGAGGGCAGGCTTTGTTGAGGTTGGTGAAGTCGACGCACATGCGTTCCTTCCCGCCTTTCTTGGGCATGACGACGGGGTTCGCCAGCCACTCCGGGTACCGGACCTCGCAGATGATGTCTGCCGCTTTTCCTGGACGATGAAGGACTGCTTCTCCGTGGACTGTCGCCGTGCCTTCTGCTTCACGAGGCGCACATTGGGGCACACCCTTAAGTGATGTTCGATTACCCCCCCTTGGGATCCCTACCAGCTGCTTGGGCTCCCAGGCGAACACCTCCTTGTTCACGCGCAGGAACTTCACCAATGCCTCTTCTTGGTCCGGGTCGAGGTTGGCGCCTATGGTGAAGCTGGCTCCCGAGGCTCCGTCCTCCTCGATCGGCACTTGCTTTGTTTTGGCCCGATCCTGGGTGAATAGCTGCTTCTTTTTCGCCGGCGCGGCCCCCTTAGCCACTGGGGCGGCTGCATCGGCCGGGCGTGCTGCCGCGGTGGCCTCGAAGGCGAGCTTGAGAGCCGTCAGAGCCTCCTTGGTGTCTCCAACCACGGTGAGGACGCCACTGCTCCCCGGCATCTTCATGAGGTTGTAGGCCGGATGGGTCGCTGCCATGAACTGAGCCAGGGCAGGGTACCCGAGGATGGCATTGTACGGGAGACCGATGCGGGCGATGTCGAAGTCGATCAGCTTGGTGCGGTAGTTGTCGCGGGTACCGAAGGTGACCGGGAGGCGTATTTGCCCCAGGGGGCTAGTGGAACCACTGCCGACTCCGGAGAAAGGCTTGGAGGGGCAGAGCCGGCCGTACGGCACGTGAAGCAAGCCGAAAGCTTCCACGGAGAGCACGTTGAGGCCAGCTCCGCCATCGATGAGGGTCTTGGTCACTGCTACGTTGCAGATGGTGGGTGTGCAGAGCATCAAGAGCGCGCCCGAGCCAGCAGTGGTTGCGGGGTGGTCCCCTGAGTCGAAGGTGAGGTCGGCCTTGGGCGCCGCCCATTGATAACCCACAAGTATAGGGGATCAATTGTAGCCTCTTTCGATAAGTAAGAGTCTCGAACCCAACGAGGAGCTAAAGGTAGAACAAATATTCCCTCAAGTTTTATCGACCACCGATACAACTCTACGCACGCTTGACGTTTGCTTTACCTAGAACAAGTATAAAACTAGAAGTACCTTGTAGGTGTAACGGGATAGGTTTGAAAGAATATAAAGAGCATGTAAATAAAAACTAGGGGCTGTTCTAGGTAAAGAAGCAATAAATTTAGTATAGCGAGTGTGGAAAAGTGGTGGTAGGAGTTGCGAAATTGTCCCTAAGCAATTGACTACTTTACTAGACCGATAGCAAGTTTTATGTGGGAGAGGCCACTGCTAGCATGTCATCCCTGACTTGGAATTCTATGCACTTATGATTGGAACTATTAGCAAGCATCCGCAACTACCACTACAAAAAAAAATGACACATCCGTGACATTTTGGGCCGAACGAAAATCTTTTCTGTCATACTTATGACACTTCTATGACGATAATTGTGACAAAACCCGGTATCATCATAGATGTGGTGGGGTCCTACTTCTATGAAAAAAATCATGACAGAAAATGGGCTTTTCGTCCTGGGCGGGCCGGAGACGCAGCTGCATGACATTCTTTGGGCCGTCCATGACGGAAAAAACCGTGGTAGAAGCGAGGGCGCGGAAAATATCGGGGAGTCCCCGGTTACGGTGGGTGGTCGGGGGCCGAGCGATGCGCGTTTCTCTCGTACGTACGCGCGTGTGTGCGAGGCATTGGGCTCTAACTAAACCCGAGCGAGGCGTTGGGCTCTAACTGAACCCGAGCGATTGCACTGCAGGCTACGCGTTACTTAACCCGAGCGATCGATCGATGGCTATTAACTGAACCCGATCGAGCGATTCCTTCGCTACTACTGCTAACTGAAGCCGATCGATGCTGCCTCTGGATGAACAGTGAGTGTTGCGGGGGGGTTTGGATGAACAATTCCCGGTGGGGGTGGATGAACAGGACCCCGTGGCGTTGCCTCTAGATGAACAGTGAGCGTTGCTGGGGGGTTTGGATGAACAGTTCCCGGTGGGGGTGGATGAACAGGACCCCGATCGTTCGAGCCGGTTGGGGCTGTATGAACAGAACCGAACAGGACCACCCCGTGGAGGGCAGGATGAACAGTAGACGGTGGAGGGCAGGATGAACAGTACCCATGGAGGGGTGGTTGAACAGGAGCCCGGGGAGAGGGCTGGTTGAACAATAGCCGGTGGAGTAGCGCGCGGTGGAGGCTGGATGAACAGGAGCCCGTGTATGAACAGTCGCAGGTAGAGGCTGGAGGAGGTCGACGGTGGATGAACAGTAGCCCGTGGAGGCTGGAGGGGGTCGACGGTGGAGATGAACAGTATCCCGTGGAGTCCCGTTTTGCGGTACGCCACACCCCTCCCGATGAACAGGACCCCCGTTTCGACTGTAGCGCTCCAACACAAGTCCGTTTCCTCCGTTTTGCGGTACGCCACACCCCTCCCGATCAATAGGACCCCCCGTTTCGACCATAGGAGGTCCGTTTCCTCCATTTTGCGGTACGCTAGACCCCTCCTGATGAACAGGACCCCGTTTCGAACGTGGCCGGTCGAACACAAGGCCGTTTCCTCCGTTCTGCGGTACGCTAGGCCTCGTTTCCATCGGCTGTTCCATCCAGGCCCTCCCGATGAACACGACGACGCATTCTGTTCCGACCCAGCCGGTTGGCTCCCCATGAACACGACGACGACGCTGTTTCTCCGTTCCGACCCAGCCATGTACACGAGCCCTGGCCGTATGTATGCGCGAGTAGGCATTCGAGACCCTGCCCGTATGTACGTACGTGGCCGTTTTTTGTTTCTTGCACACTGACCGCTGTACGTACATGTACATGCTACGTGCGCGCCTCTACAACGACACGTGCGCGCCTCTACATCGACCAATATGTACGTACACGTCCGCGGCTAGAATGACAACGCTACGTACGCTTCGACCAGGTGGGTCCCGACTGTCAGGCACTTCCTTGCCTGCGAAGATGTAGCTGGTGGGCCCCAGCAGTCAGGGGGGCGAATCGTTTTTTTTTTCGGACGCACTTCCTTGCGTGCGAAGATGTAGCTGGTGGGTCCCCGCAGTCAGGGGGAAACGTTTTTTTGTGAAATACGGTGGCCCATCCGATGGGTCCCAGCTGTCAGGTGGAGGAATAATTATTTTGCGCGTAATAAGGAGGCACTTCCTTGCTGTGGCCGTGGACCCAGCTGTCAGCCTCTCCACGTACAGTCCATGTCTGATGGAAGCCGTTCCTTGACCACGTTGACCACGCCGCGCCGAGAGCACCAGGGCGGTGGATGACGGCGAGGCCTAGGAAGGGGACGACGCGGAGCCGGGGAAGACGCGGCAGTGGAAGCCCGCGCGGAGAGGAGTACGAGGGTTCACTGGTTCGCTGCGGTGTGAGGCTGCCGTCGCCGCAGGGCCTGGCCAGCGTAGTAGGGGGCGGTGAGGCCTCCGCAGCAGCACAGCCGGCCACGGGAGGCAGGAGCATGCGGCACGACCGGCGCTGCTTTGGGCGGATGGAGCAAGAAGACCAGAGGTTGAAGAAGCACTAAGGCCGTTGGATGGACATCGTATGGTCACTGGAGCTAGAATCGTTCATATTGACTAAGTTGACAAAGCCCTCCGTCCCCGTCAACTTAGTAGGCCCACAAGTCAGCCTCCCACCAAGGTGGGTCCCAGTTGGCAGGGGGGTATTCATTTTTTTGTGCGCAATAAGGAGGCACTTCCTTGCGTGCGAAGATATACTTGGTGGGTCCGACCTGTCAGCGGAGGGAACGTTTTTTCACGAAATACAGAGGCCCTTCCGGCGGGTCCCAGATGTCAGGTGGAGGAATCATTATTTTGCGCGTAATAAGGAGGCATTTCCTTGTGTGCGGCTATGGACCCAGCTATCAGCCTCTCCACGTACAGTCCACTTCCGATGGATGTCGTTCGTTGACCACGTTGACCACGCCGCGCCGAGAGCACCAGGGCGGTGGACGACGGCGAGGCCTACGAAGGGAACGACATGGAGCCGGGGAAGATACGACAGTGGCTGCCCACGTGGTGGAGAGTACAAGGGTTGACTGGTTTGGCTGCCGTCGCCGGAAAATAACAGGAGGTGTGGGTGAGTAGAGGGATAGACATGCCAGGGATGCGAGTATATGATGGGGCTGTGAGGCCTGCCCGGCAGCACAGCCGGCCACGGGAGGTGGGAGCAGGCGGTTTCGACGGCGCTGGTTTGGGCGGCTGGGGCAGGAAGATCAGAGACTCAAGAAGCATGATTGCCGTTAGATTGACATCTAACGGTCTGACGCTGGTAGAGTCGATTGTTGACTAAGTTTCTTTTTTGATAAACCTTGTGTACGCATGAACTTAGTAGGCCCACAAGTCAGCCTCCAAATCTGTGGCAGACAACATAGAGCCCATTTGCTATTTTTTAATAATTTGCAGCCCATTTGCTAATTCTTAAGTAATTTATTAGAGCCCATTTTCTGCCCAGGACCACGGTCAAAAAGTTCAACCTTATTTTGCATATTTCGGTGGAGTCCGAACTTTTGTAATCCCGAAATGATAATTTTTTTTAAGAACTTATTGATTTGCCAAAAAATCATTTTGTTTTTGTAAGCAAATAAGACGTGGGACAATTGAGTTGGTTTAAGGGAAAACCAGTGGTAAAAAAATCAGCGCTGGGAGGGAAAGCAACAACAAAAATAAGGATGTAAATATGAAAAGTGAATTTTATGTATTTTCAATATAATGATACGTGTATATGAACTAGTAAACTATAGGTAGAGATTAGAAAACGGATGTAGGACATGCGTTTCAAGAGGAAAATAGAAATGGGTTGTGTGTTTGATCCAGTAAAAAAAGTGCTTGTGGATGTTGTAAGACAAAATATAACTAACGCTGGCGGGCCACAGGCCAGTAGATACCTACTGGATCTTTGTGCCCCGTTGTCGTCATGGGTTGGGCCTGTTAAAAACAAAACCAAGCCTGGGCAGTCTACAGCCCAGTTGAAACTTGCTCGACCTGAAAAAACAGTGCTCAATAAACGAGAGAATTCTGCAAGTACAGACTGATAACTGGGATGCAACAGGGATATTGTTTTTTCATCGTGATAATAAGAGCATGCACTTGTTTCGAAAAATTTGGAGAACTGGGAATTCGAACGGGAGGTGCTTATGCTACCCATCAAATAAAAATCAGGTGCCTGAAAATTCGTTTCGAAACAAATGAATCAGCTTTATATCCACGTCGACCCTCGGCATGATGGTTGGAAGCAAATGCCAAGTTCATACCAAAAGATCGTTAACAACAATACCAACTTGCGGACGACAAGGTAGTACAAGTACCAATACCAAACTAACTTATAATCTTTTTACTCCTAGCCCTAGTGTTCGTCTGGTAGAAAATCTTGCAGAGGACCAGCTCCCGCTCCTTCTCTTGCTCCAGGTCCCCGAGGTGGTACTGGTGCATCACCCAGTTGGTCCTTTGCTGGTCGAAGTTCTTGTTGGTGTGCAGCACCAGAACCTTTTTGCTGCCCGTCTGCCGGCCGTTGACCATCACCGGCAAGGTATTGCCGGTGTTGTGCCACATCGCGTGCATGCCGCACTCCGACTGTATCTTGCGACGTGTCCACGTGCCCCTTTTGATGCCCTGGAATTGCGCTGGAAGAAATGCTTGCTTAGGCCACTCAGTGTGATACCTGCAGTATTGTCGAATACATGTTTTAGTGTACGTAGTTGGCATTTTCATAACATCTTTGGCATGTTGCAGTCACTTGTTTCACTTTTTATTAACTTTCAAATTGTAATTGCTTCACCAGGTCTGCGTCTAAAAAGAAAAATAGAGCTATAAACAAAGGAATATGTTTGTGCAAGTAGACGGCCGATCGGTGTCTTACCTGGAAATTTCTCAGGATGGGTGTAGCATATGCCGTGCTCGCTGTCGATGGTTGGTATGAACAAATCGATGAGAGGGTGAGATCTCGCGCTGTCAGCACTCACTTTGGCCTCAAGGTGCTCGATCAGCTCCTGATCCGTGGGATCGAACTTGACGCCAGCCGGCAGCACCGGCCAATCCTTCTTCGACTTGCATGGGTTAATTCCAGTTATATGGTAGTCAATGTATGATCAGTCGACTGTTTTAAGTGAATGATGAAAGATTTCGACAGAGAAGTGGTACTCCAAATCTGAAGTCCAGAATACCCGAACACGCCACTGAGATTCTTGTGTCACCCCACGCGCAGCATGTTGTCACGTCAATTCAATGTGTGGACATGATGAATAATTTGACCGACGTATACTAGTACTGCTACTGTACTACTTACTAGTCGTATTTAGTGTTACATTTTAACCATAGGTTTAACTAATAAGTACGCACTTGAAGCCTAAGTGATATATATATATATATATATATATATACTGCACAGCATCTCCATCATCATTATCAGTACATCATGCGCAGGTGAGTTAGGATGCACTTGATCCCAGAAAGGTATCTATCCTTCAAACCAGAGGAGTGCTTCAAACTAACAACAGTCCAACAAAAGTGGGTCGTGCTACAGCAGCAAAATACATGGCTCAGTCTACATATCAGTATGAATCAAGTTGTGCATATTTGCTGTTGGCATTAACCACATCGCCGCATGTCGAGTTTGCAGAAGCCATCCATCGCATGGAAGCTTGATGCCTTTCACACACTGAAGATTATCTCGCAACAAGCTGTGTCGACGAATCTCTGGATATGGTGATTCATGAAACCCATGATATGATGTGTAAACACAGCCCCCCTGGCGAATGGAAGTTGCATAGCACGGTAATCATCGCCAGTGATATGATCGATGATTGGTTGGATGATCGGATAATTGAGCCCGAGGAACATGGAGTGGTTGCCGAGGCTGTAAACCCGCCTCCAGTTGAATACGCCTGGCCCAACGGAGCTGGGATCTTTCTTGAACATGAAGCAGCCATAGCCATTAATGTCACGAACGCCCCAGGCATTGTACTGCATGTGGTTTGATGAAATGGTTTGGTCAATTTGGTACGTGAAAATGAGCATCAAATGACCACCGTCAGCTGAACGAGCGATAAACCACCACCCATCGGCTGGTATGATTCCAGGTCCTGGAATCATGAAGGCCAGCGCATTTGCGTCTGCTGCAACAATTCAAATTGGTGACCAAAAGGACAAAAATAAACAATCATGTTCAGAGTATGTGTGGAATTAAGATTGTTATAACAGTGACACATATCATAGACAGAGAATTGCAATGCCGTGGTCATAATCATACCCCAAGTTAAAAAAAATTAAGCCAATGGCTTTCATATTCTAGCAATATATCATGGTTCAAACATCATGTAACAATGAGAGGAAAACATATATGACAGGGCCTACTCATATTCTACCATAGCACTTACTATAGTTATCATATCAACTCTAAGCAATAACACGCGTTGTTATAAAAATCCTGGAAATGAGAGTAACATATAGCAATCATGAGGTTATACTCATAATATCTATTCTAACAATCATTAGATACCAATTGTTCTCATATCAACTCTAACAATAACATGTGTGGTCATAAAAAACTAGGAAATGAGAGGAACATATAGCAATGATGTGGTTATAGACATACTATATATTCTAACTTTGTAACAATGAACAGGTAGTCGCATTCTTAAGGTAAAGATGAGATGAGATAGAACAATTACACGACGATAGATTCCACCAGTATAGGCAGCCAATCTGTGCGTCGACCGCATAAACGATGCCCTCGTGCACTATAGCACCAGGCAAAAGTGTTGGGTGAAGAGGATCGATGATGAGCCATAACCATGTATGGCGACCAGATTCCAGATAGACTAATCCCATGTTGAACACGGCAATGAGCTTGTAATCCATGTAGTCTTCTGATGGTGTGGGCACTTCGCAGACGACAACCTTCAGCAAACAGAGGTCGAGCCAAAAGCTCGACGCGTCTCGTGTGTAGTAGGCAGGAGTGTCCGGCGGGCCGCGAGGCTCGATGGAGGCGGTATCCAAAGATGGAAGGGTGATCTCTCGCTGGGTGTAGATATCCACGAGACGCCACGGACTACCGGATTGGTGTATGAGGACGATCCAGTTGGCCTTCATGCCCGCCCAGTAGTGGTCGCGCATGAAGGGCAGGTGGACGGGTAGTGGTAGCATGTCGAGGGGCACCACGGCAACCTCCGTAGGATCGTCAAGTCGGTGTCTGGGCCACCTGCGAGAATCGGGCATCAGCAAGCAGGGTGTCTTGAAAAGAGCCGGCCGATTGCAGACGAGTAGATGGTACAAAGACACCGAGCATGCGGCCAGACGGACGGTGCTGAGTAGGTCCATACGATTACAGATCTGCTCCAAGAGAACATCGGGGAGGGAATTCCAATCGTGGCTCTGCGTGTCAGTCGGTTCTGCCAGTGAGGTTTTTGGTGCCTGCGAGCCAGCAGGGAAGTGGATTCGGGCGGGCGAGCGAAGAAGCTTCTCCTCGTGTGGCCGAGCAGTGAGCAGGGGGATAGGGTACGCGCGAGCTACCAAGGAAGTTAGCGCGGGCGGGCGAGCAGTGAGCGGGGGGAAATGGTGTGCGGCCGACGATGGGGAAGAGAGGAGGTGGAAGAAGAGAGGAGGAAGAAGAGTGGAAGACGGGGAAGAAAGTGCATTAAATCTCAGTTCTACTACTACTACCAGGATATACCGTCCTTCGGATTGTAAATAGTTACACCGATGACATGTGGGTCTACCACAAGAGGGCCCATATGTCAGTTAATGGAGGACAAAAGCGTTCTCTACTGGCAAACATGATGGCAGTACTAGGTAAGGCTGATTTAGTAACACCAACACGCTGGTTCAGCTTATTAATTAAGTGTCCCATCTGCTGCAGCGTGTATTGTCACTTCACTGCGAAGACTAGTTGAATAGTTCTCTCTGACCGAGATGGGGAATAATGGATTGCGAAGACTTCCTTTCTACATTATCCCTATGCCTCTACGCTCACTTCACTCATTTTGCTCCGTACGTAGTCACTTGTTGAAATCTCTAGAAAGACAAATACTCCGTATTTGGGAATAGAGGGAGGATTTTACTCCGTATTTGGGAACAGAAGGAGGATTTTACTCCGTATTTGGGAACAGAGGGAGTATCACCATATGGAGGGAACAGAGGAAGCTTGAATTATGAACATGTCAATGGGATGGAGTAAGCCCCATGCATGCATGCACGCATGCAACATGCAACACTCACACGTACACATGGACGCACGCAACACTCACGCACCCATGCGGCACACAGCACATGATGCAACACACACGCTCACGCTCAAGTGCTCAACCTACTCCCTACGTCCGTGAAAGACTGTACATTTAGAGATTTACACATTGACCAGGGCATAATTAATGCCCAAAAGTTATGTGTGCATGCGACCATTGAGAGAAGAAGATTAAATGAAAGTCGTTGCATGCTGTGATTAAGGATAGACATGTAGCCTATACCTAGAGCACAAGTTGGTGCATTAGTAAATCAATATCGATTTAGATTAAAGGCTAAATGCATTGGAAGTGTAGATGTACTACACTCTTTGTTTTTTAGCTGATTTCTTTGCTCTTACAACTGACAGGTGGGACCCAGAAACCAGGTGACAATTTAACCAGTCAACAAAGTGCCACGTCGACTATGTGGCCGGTCAGTAGGGTGCAATACGGTGCTCTATGATGAGCTAGTGATCGTATAATCACCGCAAAACTATATATAGTGACCGTAAAGAGCGTATTCTTACATACGTTGACCGCTAGTGTATTTTCTTGTTTTAAATTAAGCCATATTAACCGGAAAGGACGCGGTATGGACTAGTACTAGTACTGCTTTGATGTGTCCCGTCAACTCGCCGAACGAGGAGAAGCTTGCTTACTACGCCTCTCCCTCGCCCACGCGCGCGGTGGTTTGCAGGACGAGGAGAGGGTTTTGACTACAGCGCGCCCTCTCCCTCTCCCTCGCCCTCGCCCTCGCGGTGGACGTGCAGCAGTTCAATCGGTGTCAGATTGCCAGAAGCATAATCTGTACTGTAGTATCATCATTGTTGGACCTTCCGAAGAGGCGAAGAGCCAAGTGCAAGGTTCACACGAGTACGAACTGTTGAACCTCCCGAAGAGGCAAAGAGCCAAGCGCAAGGTTTTATAGGAGTTGTCGTCCAAGTAGGAGCGTACTACAACTATAGCGAACGATGCTACTGTATGATGCCGCCACGTCACATATATCCAAAGCTGTGCCACCTTTTTTTCTCAAAGAGCGTATTGGAGCCCGTGCAACAACCACACAAGTTGCACGTACACATAACACATTTACTAGTAATAAATTCTAAAGGACAAATGCTAGTATGCCACACAAGTTCATCTCCAATTCATGAGATAAATTTGTGCACGACTAGTCTACGTATATTCACAGCGCTACCGTTCACAATTTACCGTACTCCACTCACACGTTATAGACGGGCTACATGTCCTCCTCCAGGTTCCAGTCCCAGGTGTTCTTCATGGATGGCACGATCCATAGCGGTGGGCAACGGGAATCATTGTCGCAGCTTTCTAGTCCGGTTCCACACGATGGAGACTCATCCAAGCTGAAGCGGCATAAATCAGGGATAGCGTGTCCCAGCATGTCGTTCATCCGGCGGTGCGCATGGAAGACATAACCATGCTTCATGAACGGCAGGCCTTCCGTGTCATGCACGGAAGGTGGCATCCGCTTCACAATGGGGTAGCTGTCCCCAATGAAAAGCAAGTACTCTCCAAGAGTGTTCCTCGGCACCCACGTAGCATCACGGGGGTCGAACTCGGCGCCGTTCATCTGGTACACGCGGCATCTCATATCTGGACACATGGTGACATACATAGTCAAGGTCCATGCATAATAATGTTGTGCTCAAATATGGCGGTCAGTAATACTGTGCAGCAAATAGTACTACTCCGGTATAGAGGAAGTAAAATAACCGGCTTATTATATATAACCACTGTTGGCTACATGGATGAGATAGTAAGACATGGAAAAACAAAAATGGTGGCAGCTAGTGGGTTCTAGTCTTCAAGGGCCTAGCTAGCTATACGCGTCCTCCAAGGTAAAAAGTACTCCTACTAGTATGTAAGTAGAGTACTAGTACAACAATGAAAGAGAAGGCGAGAGGGTTAAAAAATGGAATACCTGGGTAGATGGTGACGGTCCGATCATGGTAGATTGTGTGACCATGTTGCACATCAGTGGTACCATGGGTAACGACTGCTAAGATAGTTGATCCCAATATGCCAAAGTCAGCTACAAGGTTCCAGGTTAGACCGAATCGCGGATGCAAATGCACATCCAGGATCGGCGATCTTATTTTGATTGCGGGATGACTGGTCCCTGCAAAATAATGGAGTACCGTTAGGGATGCAAATGATGGTTTGTGCATTCCGTTTGTAATTTCCCGTACCGTAGGATGGCAACCAGATGAAACAAGTCCCCTGGCTTGTCACCGCGAAGATGCGGCCTAGATGCCGCACGGCGTCTTCGAACGTGTAGGGGTACAAATCTGCCGCCGCCAACATGCGCCAGCCTCTGCCATTACTGCCTCTTGCATTGATGGCAATCCTGATGTCGAACACCGCGATGAGATAGTAATCGTCGTAGCCGTGGCGCTTTGTCGGCGGGTCCGCAATTGCTATCTTCTTCAATCTCATGTAGGCATCATCATACGTATTCAAGCCCAGCCAGTCCGGAAGGCCCATCCCAATGGTGGAGAAGGGGTCTACCGGAACGGCCGCACTGATGTGGATGTTGTGCAAAATGATGGTGGTATCCGGCCGGAGGTATGCAAGCCAATCTTCGTTGGCACCGACCCAGACCTATATATAAGACGGTGGGCAGCGGAGAAATTACGGGATGGAAATGGAATAACTAAGTACTACCTGATCAAACTCCATTACTGACCTGCTCATCGGACAAAATCCGACTACCTCTCAACGTCGGCAACTCTAGCGGAGTCAACGTGCAACCATGGCCAGGGAGCGGTGGACTGTTCGAAGGATTGCCCCATATAAGAACCTTCTCCTCGAGGACGCATGGAAGACCAACAAGCATGGCCTTTTCCCAAGCCATTTTAAGCACCGTCTTGAAATAGTTGGTGCAGATAGCACCGAGTCTTGCGGTGGTGAGGACGTCGGAGCGGCGTGCGATTTCTCCCAGAGGATCGTCGTCCAAGGTCTCCCAGCCCAGACGAGGAGGAGAACCGCCTGGCGAATCCATGGGAGCAGTGACAAACTGCCTTCTCTTCGGGGGGAGGGGAACTGGCGAGGAGGAGATAAGAGCGTAGTAACCGCAGGGCCTCATCCCTTCCAACTGTAGATCGTTCCTTCCAACTGTAGGGGTGAGGCTATTATTTACTACTAGTACTAGCATTATGGGACGTTATGGGATTGCATTATACTGTAAATAATAGCACTAGTAAGAAATTTTTGGCACTAGCTAGTAGTTTTTGGTGGGGATTAAGAAATTTTGGGTATGTTTTTGCTATTTTTTGTACACGCCAACTAGTGTCAAAAAACGTCTTACATTATGTGACGGAGGAGTACGTACTCGTACTGTATCAGTACTAGTACTACTTTCTGAACTAGTAGTGCGAGGGTACTACTAGTGCTATGTATTGTACTTCTAGTATAGTGCACCAGTTTTGAACTCTTGAATCTCAGGGCCAAGGAGCTACAGTTGGAAGTGGAGGGTACTACTGTTCTCTAGAACCATTGCTGTACTATCAATGCAGGGAAAGTACACTTGCGTAGTGGCCTAGTGGGTACTCTCGGTGCTCTATTCAGCCGCCCCTCTCACGTAGCTGGCCTACTCAGCCGCTCCTCTCACGCACACACTAGCAGCCTGTTTATCAGCGACGGTTACTGCGGGGGCAGAACATTTGAGTTATTTGATACACCCAGACTAGGCTTTTCGCTTCCATTTGTGGAGGTGTAATGGATCTCATCGAACTTTGTTAGTAGTTCCTTCTTTATGAATGAGATGAAGCAAAGCTTTTGCCTCCGTTTAAAAAAACACGTCAAGAGGAATTTCTTTTATAGTAGAGCCGATAATGGAGTGAAGTCCATGCGTGCAACGCCACAAGCTAAAGAGTACTCCAATGCCCCGCCAGGCTATGGAGTAGTAGTAGAGCACTTTACGTACAGAGCCTTGCACAGTTCCCAATGCCCCGCCAGGCTTTTCCGGCTCCTCGGGCTTAATTGGGAGGCGCTAGTTTAAATATGCTACTAGCTGATGAGGAAGCTGCAAGCGAGGTGTGGTTAGGGCGAGCACGCGAGCCACGAGATGCTGGGAAGGAAAACCCGTTCACGTGGCTAGGCTATCCAGTGCACCTAGATTGTGGTGCCGCACGTCCGTTTGACTTCAAAACTCAAACTACTCGTGTAAAATATTGGCTCGCAACGAAGTTACTATTTAAGAAAAAGGCCGCTGTGCGTTCGGCCGGGATCGAACCCACAAAACGAGGTATACACTCCCGCGACCACTAGTAGTACTCATTGGAGTACAACGCAACCTAGAATCACCTTTTGTCGCTAGTAGTACATTGTTCCTTACAAGAAACCCCTAATAATGCAAGAAACCACTAATAATGCCAAGAAACTACTACCACTTGCATACGTGGCAGAATTAAGATAAGACTACCTTATCAACCATTGTACATGCTCTTACCAACCAGCCCTACCAAGAAACGACTACTCTACAAAGTGCCGCTATAGGCACGTTTCAACCTGTTTGGATACATTTGTTGTCAATCTAACCCTGGCATCCAAACACCACTTTGGTTAGAGTTAGTTCAGGGTTAGAATCTAACCTCTGACTTAGAGTATCCAAACAGGGCCCGTGTCGCCCATTAAGTCAACGCCTTCTATTCGACCGGGTGTACTGACTTGTGGGACCTACATGTCAGACTGCACAAAGATCCCCGAGTGACCTCCTACCTCCGGCCCGTCCACCTAGTCATCCTCGGCCATGGGACGCAGCTACCACCACTGGCAAAAGGCGAGGTCAAAACCGCCGGTGGTGCGGAGCCCATCTTGCGGCAGCCCGGATGCCAGCTCTGCCCGGCGCTCGTGGCCGCTAGCTAGCCAAGATAGCTCCGTCTAGCTGCTTGTCTGCAAGGTTTGCTAGCTAGATTGGCACGGCGGCGCGGCGGCTTGCTCGCGCGCGCCGCACTAAGGCCAGCCATCTGGCTCGAGCGAAGGCCAGCGCGGCGGCTTGCTCGCTCGTGAGTCACACTCAGGATAGCCTGCCAACCCGTGCGGAGGCCAGCGCGGCGTCCGGCCCGTCCGGCGAAGCGGTGGCCAACTCGCTCATCACCGGCGCCACCGACGAACACGCATCAGCACTGTTTGAAGTAATGTTCAGGACAAATAATGATTTGAGGGGGAATAATATGATAGAAGGTCAGATGTGGGTCCCTCGTGTCAACGGTCAAACAAAATGTGTTGGTTTAAGCTGCCTCGTCAGCACGGACGTGTGGGCCAACCCTGTCATAAATGGGTTTAAACTAACCTAATCGGTAGGTAGTAGTTATTGGCGTGGATTAAGAAATTTTGGGTATGTTTTTGCTATTTTTTGTACAATAGATTCTTCCTAGGGCTGGTTGAAAGTGGTAGTTTTTTGTTAAATACTCTACATATTGTAAGTAGGAGTGAAAGTTAAGCTTTGGAACCCAATAAGCAAGGCTAGTTACATAGTGCATATGTGTACATGATTGAAAGTAAATATCAATCATGAGTGACTAATATCTTGATGGAAAACTCGAAACTATGGAATACTAGGGATTTTTTTTTGCATGGTTGGAAATACTAGCAATGTTCATGTGCGTTGCAACAAATCATAATTAGAATAATACTTATTCACAAACTTGATACAAAACACTCTAATTTTGATATACATATATCACTAGAGATATATTATGTTTCAATTAGAATATATTCCTTGGGCTGTTTTGGTGAGGTCAGGGAGGGATGTGGTCGGTTTTAAGATACTAATTATGGGTTTTTCTGCAAATTGGTAGACAAGTGGGATGTTTGTGAGAAAAGGCAACAACTTACCTCACAGTCGTTAGATGTAGATCTAATGGTCACAAATGACGGATGGCAGACACACCATCATCACCAACTTAGTCTTCTGTAGGAGTACTAGCAAGATCCGTGCATTGCACGGAACATCAAGTTGCATTTTTTATAAAAACACTCATTGTGATTGACCCATGCGGGAGTAATCCCATGTGTAAAAACTAATGATATCTCAAGAAATAGGAGATAAGGTGAAGAGGAGTGGGGCGTGGTGGTGATCGGTGGTCGGACTGAGCGGAGGCATGGGGATTGATGACGCCGGCAGCGGCCACCGGGCCAGTTTGTTCCAGAGGCTTCCTTTCTTAATTGCTCAACAATGAGGTTGTTTGAGATAAGGATGAACGAGGGAAGGCCTTGTCTACAAATGTGGAGAGGGGTGCGGGTATCTTTTAGTTTAATTTCCATCAGTCAGATATAGATCGAACGGTCTATATTGCAAGATGGCACGCGTACCATCATCACCAACTCGGTTTTTTATAAGAGAAGAAATAGAAGTATGGAGATACAAACATATTATCGATACTTGTTTCCGTAAACTAGCATCTACATTCTATTCAACGCCTCAGCATGTGAGGCCTTAGCACAATGACTTCTCGACTGTGTAAAACAAAGGTTTTCCCGTCGCCTATAAGGAGGGGGTGACGGCGGCGCGCTTTTTGGCTTGCTCTAGTCCTAGTAGTCATACTAGGTGGTCTAAGCACGTGTAGATTTATTCTTTTTCATGTCTCGTGTTCGCCGTACTGCCAAGACTGTTGATGAATAGACGGTAAGTTATTCACGGGGAAACCCTTGTTGAGCGTGTTTGCGAGAGAGAGAGAGAGAGAGAGAGAGACAGTGTGCGTGTGTGATATGTCTAGAGACTGAGGCAATGATAACAGATTCTTTGTGTCTATGTGTGTGGAGGATAGAGAGAGACATGTACATGGGGCTTTGTGTTGACGTGGAGACACATATACATAATTAGAGAGTGAGTGTGCAAGATACACATGCGAACATGGGGAGAGATGAGGATCTAGATTAATGGGTGCTTGTGCGTGTTTGTGTGTGTTTGTGCACGCGTTTGTGTGTGAGAGGGAGTGTGTGTATGTGGAGTAGAGGGACCACTAATGATGTAACCTAGTATAAGGGAAGGGGGAATGGTGTGACATGTGTAGTAGTGGGATAGCATGGGTGCGGGCAGGGGGAGCAGACTATTTGGAAGAGACATCGATTGTGTGTGGGAGAGGGGTGTGACGCCCCAAGACCAAGACCTCCCTTTATTTGTTGTGTTATGTCCATGCTTGCATGCTTGTGATGTTTGTTTTATTGTATTTTGCATCATGGTCATCATTGTTGTTGCATGTTTGTTGAGTGCCTTGTCATATTTTACTTCTTGCATCATGTTCATCGTTTATTATATTGCCTTATGCCATCCTTGTTTGTTTTGCCATGCCTATCTCTTGTCATATTGCTTTTGGTCATTCATGTTGTTGCCATGAGAATCATGTGCATTACACTCATCCTTATGTTACATGTTACTTTCATGTTGTGTGTGCATCAGCCCTTGTCACCCTCTCAAACCATGCCCATGCTTCATCCACCTCTCCATCTCTTTCTTTCTTTTGGCAAGTGCCATTTTTCACTCCTCCATTAATGATCATCTTCTACCTATAAATCTTGCTACATGTCCCGAACCTCTCTGCCTAATTTCACCTCCATTGAAGTTCTTTTGGTCAGGTTAAAAAATAACCCAAGCTTGAATTATATTCAAACTTGTTTTATTTTTCAACCTCTAAAATTGCCCAACTCAATTTTATCAAATAGTGGGTAATTCCAGGAGCTTGAGGATATTTTTATATCTGCAAAACTCCTCTCCTAGCCCCCTGGCCTTTTTATTTTTCCTTGCAGCTGCTTATTAGTTATCCAGCAAATAAAGGGAAGGGAAAAGGCCTTGCCTGGGCTTCCCGCAGCCAGCAGCCCACCTAGGCACCGCAGCCAGGCGCAGCCCAGCAGCCCATCCAACCCACTCGTTCAGAGGTGTCGTCAACCTCCTGTACGGCGCGCATCCAGCATGTCCAGGTCGACAACCGCATAGATTTGATGGCCATCCGGCGTCCCTAGCCCTTATATATCATGTCCAAAACCCTACCCGGCCTCCCCTTGACCGATTCAGACCCTCTCCTTCCATCGCCGCCGCCAGGTAAGGCTAGCCACGCCACGCCGTCGCCCTGCCCACCATGCTTCGGCCGAGCTTGAGCTCGATCTCGGGGTAGCTCGTCGCCGCGCCTTCGACCCCCTCGGCAACTGTGGAGAGGAACGCCAAGTCCCTCTTCTTCCCCTTCCACCACGCCCGCACCGCCACGGCCTCCGGATCTACCTCCCCGTCATCCTCTTCCTCCCCTGCTTCACGGACAGTAGCCCCACCAAGTTCAGAGCTCCATCACATCGTCTACGGCTCGTCTCCGTCGACCCCATCGTGTCTTTGGGTGAGCTGGGTACCGCACCTCCCTCTCCCATCTGTCTCTTTTGCGTTTAGGCACCCCTAGGGTTCGTCCGATCCATGTCTTTGCCGTGCTCCCGGTGATCCGGCGAAGCCTGTAGTTCTCTGTTGCTCGCGTAGATGCATTAGCGTCTCCATGCTCTGGTTCTCGCCTAGCGCGCCCCTCCGCTGGCCTCACCCCGCACACGCACACGCCCCTGCACCTAGAAGCCCCAAGCACACATGCTCCTTAGCCTAACCCGCACACCCGCCGTGGCCTCCCAAGCCCCGTCATCACCACGGCTAACCTCGCCGGCTCCGTCCTCGCAGCAGTCGTCTTCTCTGCCTATATAGAGAGGCTCGGCCCTGGGCAATCTCTTAAGGGGCCGCGCCCCTTCCTATGAACTGCAGCCGCGGCAGCACAGTGGTTCGCACCACGCTCCTGCATCCTGGAGGTCTGGGGTTCGAATCCCAGGAGCCCCTATTTTCTGCACTGCTTCCTTATTTTTTTTGCTCACACACACTCAGCCGCTTCGGGCCAGATCTGCTGTTGGGCTTCCACAGTGCGCAGCATTCGGCCCGCATCCTTTTTTTATGTTCACTGCGATTTGTCTAATTCCAAGTGCATGCATATTATCAGAAATGCCACTGGTTTTGCATTGTTGATAACTAAAGATCCATGCATTCAAATGAAACATGTCATATATGCATTTTGTTCATATTTTCATGTTCTTTAAGAGTACGCAACTTTCATCCTTGTTTAAAATGCTGTTTGTTTAAATTTGCTCGATTGCCATGTTAAAATGATTTATTTCATAACTAAATAACCGTAGCTCCAAATTTAATAAACTTTATATGTAAATGGGGTAGAAAAATGCATAGATTAACTTGGTGCACTTTGTTTTCCTGTTTAACAACAATAAAATATGGTTTTAGGCAGAACAGTACCAATTCCAAAATATGGACATGAGGATTTTCCGGAATTGTTGTTTGTTGTTCCGGCCTCATTTAAACTTGCCTAGATAGGTAGTTTTCATATGCTTCACCCCCTTGCCATGTTTAATAACATTTAATATTGTTGGGTACATAAACGAGAGAGAACTAAATAATTGATGTGGTGATTCGTCAATATGCAACGAGTTGCATATTGAGCTCCACTTAATTTGTAGCGTTGTATGTTGCACTTTGCCATGCCATGCTCATTAAATCGGACATGCATCATACTTGTTATGCCATGTGTATGTGGTGGTTGTTTACTATGTTGTTTGTTTCTTTCCGGGTTGCTTCTCTCGTTAGCTTCGGTTCCGTTCCGGAGTTGTGAGGATTCGTTCGACTCCGTCCGGTTGTCTACTTCGTGGACTCGTTCTTCTTCCTAGCGGGATCTCAGGCAAGATGACCATACCCTCGAAATCACTTCTATCTTTGCTTGCTAGCTTTTCGCTCTATTGCTATGTCGCGCTACCTACCACTTGCTTATCAAGCCTCCCAAACTGCCATGAACCTCTGACCTTTGTCACCCTTCCTAGCAAACCGTTGTTTGGCTATGTTACCGCGTTTGCTCAGCCCGTCTTATAGCGTTGCTAGTTGCAGGTGAAGATGAAGATTGCTCCATGTTGGATTATGTTTATGTTGGGATATCACAATATCTCTTATCTTAATTAATGCATCTATATACTTGGTAAAGGGTGGAAGGCTCGGCCTTATGCCTGGTGTTTTGTTCCACTCTTGCCGCCCTAGTTTCCGTCATGCCGGTGTTAAGTTCCTTGATTTTGCGTTCCTTACGCGGTTGGGTGATTTATGGGACCCCCTTGACAGTTCGCTATGAATAAAACTCCTCCAGCAAGGCCCAACCTTGGTTTTACCATTTGCCTACCTAAGCCTTTTTCCCTTGGGTTCTGCAGACTCAAGGGTCATCTTTATTTTAAACCCCCGGGCCAGTGCTCCTCTGAGTGTTGGTCCAAACCCGTCAGTCGCCGGTGGCCACCAGGGGCAACTCTGGGCTCGCCTATCGGAAGCTTGGACAATCCGGTGTGCCCTGAGAACGAGATATGTGCAGCTCCTATCAGGATTTGTCGGCACATTCGGGTGGCTTTGCTGGTCTTGTTTTACCATTGTCGAGATGTCTTGTAAACCGGGATTCCGAGACTGATTGGGTCTTCCTGGGAGAAGGTTTATCCTTCGTTGACCGTGAGAGCTTATAATGGGCTAAGTTGGGACACCCCTGCAGGGTATAAACTTTCGAGAGCCGTGCCCGCGGTTATGTGGCAGATGGGAATTTGTTAATGTCCGGTTGTAGAGAACTTGACACTTGACTTAATTAAAATACATCAACCGTGTGTGTAGCCATGATGGTCCCTTTTCGGCGGAGTCCGGGAAGAGAACACGGTTTTCGGGTTATGTTTGACGTAAGTAGGAGTTCAGGATCACTTCGTGATCATTACTAGTTCACGTCCGTTCCTTTGCTTCTCTTCTCGCTCTTGTTGGCGAAAGTTAGCCACCATACTTGCTTAGTTGCTGCTGCAACCTCACCGCTTTACCCCTTTCCTACCCTTAAGCTTAAATAGTCTTGATCTCGCGGGTGTGAGATTGCTGAGTCCTCGTGACTCACAGATACTTCCAAACAGTTGCAGGTGCCGAGGATACCAGTGCAAGTGATGCTACTGAGCTCAAGTGGGAGCTCGATGAAGATCTTGTTCGTTGTGTTGTTTCTTTTCATGTTGATCAGTAGTGGAGCCCAGTTGGGACGATCAGGGATCTAGCAGTTGGGTTGTCTTCTTTTCTTTTGGTTCCGTAGTCGGACCTATGTGTGTACTCTGAATGATGTATGATTTATTTATGTATTGTGTGAAGTGGCGATTGTAAGCCAACTCTTTATCCCATTCTTGTTCATTACATGGGATTGTGTGAAGATGACCCTTCTTGCGACAACACCACAATGCGGTTATGCCTCTAAGTCGTGCCTCGACACGTGGGAGATATAGCCGCATCGTGGGCGTTACAAGTTGGTAATCAGAGCCATCCCTGACTTAGGAGCCCCCTGCTTGATCGAATCGCTGGCGTTGCTGAGTCTAGAACGAAAATGTTTTGAGTCTTAGGATTATATATATCGGAGAGTAGGATTCTTTTTACTCCTCAGTCCCTTTGTTGCTCTGGTGAGGCCTCCTGACGTAGAAGTTTTGACTTTTCTCTCCTCAAATTTCACTAAAAAAATTTTAGGATCACGCGGGTATCTTGGAATCGTTCCGATGGTTTTGTGACGAGAACATTGTTCTTGGTGCCTCCTGACATTTAGGGGTTGTGGCAGTGTCCCGGGGAGTTGAGCTCCGAGGTGTTGTCGTCACAATTTTATCATTGCAGTTCTGGAATACCTGAGTTTCGCCGACATCGAAAATCTCTTTTATGCAGTTGTATGTGAGATCAGTACTGGGGCGGGAGTTCGGGAGTATTGCCATAACTCGTATAACGGATGCTTTTCGAAGGTTGAGGTAAATGATTTCCGAAGGTTTCTTGGCTATGTGTTGACGGATGGATACAGATGGATCTAGGGATTGCTAGTTTGGGTGATATATTTTGTGTCCCCTGTATCCCCTACACCAGATTGCATAACCAGAAAGTTTCGGGAGTTTATAGGTGGGAATTCAAGTAGCTCCTAGGATATCTTTCCGACAGATGCATGATATGAGATTGGGGTTCGACGTCTAGTGGTCCGCCTTTCCACGGTTGGTTTTACAGTGGTCTCGTAGTGTCTTAAAGAGTCCTTGGCTATGCCGGCTCGGGGACGCTTCGTATGTCATGTGCACTGCCTTGTACATGATGGTGTTGTACGATCGAGCCCGTGTGGGCCCCACCATGAAAACTTCGGACGAAATCTCTATCATATGTTTGTTCCGGCTTATTCTGCAAGCCAAATCCTTTGTTTTGTTTTAAGTTGTGGTATTCGAGTTGCTTCAATGACAAATGTTGATTCCATACCTTATTCTAGGTGGTGTTCTCATATTTCTATGTGGATGATAATCCTTCTTGATTATCGAGATTGTCATGCCAATTCTTTCCAACCGACGTGCTCTTTTTCAAGTGGATCCGTTCATTTCAACATTCGCGAGATCAATTCTCAGTTCTTTGCAATGGTGTTTGCTTCATCCGTCCCAAGTTTTCTTTGTTTTCCCGCCCTCCCACCCTTTTTCTTCAAGGACTCAGATTTCTCAACCATGTATCCTTTTATTTGTGAGAAGTCTCTTCATTCTTTTCTTTCAATGTTCTTATCCGGTGATTTCCCATGAATATACTAACGAAGCTTCAAGTTTATCATTCTTCATTTTTTTCTTCTCCGGTGGATTCAATTCAAGCTTTGTCGATCATACCCTTTCCTCGTTTCAAACGCTTTCTCATGCCGGTGTACCTCTTAATCATCCACTTCTCGCCATTCTTTTGTTCTGGAGTGCCGAAGATATCTCAGAAGATTTGTGTCTCCATTATCAATCTGTTCAAGCTATGTCGGGGTTGTTATCACATTCAAGCCATTTAATTCAACCGGCACAATCTCTCTTTTAAATTGTTCAATGGTGTTTCTTTTGAGTGGGCCCATAACCCACGGGTCTTTTCCCAGGATCTTACCTGACTCTTCTAATTTCCCCGGAGCTATTCCCAAATTCATTTCGAATTTTGGATGGAAGAATGAAGTATCATCAGTCATATGCCTTTCTCCAAGATCTTTCAAATTCTTTTCATTGTTGATTCAACCTTTCTATTCTTCATGGTTCCGGAGTGCCTTAATAATTCATGGTGGTGTTTCTCATCATCATTCTCAACATTTGAAGACCGAAGAAGAATTTCTCCTAAATCTTGGTCCGTTCTCTTGAAGATTCATAGTTCTAGCTTATGCCACCCTCTCATAATTTTTTTCGATTGTGAGAATTCTATTCTTACCCATCCGGAGCATTTCAGAGTTGTTTTCATTTCTTGATCATCCAAAGGCCATCATTTCAGAAGATTTATTCGTTCTCAACATTCAGCTCTTGTTCTCCAAATCATACCGGTGCATCAGTCAAGTATTACCTAAACAGCTCGGGATCTCCGCGTTCACTTGTTTCTAAATTCTCTCAAGTATCTTCTGTTGAGGATATAACCGTTGGAGTCACCCGCCCAGGAGGGGCCGGGTTACCTATGATGGTTACTACGCGAAGCCCGGTACCAAAGATGAAGACGGCGGGTCAGTAACGGGCCCAAGACCCGGCGATGGCTTAAGGCTCGTAGCATTAGCCGCCGTTAGGATAAAACTTGTAGTGTAAGGGAAGAATAGATAAGAGTCCGAGCCAGACACTGTTATGAGCCGGCCGGGACTCTGAGAGCCGCTGGGCGTCAACCTCTCTATATAAAGGGACGACCCGGCGGCGGTTCAGGACAAGAAAGATCTGATCGAGAGCCAGGCATAGCAATCAAGCTCCCTGCTCATCGAAACCCTAATCAATACCACCTTACCTGGACGTAGGCTTTTACCTTCACCGTAAGGGGCCGAACCAGTATAACCCTCGTGTTCCTTGTCCCGCTTAACCCCTTTAAGCTTCCTAGTTGCGATGGCTCCACGACTAAGTCCTAGCTTGAGGACATCTGCCGTGACAATTCCACGACAGTTGGCGCCCACCGTGGGGCTAGCGCACGGTGGATTCGAGTTCTTGAAGGGCAGCTTCGAAGGGCTCAAGGGATACGCTGTGGGCCGGATGACCAAGAGTCGTCGCGGCAAGCTCTACATCGACGATGCAAACTGGGGCCCCGACACCGGCTCAATTGAGTACGGGTACCGGGTCCCCTTCGGCGGAATTCATGTCTTCATTGGCAAGATTGGTGAGCCAGGCCCTGAGCCGGACCTCTGCGCCGATCTCATCGAGACGGCTCAGCGCGCACGACCCGCCCGGGCCCTACCTGCCTTGAAGCATGCTTTTGTGGGATGTATCCATGAAGGACTCTCTGTAGGGTCTGGATCTGGTGATGAGACGGCCGCCGGCTCTGACGGCGAGTCGTCCACAGATGAGTCAAACTCGTTGTATCAACTTCAAGATGGCAGGCTCGGGGGCTGTTCCGATGGTGACAGTATTCCGGACCCTTTTGAGCCGCTGAGCCGGGATGGAATCTTCATGGCCGGTGCATAGCCTGTTCAAAGCCCTGCCACCGGGTCAGGAAATCCGGTGCCCTCGCCGGCTCAGGTGCTGATGGATCTCACGGACAAGATGACGACCCTGTTGACCGCCACGGTTGACCCAGCAGATCAAGCTCAGCATGACGCGGGGTGGCGCAGTTAAAGTTAGATCTAGTGAAAGCCAAGGAGGATCTGGCGGCGGAAGGGATCAGGATGGCTGCGGAGAGGGCGGCTCTCGACGCCCAGACTCAGTTGATTCAGGCGCAGTCCTTCCGGCTCACGATGGATCAAAACGCGTCCAATGAGGTCATGAGAAGGAGGCATCAAAAGGCCCAATCCCGACTCCCTCCGGTCTACGATCCTCGAAACCTCTTCAACACGCCAGGTGCAGGGTCTAGTAACCCGCCGGGGATCATGGTGCCCGGGGCTGGGACACCTATTCAGCCACCAGTGATGGGGCCTCCCCGGGTGAACCCTGCCCCGCCTCAGTATGTGCCAATACCACCGGGTCATTATGCTAACCCGCTGGAAAACATGGTCGCCGCAGCAGCACGGCTGGCGGCTCTCCCAATTGACGGTGACTCTCCAACGGCTGTTGAAACCCGCCGGGTCAGAGAGCTCCTTCAGACAGCGCTGGCGCAACAAGAGGCGTACTCTTACAGCCGGGACATGATCCACTCAACCCCTCGTCCAGGCCGGAGCCCGAGTTATAGCAGACACATGGTTTCAGCGACCGGCTCGAGTAATGTCCGACGCCATGACTTGCCCCCTGGCCCGGCTCATAACGGAGCCTTTCACGCAACAGACCAAGACAGAGCGCGGCAAGAGGCGGAGTAGGTGCCTCAGTTGACGGCTTACTAGGCTCCCCCGGCTTATCCGACGACTTCCGTCGACGTGGGTATCCCTACGAGGGTTGGAGGTGTCCCTTGTTTAGTGTCGGCTCTCCGCAATGAACGTCTACCCAAGGACTTCAAAGGGCCTAGGAAGGTGCCTAATTACACGGCTGATTTACAACGCGGAGCCTGGATCGAGAGTTACGAGATGGCCATGGAATTGCTGGAGGTCAGTGAAGCAGCGATGGCCAAGTACTTCACCATGATGTTAGATGGGACTGCCCGCACTTGGTTGAAAGGGCTACCACCGAATTCTATCGGGTCTTGGGCTGAGCTGAAAGCCCGGTTCATCCAAAACTTCAAGGATACCTGTAGGCAATCTATGTCAATTGTGGATTTGACTAACTGTAAACAGCAGGAGGGTGAGTCTACGACGCATTGGGTTCGCCGGGTCAAAGAGATCATACATTCATCAGATAAGATGGATGCCGGCTCTGCAGTCTTAATGTTGGAGCAGAATTTTCGTTTCTTGCCCTTGAAGATGAAACTCGGGCGGCTTAAGCGCGACTGCAATGATATGGGTACGCTGATGGCGGCTCTCGTCAAGTATGCCGACTCTGATAGTACCAAGACCCCGCTTCAGATGATGAAAGGACAGGGAAGGGAAAGAAGAACGGCAATGGCAAGGGTCCTCAGCATAACCCGGGGAACCAAGGAGGTGGCAAGCGTAAGGCCGACGGCAGCCTAGAGTTCGTGGCCAACGCCAGCTTGCAGGGTAATAACCAACGACGCAAGGGGAGGCCACCTCCCCGAGCCGGCGGGTCAGGCCCGACGCTGGAGCAGCTATTGAATGAGCCTTGTCCAAGGCACGGCTCTAGGGAGAAGCCAGCTACTCATTTATGGAAGGATTGCGCGATCATGAAGGCCTTTAAGAATTCCAATGCCTTTAATGGCAACAATGCCCCTGGCGGCGGCTCAGGCGCTGGCAGTTTTCATGGCCCGGGCGGCGGCTCAAACCTTAATCCTCAGAACGGTCAAGGGGACTTTAATCAGCAGTCTAGCCAGGGTCATCAACAGCAGCAGGGGGTTACCAGACTAACCCAAAGCAGCTTAACGGTGGACAGTATCACGTATTCACCACCAGTCTGTGTAAGCGAGATCAGAAGCTTCATAAGAGGGCTGTGAATGCTGTTGAGCCGGCGGTTCCACGCTATTTAAGATGGTCTGAGCAGCCTATCGTGTGGAGTAGGGAGGATCACCCTCCCCGGGTTGATAATCTGGGTCACCTGGCCTTGGTGGTGGCTCCTCAGGTGGGAGGATATAAGTTCACTAAGGTGCTCATGGATGGAGGCAGTAGTATCAACATCCTGTATTATGAGACTTTCCTTCGTATGGGGTTGATTGATAAGAACCTCAGCCAGTCAAACACTATTTTCCATGGTGTGGTGCCTGGTAAGTCGGCTTATCCAGTTGGCAAGATCGAGTTGGAAGTGGCCTTTGGAGACGAGTACAACTACAGGGTGGAAAAATTGACCTTTGAGGTGGTCAAGATAAGAAGTCCGTATCATGCCATATTTGGGCGGTCGGCTTACGCCAAGTTCATGGCACGGCCGTGTTACGTTTATTTACAGCTCAAGATGCCAGGTCACAATGGGACCATTACGGTTCACGGCAGCCGGAAGGTGGCCTTGGAGTGTGAGGAAGGCGATGCAGCTTATGCAGAATCTGTTTGTGCAACAGAGGAGTTGAAATTTTACAAGGACAATGTTGACCCGAGAGATATGACCTCTCTGAAAAAGCCGACTACGGAGCATGAGTCGGCAATGAAATTTAAGTCGGCTGATGAGACTAAACTTGTTGATTTCGTTCCAGGTGATTCATCTCAGCAGTTTAGCATCAGTGCCAATCTGGATCCAAAATAGGAAAGCGCGCTCATCGAGTTCATCCGTGAGAATAGGGACATTTTTGCATGGAAACCTTCTGACATGCCAGGTGTACCTAGAGAACTTGCTGAGCACACTCTCAATGTTGATCCAAAATTTAAGCCGGTCAGGCAATTCCTTCGGCGGTTTAATGAAGAGAGGCGGAAAGCCATTGGTGAAGAGGTGGCCCGGCTCTTGGCGGTCGGGTTCATTGTTGAAGTCTTTCACCCAGAGTGGTTAGCTAACCCGATGCTCGTGCTCAAGAAGAATGGCACCTGGCGGATGTGTGTGGACTACACGGACTTAAACAAGGCATGTCCGGCTGATCCTTTTGCCCTTCCCCGTATTGATCAAATCATTGATGCTACGGCGGGTTGCGAGCGCTTAAGTTTCTTGGATGCTTATTCAGGATACCATCAGATTAAAATGGCAGTTAAGGACCAGGAGAAGACGGCGTTCATCACTCCCTTTGGAGCCTTCTGCTATGTGTCTATGCCTTTTGGACTCAAGAGTGCACAGGCGACTTATCAGCATTGCGTGTAGAACTGTCTTCATAACCAGATTGGGTGCAATGTTCATGCCTATGTAGATGATATCGTGGTTAAGTCCAGGGAAAAGGAAACTTTGATAGATGATCTGAGGGAAACCTTTGATAATCTCCGGGTCTACAAGATGATGCTTAACCCGGCCAAGTGTGTTTTTGGTGTTCCTGCAGGCAAGCTCTTGGGTTTCTTGGTTTCTAACAGAGGCATTGAAGCTAACCCGGAGAAGATCAAGGCAATCACCTCTCTGGCTAAGCCGGCGTGTATAAACAACGTCCAGCACCTGGCGGGTCGTATTGCTGCTTTAAGCCGGTTTATAAGCCGTTTGGGTGAGAAGGCCATGCCATTGTACCAGTTGATGAAGAAAACTGATGACTTTGTCTGGAATGATGCTGCTAATACTGCTTTTGAGGATTTGAAGAGACAGCTGGCAGAGCCCCTAGTCCTTGCTGCTCCGGTTGACAAGGAGCCTTTATTGCTGTATGTAGCTGCTAACACACGGGCCGTCAGTGTGGCTGTGGTGGTGGAGCGCAAGGAAGAGGGCAAGGAGCATCCGGTTCAGCGGCCGGTTTATTACGTCAGTGAAGTGCTCATCGAGTCCAAACAGCGGTATCCACATTGGCAGAAGCTTGTTTATGGTGTGTTCATGGCAAGCCGGAAGCTTAAGCATTACTTCCAGGGTCACCCTATCACTGTGGTTAGTTCTGCTCCCCTTGGAGATATCATCCAAAAAAGAGAAGCTACAGGGAGAGTGGCTAAGTGGGCTATAGAGCTTGGGCCTCATGGTCTAAAATACGTACCACGCACTGCTGTTAAATCTCAAGCTTTGGTGGATTTCATCAACGATTGGACAGAGCTACAAGTGCCCGAGGAAAAGCCGGATAATACATATTGGACTATTCACTTCGATGGGTCCAGGCAGTTGGAGGGCTCGGGGGCTGGAGTTGTATTGGCTTCCCCTAAAGGTGACAAGTTTCATTATGTGCTACGGTTGATGTTTCCTTGCACTAACAATGCGACTGAGTACGAGGCCTTGCTCCATGGTCTTCGGATGGCTAAGGAGATGAGCTTGAGCCGGGTAAGGTCTTTCGGCGACTCAGACTTAGTGGCTCAACAAGTATCAGGCAAGTGGGACTCCAAGGACCCTCTCATGGCGGCTTATCGCCGTGAAGTTGATGCCATTGCTGGCCACTTTCAGGGTTACCAAGTAGAGCACATCGATCGCAGGAAGAACGAGGCGGCTGATGCATTAAGCCGGCTGGGCTCTCAGCGAAAACCGGTGCCGCCTAATACTTTCCTGGACGTCTTGCATAACCCTTCTGTTAAGGCACCTACAGAGGAAGATTTGGCTGTCCCTGACCCGGAGGCACAGTTGGTGGCGGCTCTCCACATCACCTCGGACTGGACGGTGCCATACTTGGCTTACATGACCTGGCGAGATTTGCCTGAGGATGAAACTTTGGCCAGACAAATAACCCGGCGGTCTAAGTCAATGGTTGTTATCAATGGTGAGCTGCATCGCCGCAGTGTTACGGGAGCGTTTCAGCGTTGTGTCTCCCCGGAGGAAGGTCAAGAAATCTTGCGTGAGATTCATGAAGGGGATTGTGGCCAAAGCTTTTCGTCATGGTTTTTATTGGCTGACGGCTCATGCTGATGCAGAGGACTTGGTCAGTAAGTGCGATGGTTGCCAGAGGTTCTCGCGACGGGCTCATGTGCCGGCTCAGGAGCTAAGGATGGTACCAATCACTTGGCCATTTGCGGTTTGGGGGCTCGATATGGTTGGGCCTTTTAAAAGGTCCAAGGACAAGAAGACCCACCTCTTGGTGGCAGTTGACAAATTCACAAAGTGGGTTGAAGCAGAGCCAGTTAGCAAGTGTGATGCAGCCACGGCGGTTCAGTTCATTAAAAGGGTGGTATTACGTTTTGGCTTTCCACACAGCATTATAACTGACAATGGTACCAATCTGTCCAAGGGCGCCATGGAGGAGTTTTGTCAACGAGAGCATATTCGACTTGATGTTTCATCAGTGGCTCACCCTCAATCCAATGGTCAAGCTGAGAGGGCTAATCAGGAGATTCTGAAAAGCATCAAGCCCCGGCTTTTGGTCCCTTTGCAACGGACGCCGGGTTGTTGGGTGGAGGAGTTACCCTCCGTGTTATGGAGCATCAATACTACTCCTAACAGGTCTACGGGTTTCACGCCCTTCTTCATGGTTTATGGAGCGGAAGCAGTCCTCCCCAGTGACATCCGTCATGACTCGCCTCGAGTGGCGGCTTATGTTGAGGCGGATAATGAACAGGCGCACCAAGATGCTCTTGACTTGTTGGACGAACAGCGTGATGTGGCAGCAGCTCGATCGGCGATTTACCAACAAGACCTGCGCCGTTATCACAGTCGCCGGGTTAAGTCCCGGGTCTTCCAGGAAGGTGATCTGGTGCTCCGGCTCATCCAAGATCAAACAAATGCGCACAAGCTATCCCCGCCTTGGGAAGGACCCTTTGTGGTCAGCAAGAACTTGTACAACGGGTCATATTACCTCATTGACATTCGGGAGCACAAAGATTCACGCAAGTCAGAGGAGGAGACCCGTCGGCCGTGGAACATAGCTCAGCTTCGGCCTTATTACACTTGAGCCGCCGTCTCTCGTAATGTACATATTTCTATAAGCCATGTATATATTATGATAAGCAATAAAGCAGGACCTCTGTCCTTTTCTCCTCCAAAGGTACATGTGTTGTTTCCATTGCAGCATTACATGGTCACTTGGAGGTGGATCCGGCTTACGATCGTATTCGAATCTAGCCGTTAACAGTATGGTCACCTGGGGGCTTCCTGTTCAAACATGGGTCGTATTCGAACCAAAGAGAACATAGCTGTCGATACCCACTTGATTGGCACACTGCCGAGCTCATCGGGGAGTTTTCTTGATCATATTTGTATCATAGCTTAACCCCCTTGGGAACCGACGTGGATCGTATTCGAATCAGCGTCGTTAAACAACTTTTAAGATCATTTGGGGGCTTCCTGTTCAAACATGGGTCGTATTCGAACCAAAGAGAACATAGCTGTCGGTACCCTCTTGATTGGCATCGCCAAACCCACTGGGGGCTATATGATCGCATTCGAATCTTAGCATAACCCCTTTGGGACGGGTCTCTGGTCGTATTCGAACCGGAAGACCCTAAGTTCTTCTGATTGTCTCAATAAGTGTGCACGGCGGTTCTCACTCCACCGGCTTAACTTTGATTCACAGTGTTGGTCACACACAGTGAGCATTATCAAAATTGGTAAACCGGAGTTGAGGTACCAACCTCATCATCCGGGTTACATAAGCCGCCTAGAGACTATGATTCTCAGTACGGGTTATGTAAACTGGAAGTATACTTGAAGGCCTGTAAGTATGCTATTATGGTGATTTAGATTCATATTCCGGGTTATATGTATGAGACTATGATTCTCAGTGCGGTAAGCCGCCTAGAGACTTGACTTGTTCTATGCAGGATGGCTAAAAACAGTTATTCGAGCTTAAGGAGAATAAATGATCCATTATGACCCGGAGGAATATAAGGAAGCAACTTCCATGGTGTTAAGCATTCAACAGGTGCACGATGACACGACAAAGTTAAAATGTTGATCCTACTCTATTACAAGACTCCCCGAGTCCAAAAGATGAGGCATTGTTTTAAGATGTAGTCATGAGCCGCTTACAAGTCAAGATGCTTGTCGAGTTGAAGCTTCCGGCTCATCCCTCTCCGCACCTCCGGCTGCTCCTATGACCTGGAAGGTTGACGATTTCCAGTCAATGCCGCTCAGAGCTTCAAATTGAGCCTCCTCATCAATTAACCCGGCCGGGTTAATGTCTGGGGCAAAGGTGTGCTTACGAGTCGGCGGGACCAAGCTGATGGCTTCATAACGCGGAGTGGGGATCCTCTGATTTTCTGCATCGTAGCCCGGCTGGTACTTGGTCAGATCGGTGTCATTCCCAATAAGGGTGGCCACCGGACGCACGATCTTCACGCAGGCAGCAAAATCTTTTTGATCGAAGGGGGTGCCATCTTCCTTCAGGCTGGGGTAACCAAGTGCAATATCAGCCGGGTCTAGCTCTGGAAGGAAAGCCTTGGCCCGGCTCAGAGCAGCTATGGCTCCGGCTCTTGCAGAGGCCCGTCGCAGCTCTTGGACATGCTGAGGAAGAACGACAAGCCGGCGAAGCACTTCCGCCAGATGAGTCGGAACCTCATTGGATAGAGCCACCACGGCCAAAGCGCGCTGTGACCCGGTGTAGAGTTGCTCCACCAGGGTGTACACGGCCTTCAGCTTGGTCAGCACGTCCTGATTGAGGTTGGCGCTTCTTGGACCTGTTTAACAAGGTAAGATAAGCCGTTATCAAGGATGGAGTTATGGGACATAAAGACTGTAGACTTGCTCAAAACCGGCAGAAGGACTTACCGAAGATTGCGGCGACCATTTGTGACACATGGCGTTTTAAGCCGGAAAGTTCGGCGGTTCTCTCTGTCAGAGTCTTCTCCGCCTGTTCGGCCCGGCTTACAAGAGCAGCCTTCTCTTCGGCCCAAGTCTTCCTTTCAGCTTCAAACTTTTTCTTCAGCATCTCTTGAGCTGCAATGCTGGATTCAAATTTGGCGTTGGCCTTCCGGGTCTCAGTTTCCCGAGTCTTCAGGCGGTTCTTCAAATCAGAGATATCAGCCTCAAACTTCTTGCAAGCAGCCTGTACAATTTCCAGGTTATAGTATGAATAATTATTATGCAATTTTAAAAGTCCCAAGCACTTTCCAAGCAAAGACACTTGGCACTTGGGGGCTAATGCATGTTGAAAGTTTCTATCTACAAAATTACCGGTTCATGAGAGTAAGCCGGAAATTAAGTCTACAACATATTCTATCATAAGCCGTAGACTTGGGGGCTAGAGTATGGTAAAGATGATTATACAGTAAACAATAGAGTGGTACCTCAGACTTCTGCTGTATCTGTTTCACCATGTCAATCTCCAAGTCCCGGCTGCTGTGCACTTGATTGACATAGCCGGAGATGATCTCTCCAATGCTCAGGTTGGCGTAGTTGGTGATGTCCAGCTTGGCCCGGTGGCGCTCTAGCAATTCTTCCTTTGCAGAGCACTTAGCCAGCGCAGTGGGTCTCCCCGGCTCGACAAACTCCGTCCGGGTGATTACCACGTCCGGGTCATCGGCCGGCTGAGCCGGGCTGAAGATATCCGGGTTGGTGGAAGTCTCCATGGCTGGCTCATCAGTTGGAGTGGTGGCTTCAGGAGCAGAGGCAGCTGGCGGCTCTTGCGCTGAAACCTCCGGCTCAGGCAAGACCGGCTCTTCGACCGGCTTATTCTTCTTTGCTCTTTTAGTGAGCTTTGCTTGAGCACTGAAAGGACACAAGGTTAGTACAAAAGTATGAGTAAAGATAAGCATAACAAGAGATGATCATCATTACCCGGGTACGGTCTTGAAAACCGGCAGGTTCGATTGCATAGAGTCGCCAGAGGAGGGTGAAGTTTCCTGGTAATTCGAATCAGAAGAATTGAGTGGTTGACGTATAACACCCGCCAAAGGATGAAAAGGATATAAGTTGGAGATAACCTCGGTCCGGCGCTTCCTTGACGTCTCAGGTAAATCGGAGGAGAGGTCAGCATCCTTGTTGCTCCGGGTGTTCCGCCTGCTCTCATGAATCTGTTGCTTCAAAAGAAATTGAGGATCTTGATAAGCTAAAGGATGTGAAAATCTTACTTTCCGGGTTACTCTTCGGACTTTCAGCCTTGGCAAGGGCTCCGAGTCGGAGGAAAGTGTCATTACCTCTTCAGTCACCGGGTTACTTGCTCCGGTGTCATCCTGCTGATGATCAGTATCAATAAGACGGACAGGAATAAACAAGAAATGCAACAAGAGCTTACAGGTTCAGGGGTTACCTCTGACTCGGAGCTGTCACTTAGTTGAAGCAGCTCTGAGGCAGTAGGCCTGCTTCCCTTCTTGCAGGGAGCGGCTCTCCTGGCGGCTTTCTTAGCCTTCCTGGCCTTCTTGGCCGCCTCATGGTCATACTTGACCTTCCAGAATTTATCATCAGCCTGAAAAATACAATGAAGATTTCTTAAGGTTCAGATGAAAACTATCTAAAGGAGAAAATACGATGTTCAGATCGGTGGCTTACCGCTGGGGCCGGGTTGGTCTTGCAGAAGGGGCTTAAGCCGGTCCTCCCGCAGTCTGCCAAGCTCTCATTCAAGAGGGCCTTGGTCATATCTTCAACAACGTCTTCAGGAAGATCGTTGCGGCTATGTCGCAGGGGGTCATCTTTCCGGCCCGTGTAATCACACATTAAGCCGGGGCGGCGGCTCAAGGGGATCACCCGCCAGGAGATCCAAAGCCGGACCAGATCAATGCCGTTGAGGCCGTTGCCCAGGAGAGCCTTGATCTTGTTGATGGTGGGGATAAGAGGTTGACGCTCCGCCTGAGATAGTTTGTCGGGCAGAGGGTGGTTTGGTTCCAGACGCACGGCACGAAAGCCGGGTAAAGGGCTCTCGTCAGCCGGAGACGTGTCCTGGCAGTAAAACCACGTCTGGTTCCAGTCCTTTGGATGGCTGGGCGGCTCAGCGTAAGGAAAGAGGCGGTCTCTCCGGCGTTGAATGGAGATTCCACCAAGTTCCAGGCTCGGTCCGTTGGCGCACTCATTCTGACGGTTCAAATAGAATAGCTCTCTAAAGAGCAGAAGGTTGGGCTCTTCTCCAAGGTAGACTTCGCAGAATACTTGGAAATTGCATATATTCGACACCGAATTGGGTCCTATGTCTTGTGGCCGCAGATCAAAGAAATTCAGCACATCCCTAAAGAACTTTGAGCCGGGCGGTGCGAAGCCCCAGCTCATGTGATTCGCAAATATTACCACTTCACCATCCTTTGGTTGCGGTCTCTCCTCTGACGGGTCAGGGGCACGGTAAGACATGACATCCTTTTTGGGCAGGTAGCCCGTCTTCACAAAGTCCGCTAAGGTTTCATCAGTGACGTTGGACCTCAGCCAGTTGCACGTGATGGGTGTTTTGGGAGCTTTGTGAGTCATGGTGAAGTACAGGAGCCTATGATAAAAGGACATGTCCGGTTTAATTATAAGCCAGAGGAGGTTTACAGTTCAATGTTTAAAATGGCGGCTTATGAAGGGGCCTAATGACATATGGCTAAGTGCATCGGGTTATCTAAGCCGCTGCAGGTAGCAAGAGTAATTCAAATTGTCTACAGCTTTATCATAAATGAGCCAGCAAATTTTACGGCGCGTGGCTTCTTTTGAGCCGGAAATGTAAGCCGCCATAGCTCAGCAGATGCAGTTTTTTACTAAGTGTGGTGAAAACAAGTTTCGCAGATCGCAGTAATTATTTTGGATCAAAACGGTCGACTAAAGAGAAAAGTTTCTAGACCTAAAACAGACGCAGAGGAAGTTCATAAGTTCGAACGAAGCCTTTATGCAGTGAGAAGGGATCTATGTACATTGGAAACGGGCGTGAAACAACTACCGCAACAGTTCTATACAGTCTAAAGATCAAGAAAGGTGGTAAAAATGAAATCTACCGAGAATTCGCGAGGAACGGCGAAGAACACGGGAAGAACAACAAAGAACCTAATGTGGATCTACTCTATGGAGTGGCGAGGGCTTAAGGGTGCTGGTGAGTCGCGGAGGTCGTCGCCGTTTTCTCTAGACACAACAGGTTGATGCAGCGGCCGGAGTTGGTGAGGACGAGGAGATCCGCGGCGGCGGCGGCGGAGCTCGGACGACAGCACAGTAGGCGAGAGGAGGAAGAAGATAGAGGCGGCGAGTGACCAGAGGCTCATGGGCCGGGCTATTTATAAGGTGAGGCTCATAAGTGGGCGCGAGAAATGAGGAGGGCACGGCGTGGTTATCTCGCTATATAAACGCCTCGATTTTCGGGACAGCAGTTAAAGATAAGATCCGTTGCGGATATGGTGGAGTAAAAAATGGACTTAATGGAAGATGACGTCACGGCGGGTTACCCGGAATCCAGAAGATGACGTCACGACGGGTTATAGCCTTCACACAAATTGTAAGCCGGAGATTTTCTGTCGAAAGGATTGAAGATTGACATGAGCCGGCTCAAATCAATCTGGGGCCTAATGTTGAGGATATAACCGTTGGAGTCACCCGCCCAGGAGGGGCCGGGTTACCTATGATGGTTACTACGCGAAGCCCGGTACCAAAGATGAAGACGGCGGGTCAGTAACGGGCCCAAGACCCGGCGATGGCTTAAGGCCCGTAGCATTAGCCACCGTAAGGATAAAACTTGTAGTGTAAGGCAAGAATAGATAAGAGTCCGAGCCGGACACTGTTATGAGCCGGCCGGGACTCTGAGAGCCGCTGGGTGTCAACCTCTCTATATAAAGGGACGACCCGACGGCGGTTCAGGACAAGAAAGATCTGATCGAGAGCCAGGCATAGCAATCAAGCTCCCTGCTCATCGAAACCCTAATCAATACCACCTTACCTGGACGTAGGCTTTTACCTTCACCGTAAGGGGCCGAACCAGTATAACCCTCGTGTTCCTTGTCCCGCTTAACCCCTTTAAGCTTCCTAGTTGCGATGGCTCCACGACTAAGTCCTAGCTTGAGGACATCTGCCGTGACAATTCCACGACATCTTCGTTCATTTTCCAATTCTTACCGGTGTTACTTTATCTTTTCTTCGTTCATTTTCAATTCTTACGGTGGTTCGTTCAAGATTTCTCTTCCCTCGTTATCATATCAATTCATTCGTTGTTTCCAAATCCTACCGGTGGTTCGATGAAGACCTTCCCAAGTTTGCGCTATATCTATCTTAATCCTTTCTACGAGAATAAGTAGTATGCCAAATCCGTTGCTTGTCATCAATCTAAATTGGTGAAGGATACGCATAACGTAATTCTTATTATTTTTCATCCAAGTGATTAATTCCTTCTTCTGGAGTTCGTTCATGACATCAAATTCTCGGTTCCAAGTTGTTCATCTTTTCTTTCCGGAGCTCCAAGTTATTTCAATTATATCATTTCAAACCTTCATCTAATCATTGCAAGGCTTCACCTTGTGTTGTCAACTTCTCTTTCTTTTTATCATCCTTTTATTACCGGAGTTCTTCATGGAGGCTCTACATGGTGGTTCATCAAAGATTCTTTTTATGCTTCAATTGTTCTTCAAGATTTCTCTTGAAGTTAAGATCCGTCGATCTATACTCTTAAATAAACATGGTGCTCAACACATGTTTTGTGTTGAGGAGTTCAAGCATTCTTCATCTTGCATTCTGAAGTGCAATTCTTTCTACCTTATCTTTTGAGATGGTGCTATGTCATTCTGGATAATTTCCCTTCGGGTTCATGATTTACAAAGTTTTCAAGAGTGACATATCTAAATCCATCATTTTATCTTCGTTCAAGAGGCTTTTTTCAACCAATCAATCTTCTTGTTGGAGTTGTATTGGGTTATATTTCACCTATAGCCTTCCTTGAGGAATGTAGCTATTTGTGGTCTTTATCAATGGTCCAAATTTTCTCCTATCCTCTCGACGAGAGAAGTTTTCATCTCTTCGTTGATCTCAAACAAGCAATTGTTTTCGTTAGTGGCAAAAATTTCACCTCATAATTTTGAGAAGTTTTCCATAAGCCCACTATAAGCTTATTCTTTTCGTTGTTGATTTTTTCCAACAACTCCGTTCAATCCTACTTCGTAAGGATGCTCTTTAAAATTCATTTATGGTAGGAGATGTTGGTTTCATTCTTCGTTCTATTCACTCCAACTATCTAACTATCATGCATTGTTTCCGGAGGCTTTGTGATGTTGCTCTCTTCGACCAATCATCTTGTTTTGTCAAGATCATGTAATTTTTCCTTTCTTATCCGTTTAGCCGGAGTGTCGTGTTTTCATTCGAGTTCTCTCATCTTATCAAGTTTTGTCTCCTTCCTCAACCGGAGTGCTGTCTGAAATCTTTCTTACCCCTTGTGCCATTCTTTCATTAGTTCCGGAGGCAATGTGTTGTTAATTTCATCGAGTATCCTCTCATCTTGTCAAGATCATGTTCAATTCCTTCCAATTACAGTCGGAGTACTGTCCAAATTATATCATTCTTATTCCTTCTTTATCTTGTTTTAACCGGAGTGTTGTGTCTATCATTCCTCTTCTAACCGGAGTCTCATCCAAGTGCTTTCTTTTTGCCAAGTTCATATTCTATGCCTTCCATTTCCAACCGGAGTGTTGTTGTAATTGATCCTTATTGTTCCTTGTACATCTCATTTCAACCGGAGTGCTTGCATATACTTCTTGTCCATTGTAACCCTTTTTCTTATGTCTTTCTACCTACAAGGTTCTTGTAATGTTCCTTGTTCCTCTTGCTAAACGGAGTGTTTTAAATTTTGTTCACCTCCGTCGTGTCATTTCTTCAAGCTTTGGGACCTCTCAAGGTTCTTTGGTTTCACTCATTTGTCAAAGAAGCAACTTTGTTTTACCTCTTCCTCTTCCGTTTTTCTCCGGTGCCATCCTAGATCTCGGGACGAGATCTCTTGTAAGTGGAGGAGTGTTGTGACGCCCCAAGACCAAGACCTCCCTTTATTTGTTGTGTTATATCCATGCTTGCATGCTTGTGATGTTTGTTTTATTGTATTTTGCATCATGGTCATCATTGTTGTTGCATGTTTGTTGAGTGCCTTGTCATATTTTACTTCTTGCATCATGTTCATCGTTTATTATATTGCCTTATGCCATCCTTGTTTGTTTTGCCATGCCTATCTCTTGTCATATTGCTTTTGGTCATTCATGTTGTTGCCATGAGCATCATGTGCATTACACTCATCCTTATGTTACATGTTACTTTCATGTTGTGTGTGCATCAGCCCTTGTCACCCTCTCAAACCATGCCCATGCTTCATCCACCTCTCCATCTCTTTCTTTCTTTTGGCAAGTGCCACTTTTCACTCCTCCATTAATGTTCATCTTCTACCTATAAATCTTGCTACATGTCCCGAACCTCTCTACCTAATTTCACCTCCATTGAAGTTCTTTTGGTCAGGTTAAAAAATGACCCAAGCTTGAATTATATTCAAACTTGTTTTATTTTTCTACCTCTAAAATTGCCCAACTCAATTTTATAAAATAGTGGGTAATTCCAGGAGCTTGAGGATATTTTTATATCTGCAAAACTCCTCTCCTAGCCCCCTGGCCTTTTTATTTTTCCTTGCAGCTGCTTATTAGTTATCCAGCAAATAAAGGGAAGGGAAAAGGCCTTGCCTGGGCTTCCCGCAGCCAGCAGCCCACCTAGGCACCGCAGCCAGGCGCAGCCCAGCAGCCCATCCAGCCCACTCGTTCAGAGGCGTCGTCAACCTCTTGTACGGCGCGCATCCAGCATGTCCACGTCGACAACCGCGTTGATTTGATGGCCGTCCGGCGTCCCTAGCCCTTATATATCATGTCCAAAACCCTACCCGGCCTCCCCTTGACCGATTCAGACCCTCTCCTTCCATCGCCGCCGCCAGGTAAGGCTAGCCACGCCACGCCGTCGCCCTGCCCACCATGCTCCGGCCGAGCTTGAGCTCGAGCTCGGGGTAGCTCGTCGCCGCGCCTTCGACCCCCTCGGCAACTGTGGAGAGGAACGCCAAGTCCCTCTTCTTCCCCTTCCACCACGCCTGCACCGCCACGGCCTCCGGATCTACCTCCCCGTCGTCCTCTTCCTCCCCTGCTTCACGGACAGCAGCCCCACCAAGTTCAGAGCTCCATCGCGTCGTCTACGGCTCGTCTCCGTCGACCCCATCGTGTCTTTGGGTGAGCTGGGTACCGCACCTCCCTCTCCCATCTGCCTCTTTTGCGTTTAGGCACCCCTAGGGTTCGTCCGATCCATGTCTTTGCCGTGCTCCCGGTGATCCGGCGAAGCCTGTAGTTCTCTGTTGCTCGCGTAGATGTAGTAGCGTCTCCGTGCTCCGGTTCTCGCCTAGCGCGCCCCTCCGCTGGCCTCACCCCGCACACGCACACGCCCCTGCACCTAGAAGCCCCAAGCACACATGCTCCTTAGCCTAACCCGCACACCCGCCGTGGCCTCCCAAGCCCCGTCATCACCACGGCTAACCTCGCCGGCTCCGTCCTCGCAGCCGTCGTCTTCTCTGCCTATATAGAGAGGCTCGGCCCTGGGCAATCTCTTAAGGGGCCGCGCCCCTTCCTATGAACTGCAGCCGCGGCAGCGCAGTGGTTCGCACCACGCTCCTGCATCCTGGAGGTCTGGGGTTCGAATCCCAGGAGCCCCTATTTTCTGCACTGCTTCCTTATTTTTTTTGCTCACACACACTCAGCCGCTTCGGGCCAGATCTGCTGTTGGGCTTCCACAGTGCGCAGCATTCGGCCCGCATCCTTTTTTTATGTTCACTGCGATTTGTCTAATTCCAAGTGCATGCATATTTGCAGAAATGCCACTGGTTTTGCATTGTTGATAACTAAAGATCCATGCATTCAAATGAAACATGTCATATATGCATTTTGTTCATATTTTCATGTTCTTTAAGAGTACGCAACTTTCATCCTTGTTTAAAATGTTTAAAATGTTGTTTGTTTAAATTTGCTCGATTGCCATGTTAAAATGATTTATTTCATAACTAAATAACCGTAGCTCCAAATTTAATAAACTTTATATGTAAATGGGGTAGCAAAATGCATAGATTAACTTGGTGCACTTTGTTTTCCTGTTTAACAACAATAAAATATGGTTTTAGGCAGAACAGTACCAATTCCAAAATATGGACATGAGGATTTTCCGGAATTGTTGTTTGTTGTTCCGGCCTCATTTAAACTTGCCTAGATAGGTAGTTTTCATATGCTTCACCCCCTTGCCATGTTTAATAACATTTAATATTGTTGGGTACATAAACGAGAGAGAACTAAATAATTGATGTGGTGATTCGTCAATATGCAACGAGTTGCATATTGAGCTCCACTTAATTTGTAGCGTTGTATGTTGCACTTTGCCATGCCATGCTCATTAAATCGGACATGCATCATACTTGTTATGCCATGTGTATGTGGTGGTTGTTTACTATGTTGTTTGTTTCTTTCCGGGTTGCTTCTCTCGTTAGCTTCGGTTTCGTTCCGGAGTTGTGAGGATTCGTTCGACTCCGTCCGGTTGTCTACTTCGTGGACTCGTTCCTCTTCCTAGCGGGATCTCAGGCAAGATGACCATACCCTCGAAATCACTTCTATCTTTGCTTGCTAGCTGTTCGCTCTATTGCTATGTCGCGCTACCTACCACTTGCTTATCAAGCCTCCCAAACTGCCATGAACCTCTAACCTTTGTCACCCTTCCTAGCAAACCGTTGTTTGGCTATGTTACCGCGTTTGCTCAGCCCGCCTTATAGCGTTGCTAGTTGCAGGTGAAGATGAAGATTGCTCCATGTTGGATTATGTTTATGTTGGGATATCACAATATCTCTTATCTTAATTAATGCATCTATATACTTGGTAAAGGGTGGAAGGCTCGGCCTTATGCCTGGTGTTTTGTTCCACTCTTGCCGCCCTAGTTTCCGTCATGCTGGTGTTAAGTTCCTTGATTTTCCGTTCCTTACGCGGTTGGGTGATTTATGGGACCCCCTTGACAGTTCGCTTTGAATAAAACTCCTCCAGCAAGGCCCAACCTTGGTTTTACCATTTGCCTACCTAAGCCTTTTTCCCTTGGGTTCTGCAGACTCAAGGGTCATCTTTATTTTAAACCCCCGGGCCAGTGCTCCTCTGAGTGTTGGTCCAAACCCGTCAGTCGCCGGTGGCCACCAGGGGCAACTCTGGGCTCGCCTATCGGAAGCTTGGACAATCCGGTGTGCCCTGAGAACGAGATATGTGCAGCTCCTATCAGGATTTGTCGGCACATTCGGGCGGCTTTGCTGGTCTTGTTTTACCATTGTCGAGATGTCTTGTAAATCGGGATTCCGAGACTGATCGGGTCTTCCTGGGAGAAGGTTTATCCTTCGTTGACCGTGAGAGCTTATAATGGGCTAAGTTGGGACACCCCTGCAGGGTATAAACTTTCGAGAGCCGTGCCCGCGGTTATGTGGCAGATGGGAATTGTTAATGTCCGGTTGTAGAGAACTTGACACTTGACTTAATTAAAATACATCAATCGTGTGTGTAGCCGTGATGGTCCCTTTTCGGCGGAGTCCGGGAAGAGAACACGGTTTTCAGGATCACTTCGTGATCATTACTAGTTCACGTCCTTGCTTAGTCGTTGCTGCAACCTCACCACTTTACCCCTTTCCTACCCTTAAGCTTAAATAGTCTTGATCTCGCGGGTGTGAGATTGCTGAGTCCTCGTGACTCACAGATACTTCCAAATAGTTGCAGGTGCCGAGGATACCAGTGCAAGTGATGCTACTTAGCTCACGTGGGAGCTCGATGAAGATCTTGTTCGTTGTGTTGTTTCTTTTCATGTTGATCAGTAGTGGAGCCCAGTTGGGACGATCAGGGATCTAGCAGTTGGGTTGTCTTCTTTTCTTTTGGTTCCGTAGTCGGACCTATGTGTGTACTCTGAATGATGTATGATTTATTTATGTATTGTGTGAAGTGGCGATTGTAAGCCAACTCTTTATCCCATTCTTGTTCATTACATGGGATTGTGTGAAGATGACCCTTCTTGCGACAACACCACAATGCGGTTATGCCTCTAAGTCGTGCCTCGACACGTGGGAGATATAGCCGCATCGTGGGCGTTACAAGGGGTGTGAGAGTGAGAGAGAGAGAGAGAGCTAGCGATGGAGAGAGAGAGAGGAAGAGAGGGGGCGAGAGAGGGGGCGTTTGTGTCCATAAATGGCATATAGATTGGGAGACAATGTTGATGTTGTTTGAAATTGGCCTATGTACGGAGACGCAAGGGAAGCGAGTCATCGTGTGTGTGATAGGGACTTCATGAGAGATCTAGAATAGATGGTGTAGAGAACAATGTGCGAGATCGAGAACGATGATACATTAGGGAGCTATGGAAAGAGTCACGACATACATGTATACAGGGAGGAGCTGGGGCGGGTCCGCATGTGGGAGAGATAGAAAGAGGAGAGTGGTGCACAAGGAGACAAAGTGTGCTTGTTTTGCAGTGGGGGTGGTGTGTGAGGTGAGTGTGCGATAACCACATAACTAGGGAGATAGACGTTTGGGGGCGATGTTTTGTGTGTATGGGAAAGATACACTCTACATAGTGCGTGTGCTTGGGAAAGAGAGATGCCGGGAGACCTAGCTAGAGAGTGGGGGAAGAAATGTGTGCATGCCCAAGAGATAAAGTGATAGAGACCTATATTGGGGTCCGGACTTTAGAAGAGAGAGGGGTGTTAATGTGCTCGTGTGTTGGTGTTTGGGGGAGAGAACGACTTCTGTGTGTGTGGGGGGGCGGCGAGGGGGGTTTGCTTCAGATAAAGAGTGAGGTGTCTATATTTGAGGGACTTTATCGTAATTGAGATATACATGGTCAATAGTGTGTGCACTCAAGGTTGATCAATTTGTTTCACGGTTTGGACTATGAGATAACGATACTTTTGAACATGCGTGATATACTTTGATGTACCAGAATTACAAACCTAAGATTGGAATTTTGAAATTCGACTCCATCATTAGCTTTTGTAATTCATTTAAACGGAGGTACATTTTTAAGCCGGGATTTCGTGATTTCAAATTCATATATCAAACCTAGAGATATACACATACGGGCATGTTCAAACTTTATAATCATCCACTTTATTCATACACATACACATTTTTGCTTTTGTCATCATATTTAGGATAAACACATTTGGAATTTCATTTGAATTGGACCATATGATGGTATTTGCTTGTAGTAGCTCAATGATCCATATTTGAATTGAATGGACAATCTAAGTTTCGAGTTGGAGACATTGATTTTCAAAACTTGCACTTTTTTTTGCGTGGAAAACAAACAAATTCTCTGCCATGATATCATAGTCGGCCGTACAAGAGCAGAATATAATTTCAGGCGCCAAAAGCTTTCAAACTTCCCGCTCACATCGAAATATCTCGCGCGCGAAAGTTTAGCCCTGTTATATTCCTGTTTTACCCCTGCCACATGAACGGAAAAGGGCTGCTTTGGTAACTCCGTTGTTTTCCCCTCTTTGCCCCCAACATTCTTCCCCAGAGCCCCTCCCCTTCCCCTCCCGACCCCCCCCAACCACGGCAAGCCGCCGAATCTAGTCCTCCGCCGCAGCGGTGGACCTCACACCCCGACTGATCTACCTTCCGGACCTTGGAACCCCCAACTGCCAACTCACCACTTCACCGGAGCCGCTTCAGCGACTGGCTTCTACACCACTCCAGATCTCCTTGACCACCATCATGGTCCACCGCACCGGATCTGCTTAACCGGCGCCCTCGTCCACCACAGTGTAGGCCCTTCACTGACTCCCTCGTCCGTCCCTTCACTGGCCCTTCATACAAGCCCTCGTCCGCCGCAACAGATCCGCCTCACCGAAAGCACTGTACAACGCGCCCGCCGAAGCCTTCGTCCACTACACCGGACCCGCTCCACGGATGCCATAGTCAACTCCACCGGCCCTGCTTTACCGACGCCGCAGCCTAATCAGGTTATTTTGATCTGTACTTCTTCATTTTTTCTCTTTATAGTGCAACTGTTCACTTACCGCAGATGAGCTTTCTTGTATGTCGACAGGCGCCGCAACCGTAGCACCGGAGCCGCTTCAACGACGGTGACAGCCGGCCCAAACTCAACCGCAACACGAGCACCATCAATGATCCTTAGCTATCAAGTATGCCAACGATACCTACGCCGTCGAGAATCAGGTACTATTATCCAACGGCCGGCGCCTACGTTCACTTTCTTAGCATAAGCACCGCACCTTTGAATTTCTTCAGGGCATCATTCAATTTTCATGAGATGCGTTATTCTGCTTGCACCTGTAGGGCCATACTTCTGGCAGTGAACATGTTACATGTGCTAAATTACATACCAGTGCACATATAGTTAATATGCTTTAGTTTTGTCCTAAGTATTATTGTACTTCCTAGATATCACTGCCTACTATTTTCTTGCATGCTATATTTATGATAATGGTGTTGTTCTGATGCCACCTGTTGGTTCCATCAGACTGCTTCATGTTCTCTATGCTCAATTACACATCAGCAAACTAGCATGTGGTTCCGCTGGTTTTTGTTTGTTTTACCCTACATTTTCTGATGCTAGCTATTACATCACTACTATGAGCCTCTGTTCATTACTTTTTTGTGTGTTCTTGATCTTCCCAAGTTGCATGACTAATTTGATGCTTCTATTAATTATGGAGCTACCAACCCCATCAAGCAAAATATTTGTTCTTTTGGGGCTGGCACCTCGAACAAGCATAAAAATAGAGGGAAGCAGATATATTGTCGTGTATGCACACACCCTTCTTTCATTAGTTTAGATGAACCATTGATGATCAATTCAAACCAGTGCATGCGATTAAAAATTAATTTTACCTAAATAGAGGGTGCAGAATAAACTACAACAAGTAGATTTGCAACCACAGGATGCTGACGATATCTTCAAAGAACATTGCAATAGCAACGAGGCTTCACAACAACATATGGTAAGCCAGTGTGTTTTAGTACATGTGAAATGTAATGCGTGTGGGCTGCTTTCTTGGCTTGTGCCCTCAACCTGTAATCCTACAGAATAACAAATAGTTCAGTTGTCTGCTTTGTTGTATTGCTTGATTCGAATGCTTGTTTGTTACTTGTTACGCTATACCTGAGTTGGCCAAGATGTCAGCAGTGCCTGTTGTACTATCGTAAAGAAATGCATGCCTAGTTCATTTGAGCCCTTAACTTTTCCTCTGAACTTCATCACAAGACTGTCTTCGTAGTTTATATGAGGCCACACTGTTAAGTGCTTTCTCAGATTATTTCAACTGCTTAGATGCCTTGGCAACTTAGCGGTGGTACACTCCCTTTCAACTAGGGATGTCAACTGGGTCCCGTTTAATGCCGATTAAAGTCCACTGGTGGTATGATAGTTCAAAAGAGTTTTTGTTTTTTGAGGAAAATGAACCAGGGAGCTAGCAAAAACTAACTAGATGGGACTGGCGGATGTCGCTTATTTGCCACTTACATCCCTAGTTTCATCTTACCATTTTAATTTCTTTTTGGCTGATGCTGCTTCAAACCATTTAAATATAGCTTGCCATGCTCGGCAATAATTCGTATGTCGTTTACCATGTAAGCTTACTGCCTGGATCATGCGATAACTATCTCTTACTTATGTCCAGCGGAAACCTTTCAGGATGCCGTTCACACTAGGACACAATGTACAACCACATAATCTATTTGTGGAAGCAGTGCGCCATCCATGTTACCAGATGGTAGCAGTTCAGAGGCAACACGGCAGGAGAGCAGTCTGAGCACAGATATTATAGTTCTTGAGGCTCTACTAGAGGCAGAAAGAGATGGTGTGGCTGCCATGAATGAGGTAATATCGATCTTGAAGCTGGAAATTATGCAATTAGCTGCACGCATTATGCAAGCAGCCCAAGAAATGGAGGAAGTAAGAATGTTGCATTTGAAGACGGAGGAGGTCCTGCTGCTTCTGCTATCTGAAGCCCAGGGTAATCCCAGTTCTTCTTTAGATAGCAGTTGAAATTGTCATTAGATTATTGTACTTGCATGTTGTGTCATGTCTCTGAATGGATTATGTTGTAAGACCCCCTATGTTGTCCATGTGTTGTAATGACCCGAATTTTTTAGGCGAGGTAATCCTCAGTACTTGTATGATTGACATAAGGTGAACTGTTTTTCGTGTGAGCATATTGTATTGGATGAAATAACTGTTTGACTCAAAGTGTATCCAACCCACTGAATTCGAAGATCACGGCATTTCTAAATCATAATCATATATAAAGGTGGAATAAATCTTTGTTGTGGTTTTGAAGAAATAAATAACAAAACGTAGAATTATCTGTGGATATTCATAATCGAAAAAAAATTGGATTTGGATTTAGTTGCCAGGGCCCAGGGCAAACGTGAATGCTAATTCTCCCAAGTTTTGAATGAAGCGGCTAAACACCCACTATCATTTGTGGGCTGCCCGAAGCAAGTGTTTGCGAGATAGAAATTACTGTCTACCCCTGACACTTGACATCCTTATCGACCGGATTTACACTGCTGTCGATAGGGGTAGACTAGTAACTTCAATCAGACATGACACGACGGCCTCTGAGCCCATTCAGACACGGTGGGCGCCAAACGTGGGCGGAAAAACACATTTGATTCAAGCTCGTCCGAAAGACATGTGTCTCTCCCTCCATTTCCCCATTCATCCACGGTGGGCGGCAAAACAAACTCTCCTCGTCCGAAATCGATGTAGGCTAATATTTTAAATAGGGGCAGATGTGTAACTTCCCTCACACGTGACACAACCGCCCTACCTGTCAGCCCCGTTCATACACCGTGGGCGGCAAAACACCCTCTCCTCGCCCGAAATCGTTACAGGCAAATATTTGGAAGATGCGAGATTACCGTCCTATCCCCAACCGACGTGATGTCCGAAATTTTAAATGGGGGATAAGTTCATAACTTTCCCACATTTCAGACAAGCGCGTCCCAAAATTTGAGATCCCCCTCCCCCTCCATTTCCCCATTCATACACCATCGGCGCCACGACAACCTCCCCACTGCGGCCAGCCTCCTCCGTCCGCCACCCCATCCTCCACCTTGCCGGAACTGCTACCCCTACCCCGTCGTCCACTGCAAGAGATGGACGTCTCTCATCCACGACAGCGGACTAGGATCCTTTCATCGCGTCATCTCGCGTCATCGGCGCCGTCGTCCACTTTGTCGTTGCCGCTCCTACGACCGCCTCGTTCACGACAACAGGATTTATCCCCCAACCCGGCCGTCTGCCATCTAAAGTCTTCTTCCCCGCCGCCGACAGCCATCGCACCCGCAGCACCCTCAACGTATCAGCAGGGGCCTACACGGTGTCGCAAGAGAGGTGGTACTCTTCCATATGTGCTTAAGTTATTGATCTCACTCGGAAAATAGATCTTAAATTGTTTACTGTACTTTTCTTGTCCGTACCAAATCGTAGTGGCTAGTTGAATGCAAACATTGGTTGCGAAGTAGCTTTGTCCGGTTTGCACCTTCAGATCCGCCATGTCACGGTCACTATACTCGTAAAAGCTTATGGTTTCCCCCTTTATATTCACTACCATCATCGTAGGTGCTTCCCTGCTTCGTGTCGTGCTAGCACTGCTCCTCAAGACCTCAAACCATCAAGCGAAACAGCATGCCACTCATAATTCCAAAGCTTACGTGTTGAAATACGAATCTGATATGATGCTCATATTACTAAATCAGAGAACGTTTAATTGGTCACCTAATGTTCCTACATTCGTTTCAAAAAGCATGTGCGCCACCCACTGGTCCAGCTAGTTCCACTTTCCTGATTTTACTCTTGATGCTTAGGGTTTTCCCCTTTTATCTACTCTACTATGATCTGCGTAGGTGCTTTCTGTCATACTAGCATTACTCCACCCTTCAAGCTAAACAACAAAACACTCAAAATTCCAAAGCTTAGTTGTTCAAATATGATTGTGATATGATAGTAATATTAGTTAACAAACACATTTAATTGGTTAGCTAAAGGTCCCACTTGAGTTTCCAAATGCATGTCGTGACATATAGAGAGATAGTAGAATTACATTTATTTGTCACTTGTTGACTGTACTTTCTTGTTCATACCAAATCTTAGTTGTTATTTCAAAGCAAATATCGGTTGCTAACTACCCTTTGCGCGGTTTGCAGCTTCAGATCTGCCATCCCACTGCCACAGTCAACACTATACTCATCATGCTTACGGTTTCCCCATTTTATGATGACCACGATCAGCCTACGTTGTCCGTGTCGTAATAGCACTGCTCCACCCATCGAGCTAAACAAGCTTAGTTGTACAAATTCAAATCTGATACTATGCTGATATTAGTAAAACTGAGAGATGTTTAATTGGTCAGCTAAATGTTCCTACTTTAGTTTCGAAATGCATGTAAGCCACATATGGAGAGACTAGAAGGAATAGTATTTCTCTGTGCGCTCTGGTTCATCATGGGTGGCCAACCGACATTGTATAGAAAGACTTGTAATATCTTCAATCTGCTTGCTCTTCTGCTCTTCTTTAAGATGATCCTCTTCTCTTGCGGTCGACTGGTCAGGTCGAGTTATTCTCCCTTAGTATATTTTGAATCTGTCAGGTCAGGTCGACTTGTTCTTCTTTACTATATGTTGAAGCTGTCATCTACGAAGTATCATCACTTCTGGAGCTCTCATATTTTGAGTAGTAGGCCACATTATATTAATGCACACACCAAATTACAACATGCATGGTACCTCTTAGAAGTTGCAGAGATAGCACAAAGGGGTTTACAGGGAGGAAGTATTGGATTAGAATCACTTCTGCATTACAAAGATAATCTCACTTGTTTTTATGTTTTCATGCATGTCAGGTATTGAACATATCAAAATGAATATGAGAATGGGTGCACGAGAGGAATATTGCGGAACGATCCACTAGCTAACAAACTTGGCATGGTGGAGGATGACCTATCTTATTCACCCATCAAGGTGCATGCTCTAACTTGGCAAGGTTGTATTGGTCGCACATATTTTGCATCTGACCTCTTGCATTACTTCTACTTTTTACACCATCTGCTTAGTTTAAGCATCATATATGAGTATATGCCATACCTATCCATTTTCTGTACCTATTCCACGTGTCGTCATACTATGTTTTTCCATTCAAATGTTGTTCTTTCGTAATAGATGTCCAAAAGGAAGAGGGTGATTGCAGATCCTCAAGGAGTACAAACTAGGTATTTGGAAAAGGTAGTGATACCTGTTAAATCAGATAGATCAGCAGCCACAGAAAACACAGGCCCAACTGTAACAGACTTTACCCCTACTCCAGTGGCCAAACCCCTATTAGAACTGCTGACAGCCCAGCGTCAGGTACTGTCTATGATATCAATTCAAAATTTGAACTCCTAAATTTCTGCGTGTGCCTTACCTTCTCTCTTGTATGAAAACTAATTTCAGATGAATCTCCTTGCTCAAAGGATCATAGGATCTCACGACAATGTTGGGCTCTGCATTGCTCTTGTCAGTACCTCTTGCCCTTTGTCAGCATACTTACACTCATTGTTGTTTGATTATGTACCATCATTGTAAATGTTCGCTTCTTTATCCTCCCTTTGCTTGAAATTATAAGATCTATATTTACTCTTAGATAAATGTAGAATTAACACAATGGTTATGAAGTTTTGGATTGCTCATGTAAGTACCTGTTGTCATGTACTCCCTCTGTATCGAATTAATTGTTGATCAATTGGATGTATTTAGAACTTAATAGTGCTAGATACATCCATTTGAGCGACAACTAATAACGGACGGTGGTGGTATTACTGTACATGCATCGCAAGATAGTTGATTGTCTAGCATTACTCTGCATCTTATCTGCCCTGCCCTCCACTTTCTCCAAATTATCATATCTACATTTAATCTTACCAAAATGTTGAATAAAGCCAATGCCACTGCACACGTTGATGTCTGCATTCCTCTTGTCAGTACCTTTTGCCTTGTATCGATGTACTTAATTAATTGCTATTTGATTATGTATCATCAGTCTGCACCTGAGCTTCATTATCCTCTATTTCTTCCAATATTATTTTATCTATATTTACTCTTTGCAAAATGTAGAATAATGGCAACGCTTATAAAGAATTTTCTTTGAGGAATTTATTGAATTACCTTTCCATCAACATGGAGAAGGGCTTTGTCCAGCCCATCTTAACATGTAATGTAAGTTCATCCTTCTCAAGCCTTCAAACTTTGTTCTAGTATAGATTTGGATAGGCATCATTTCCTCCACTGCTGTTTACATCTAATTGGATGTTTGCAACAACTACCAGTTTTAAATTGTAGTTGTAAAAACATGTTCCCTATGCAGAACAGATCCATTTATTTGCTTATATAATTGTGAAACCTATTACGTGTCTCCTTGTTTCTCTTTCAGAGTCGTGTCTCTTATGCCAGGCAGAACTTTAGGAAAGATAGTGAGCCAAAGCATCTTGAGGACAGCTAGATGACCCCAAGGTCCTGTCTTGATGAAGACGGTGAGTTGAAGCTACTCACCAGCAGGTGTGAGACAACCTCTGTGCAGTCGCTGCCTCAATCAGTTCGACTTCTTCAGTCTCAACTTAAAGCGGAAAGGCTTGCTTCAGCTCAGCTCCGACTTGAAGTCAAAGATGTAATGAAGATGTCAGGGGACTGCCTTGCGCACTATGGTGCCATACAGCTAGGGATGAAGCATCTATCGTTGACACAACTGAGGTCTCATCAGCTTGTTCGGCTGCTTGCGGGGGCCCGAGCTTGCTAGGTCTAGTGCCTTCTGAAGTGCTCTCAGTTTTGTATGTTCTTTTGTCAGCGCGTTTATATGCACTGGTGGCGACCTTTCATGCCCAGTGTATGTAATCCGCGGTCATGTTGCGCTTTATTATCACCGGGTAGCGAACTTTGATTCCTAATATGCCGTAATTTCTTTGTTGTATAGTCTAGGTTTATTCTTTGGTCGGTATGTTGTAATTTAGGCCGGAAGGTTCAGTGGATCTCAGTGGTGTCGGCCTTCAGGCCGGCTCGCTACTCATATGGGCCAAAACGTGGGCCTATAATCATCTTGGGCCATTAGCAGGTCTAAACCTATAGTAGTTTCCCGCTTTTAACAGGCCATGGTCTTCATATTTACTATAGTGACGCTGGGCTTCCTACGGGCCGTAGAAACAATGGACCTTCTACGGTCCGTAGAAACAATGGGCCTTCTACGGGCCGTAGAAATAATGGGCCTTCTACGGGCCGTATCATCAATGGGCCTTAGACGGGTCGTATGATCGATTGGCTAAACATGGGCCAAAAACAGACCGCATTATGGCCGTGAACGGGCTAGAGTTGGAGTCGTCCGTTCATGGGCCGACCATAACGGGCCGTCGTTAATAGGCCGTATTTGATGACGCTATGAAAACGGCCCAACATATTAATGGGCCACAAATGGGCCGACTGTAACCACGGGCTGAATTTGGCCCACAAGCAGAAAATGGCAGTAACGGGCCATAAGTAACCGAATGCTGGAAATGAGCCCAAGAATAAATGGGCCCTGAGAAGGCCGAAAGATAACATGGGCTACAAACGGCCCAATGGATTAATGGGCCGTTAAAGGGTATAAAGTGATACACTGTTCATTACGGGCCAGTTTCACCACGGGTCGTTAATGGGCCAAGAGTTACAAAGGGCCTCATCTGGGCCGAAAGACGTCATGGGCCATACATGGGCCAGAACTTAAAATGGGCCGGAATCATATTGGAGGGCCTAGATGACGCTACTGGGCCTAATTCGGATAGGTCGTAACGGGCCCTGGGTTAGCGGGCTGTAAATGGGCTATATGGGAACAAGCCATTAACAGGCTTTCCGTGGGCCGGCCCGCCACCTTTTGACCAAGTCAAACGGGCGGCCTTTTCACAGGAATGGGCCTATGTTGGGCCATGCCACATGTCGACATATCATAGGCGCCTTCTGTCCAATGAGTGGATGACATCTGTCCCAACGGTGAGCCGACACGTGTTTCCTCTAGCCAATGATGATTTTACACGTGGAAAATCCCCATTGGTCGGGGCTGTTAGCGGGTTATCGGATCCAAAACCGGACCCGATAGCTTAACAGCGTTCCGTTACGGTGCATGCCACGTGTCGGTCACCCTTGACGAAAGCACTTCTATGACACGCGATTTATCATCATGGAAGTGGACACTTCCATGATGATAATTTTGGTAATGTCATGGAACACTTCTACGACAGCACAGGTGTGACTATCTTGATTCTGTCATAAAATTGTCATGGATGTACATGCATGACAAAAAATGCGACCTACTGTGACAAACACGTATCATCACGGAAGTGTATTTTTCTGTAGTGTACTAACGTTCATTAAGGTAAAACCCAACCATAGCATTAAGATATATTGGTCCCCCTTCAATCCCATATGCATCAATTTCTATGCTAGGTTGAAGCTTCTGTCACTCTTTCCCTCCAATACATAGTCCTATCAACATACAACTAACCCTATGGTGTGATCCATGCTACCTCTTGAGCACTGCGTTGGATTTCCTTGAAGAGGAAAGGATGATGCAGCAAAGTAGCGAAAGTATTTCCCTCAGTTTTTGAGAACCAAGGTATCAACCCAGTAGGAGGCTACGCGCGAGTCCCTCGTACCTACACAAAGCAAATAAATCCTCGCAACCAACGCGATAAGGCGTTGTCAATCCCTTCACGGTCACTTACGAGAGTGAGATCTGATAGAGATGATAGGATAATATTTTTGGTATTTTTGTGATAAAGATGCAAAGTAAAATAAAAGCAAAGTAAAAAGCAAAGGAAATAACTAAGTATTGGAAGATTAATATGATGAAGATAGACCCAGGAGCCATAGATTTCACTAGTGGCTTCTCTCAAGAGCATAAGTATTTTACGGTGGGTGAACGAATTACTGTTGAGCAATTGACAGAATTGAGCATAGTTATGAGAGTATCTAGGTATGATCATGTATATAGGCATCACGTCCGAGACAAGTAGACCGACTCCTGCCTGCATCTACTACTATTACTCCACTCATCGACCGCTATCCAGCATCCATCTAGAGTATTAAGTTCATGAAAACAGAGTAACGCCTTAAGCAAGATGACATGATGTAGAGGGATAAATTCATGCAATATGATAAAAAAACCCATCTTGTTATCCTCGATGGCAACAATACAATACGTGCCTTGATGCCCCTACTGTCACTGGGAAAGGACACCACAAGATTGAACCCAAAGCTAAGCACTTCTCCCATTGCAAGAAAGATCAATCTAGTAGGCCAAACCAAACTGATAATTCGAAGAGACTTGCAAAGATAACCAATCATACATAAAAGAATTCAGAGAAGATTCAAATATTGTTCATAGATAGTCTTGATCATAAACCCACAATTCATCGGTCTCAACAAACACACCGCAAAAATAAGATTACATCGAATAGATCTCCACGAGAGAGGGGGAGAACATTGTATTGAGATCCAAAAAGAGAGAAGAAGCCATCTAGCTACTAACTATGGACCCGAAGGTCTGAGGTAAACTACTCACACTTCATCGGAGAGGCTATGGTGTTGATGTAGAAGCCCTCCGTGATGGATGCCCCCTCCGGCGGAGCTCCGGAACAGGCCCCAAGATGGGATCTCGTGGGTACAGAAGGTTGCGGCGGTGGAATTAGGTTTTTGGCTCCGTATATGAACGTTTGGGGGTACGTAGGTATATATAGGAGGAAGGAGTACGTCGGTGGAGCAACAGGGGGCCCCCGAGGGTGGAGGGCGCGCCCTGGGGGGTGGGCGCGCCCCCCTACCTCATGGCCTCCTCCTTTGTTTCTTGACGTAGGGTCCAAGTCTCCCGGATCATGTTCGGTGAGAAAATCACGTTCCCGAAGGTTTCATTCCGTTTGGACTCTGTTTGATATTCCTTTTCTGCGAAACTCTGAAATAGGCAAAAAAACAGCAATTCTGGGCTTGGCCTCCGGTTAATAGGTTAGTCCCAAAAATAATATAAAAGTGAATAATAAAGCCCAATAATGTCCAAAACAGTAGATAATATAGCATGGAGCAATCAAAAATTATAGATACGTTGGAGACGTATCAAGCATCCCCAAGTTTAATTCCTGCTCGTCCTCGAGTAGGTAAATGATAAAAACAGAATTTTTGATGCGGAGTGCTACTTGGCATAACTTTAATGCAATTCTTCTTAATTGTGGTATGAATATTCAGATCCGAAAGATTCAAGACAAAATTTTAATATTGACATAAAAATAATAATACTTCAAGAATACTAACAAAGCAATCATGTATTCTCAAAATAACATGGCCAAAGAAAGTTATCCCTACAAAATCATATAGTCTGGCTATGCTCTATCTTCATCACACAAAGTATTTAAATCATGCACAACCCCGATGACAAGCCAAGCAATTGTTTCATACTTTTCACATTTTCAAACTTTTTCAATCTTCACGCAATACATGAGCATGAGCCATGGATATAGCACTATATGTGGAATAGAATGGTGGTTGTGGAGAAGACAAAAAGGGAGAAGATAGTCTCACATCAACTAGGCGTATCAACGGGCTATGGAGATGCCCATCAATAGATATCAATGTGAGTGAGTAGGGGTTGCCATGCAACGGATGCACTAGAGCTATACGTATATGAAAGCTCAACAAAAGAAACTAAGTGGGTGTGCATCCAACTCGCTTGCTCACGAAGACCTAGGGCATTTTGAGGAAGCCCATCATTGGAATATACAAGCCAAGTTCTATAATGAAAAAATCCCACTAGTATATGAAAGTGACAAGAGAGACTCTCTATCATGAAGATCATGGTGCTACTTTGAAGCACAAGTGTGGTAAAAGGATAGTAACATTGTCCCTTCTCTCTTTTTCTCTCATTTTTTTATTTTTTTTATTTGGGCCTTTTCTCTTTTTTTATGGCCTCTTTTTTTTCGTCCGGAGACTCATCCCGACTTGTGGGGGAATCATAGTCTCCATCATCCTTTTCCTCACTTGGGACAATGCTCTAAAAATGAATATCATCACACTTTTATTTTCTTACAACTCAACAATTACAACTCGATACTTAGAACAAAATATGACTCTATATGAATGCCTCCGGAGGTGTACCGGGATATGCAATGAATCAAGAGTGACATGTATGAAAGAATTATGAATGGTGGCTTTGCCACAAATACGATGTCAACTACATGATCATGCTAAGCAATATGACAATGATGGAGCGTGTCATAATAAACAGAACGGTGGAAAGTTGCATGGCAATATATCTCGGAATGGCTATGGAAATGCCATGATAGGTAGGTATGGTGGCTGTTTTGAGGAAGGTATATGGTGGGTGTATGATACTGGCGAAAAGTCCGCGGTATTAGAGAGGCTAGCAATGGTGGAAGGAAGAAAAGTGCGTATAATCCATGGACTCAACATTAGTCATAAAGAACTCATATACTTATTGCAAAAATCTACAAGTTATCAAAGCAAAGTATTACGCGCATGCTCCTAGGGGGCTAGATTCGTAGGAAAAGACCATCGCTCGTCCCCGACCGCCACTCATAAGGAAGACAATCAATAAATAAATCATGCTCCGACTTCATCACATAACGGTTCACCATACGTGCATGCTACGGGAATCACAAACTTTAACACAAGTATTTCTAAAATTCACAACTACTCAACTATCATGACTCTAATATCACCATCTTCATATCTCAAAACAATTATCAAGCATCAAACTTCTCATAGTATTCAACACACTCATAAGAAAGTTTTATATTCTTGAATACCAAGCATATTAGGATTATTTAAGCAAATTACCATGCTATTTAAGACTCTCAAAATAATCTAAGTGAAGCATGAGAGATCAATAGTTTCTATAAAACAAATCCACCACCATGCTCTAAAAGATATAAGTGAAGCACTAGAGCAAAACTATGTAACTCAAAAGATATAAGCGAAGCACATAGAGTATTCTAACAAATTCCAAATCATGTATGGCTCTCTCAAAAGGTGTGTAAAGCAAGGATGATTGTGGTAAACTAAAAAGCAAAGACTCAAATCATACAAGACGCTCCAAGCAAAACACATATCATGTGGTGAATAAAAATATAGCTCCAAGTAAAGTTACCGATGGAAGTAGACGAAAGAGGGGATGCCTTCCGGGGCATCCCCAAGCTTTGGCTTTTTGGTGTCCTTAGATGATCTTGGGGGTGCCATGGGCATCCCCAAGCTTAGGCTCTTGCCACTCCATGTTCCATAATCCATCAAAAATCTTTCACCCAAAACTTGAAAACTTCACAACACAAAACTCAACAGAAATCTCGTGAGCTCTGTTAGCGAAAGAAAACAAAAGATCACTTCAAGGTACTGTAATGAACTCATTCTTTATTTATATTGGTGTTAAACCTACTGCATTCCAACTTCTCTATGGTTTATAAACTATTTTATGTAACGCCCCGAGACCGACGCTCCAGACGCCTTCCATGTTTTGCGTGTCAGATGTGTTAATTATTTGTTTGTTGCTTTCATCATGTCTTCATTTGCATTGCATCGGCACTTCGTTGCCGTCATTTTTTAAAAAACTTGCATCCGTTCGTAGTTCTCACTTCTCCCTGTTGCCTTTGTTGTCCTTTTCGAGACCAACTGTTCTTTTGTTGTCCGACCGTTTGAGCCTCTTTGCACAATGCACAAAAACCCCTCCTCGCGCGCGTCCGAAAATTGTCTCGAACCCGACCCGGGTGTCATTACCATTGGATCCGGATCATCCCCTAACATCTATAAAACATCCCCGTTTTCTTATTTGGACTGCCTACCCTAATTATTCTCGACACTCCGATTATGATCGGAGGGGCTAGAATAGCCCCTAAGCTAACCCACTCACTATATAATCAATCTACTCTAACCCTAGAAACTAGGGATCCTGTCCCATCCATCCACCTATTCCCGAGCCGCCGCCACCCACCTCCCTTTCTTCCTCGGGATCTCCTCATTCCCCCGATCCAATCCCACCAACCAGAACCAGCCCTGAAGCTTCCCCTCGATCCCGTCGCCTCCATGCTCGGGAGAGCAAAGGCTCGACCCTGAGCAGCACCAGCGCCTCGTGCCTCCTCCTCCCTTGGTCCTGGACGCGTCCGGCCGCCCACAGCCGTCATCGTCCGCGCCTGCAGGAGCCAGCAGCTGCAGCCCCGAGCCATCTGCTTCTTTCCCGCCGGCCTCCTCTTCCTCCTGTTTTCTCCTTTTCCTCGTGTATCCTTCCCCGTCTCTCAACTCCCCCTCCTCTGCTTCTTATCGCAGGAAACGGACGCAGCCGTCGAACGCCACGGCCGCCGCACGCGCCTGCCTTCGTCCCTCGCACCCGAAGCCCAGCAAAACAGCGCCACCATCCTCTGCGTCAGGAGGACGCTCAAACCTCCTCTGCTTCCCGCTCGCCTGCACGTGACCGCAAGCTCCTCCCCTGCTCCGTTCGTCGCCGTCGACCACCTCCAGCAGGACCTCCCCCAACACGCCCAAGCTCCTCCCCTGCCCCAAGCCGCATCTGCAGTTCTCCTCCTTGAGCAGCGCATCCCCGAGCGAGGAGCGCTCGATCTGCTCGTGCCACAGCACCTCCATGGAGCCGAGGAGCTCCTGCACCTTGCCTCCGCCGCCCTCGTCGAACCTCGCCGCCGGCACCTCCATACTCGACACTCTCACCACCATCTCCGGTGAGCCTCGTCGCTCATCTTCTCTCACTCTCTATCTTTCCCCTGTCTCTCTGTGTTCTCTGAACCTTCTCCTTTTTCCTTCGACAGGAGCATCCATGGCCGTCCCTACGTCATCGCTGCCTCGAAGTTTCTCCCTCCGGCCACCTCGAGATCTGGCCATTCCTCGCTCTGGATGAGGACCAGCGCCCCGCAACTCCGGTCGTCCCCGCCGCCAGGTCCATCGCCGCCTGAACCTCCCTGCTTCGCCAAGTCCCCTGCCGCGGCCTCTGCTTCGTTTGCATCGAGCGAGCGAGGGGAGCCCTCGCGTTGACCGCGCCTCTAGGCCCAGCGCGCCCCTTCGCAGGCTACCTTGGTCTCTCCATCGATCTGGGCTTGGCCCATGGTGAGCGCCCCAGCACCCAGCAGATTTGGCCCGCTTCTGTTTTTTTTCCTGTCAGCGAATTTGTCTATTTCCCAGGATTTATAGTTTTGCGGAAAACCCCCTGTTGTTCATGCATTTAGTAACTATTTAACCATGCATCGGTTTAAAACAAATTATATATGTTAAATGCTCAGAAATTTGTGTAGTTCAATAATATGCCACTTTCATCTATGTTTAAAATGTTTAAATTGATGTTTGCATTAATTTGCTTAAATGCCTTGCTAAAATGATTTATTTCACAACTAATTAACCGTAACTCGGAATTTATTAAACTTTATATGTAAATGGGGTAGAAAAATGCCTAGTTTAACATGGTGCACTTTATTTTGCTGTTTAACAACATTAAAATTGTCTTTATGGCAGAACAGTACCAAATCTAAAATATGCATATGGGGATTTACCGAAATTGTTGTTTGTTGTTCCGGCCTCATTTAAACTTGCCTAGATAGGTAGTTTTCTTATGCTTCACCTCTTGCCATGTTAATCAACATTTAATATTGTTGGGTACATAACCGAGAGAGAACTAAATAATTGATGTGGTGTTTCATCAATATGCAACTCGTTGCATATTGAGCTCCACTTAATTTGTAGTGTTGTTTGTTGCACTTTGCCATGCCATGCCTCATTACATCGGTCATGCATCATACTTGTTTGTGCATCATGCCATGTGTATGTGATGGTTGTTTACCATGATGTTTGCTTCTTTCCGGTTGCGCTTCTCCTTGGTAGTTCCGGTAACGTTGCGATTGTGAGGATCCATTCGACTATGTTGGTTCGTCTACTTCATGGACTCGTTCTTCTTCCTTGCGGGATCTCAGGCAAGATGACCATACCCTCGAAATCACTTCTATCTTTTCTTGCTACTTGTTCGCTCTATTGTTATGCTGCGCTACCTACCACTTGCTATATCATGCCTCCCATACTGCCATGTCAAGCCTCTAACCATCCTTTCCTAGCAAACCGTTGTTTGGCTATGTTACCGCTTTTGCTCAGCCCCTCTTATAGCGTTGCTAGTTGCAGGTGAAGATGAAGTTTGTTCCATGATGGAACACGGATATGTTGGGATATCACAATATCTCTTATTTAAATTAATGCATCTATATACTTGGTAAAGGGTGGAAGGCTCGGCCTTATGCCTGGTGTTTTGTTCCACTCTTGCCGCCCTAGTTTCCGTCATACCGGTGTTATGTTCCTTGATTTTGTGTTCCTTACGCGGTTGGGTGATTTATGGGACCCCCTTGACAGTTTGCTTTGAATAAAACTCCTCCAGCAAGGCCCAACCTTGGTTTTACCATTTGCCTACCTAAGCCTTTTTCCCTTGGGTTCTGCAGACTCAAGGGTCATCTTTATTTTAA
>NC_057796.1:286814119-286868996 GCF_018294505.1 Triticum aestivum
CGGGTGGTCTTGCTGGTCTTGTTTTACCATTGTCGAAATGTCTTGTAACCGGGATTCCGAGACTGATCGGGTCTTCCCGGGAGAAGGAATATCCTTCGTTGACCGTGAGAGCTTATAATGGGCTAAGTTGGGACACCCCTGCAGGGTATAAACTTTCGAGAGCCGTGCCCGCGGTTATGTGGCAGATGGGAATTTGTTAATATCTGGTTGTAGAGAACTTGACACTTGACTTAACTAAAACGCATCAACCGCGTGTGTAGCCGCGATGGTCTCTTTTCGGCGGAGTCCGGGAAGTGAACACGGTTTTTGGGTTATGTTTGACGTAAGTAGGAGTTCAGGATCACTTCTTGATCATGACTAGTTGACGACCGTTCCGTTGCTTCTCTTCTCGCTCTTATTTGCGTATGTTAGCCACCATACATGCTAGTGCTTGCTGCAGCTCCACCTCACTACCCCTTTCCTACCCATAAGCTTAAATAGTCTTGATCTCGCGGGTGTGAGATTGCTGAGTCCTCGTGACTCACAGATACTTCCAAAACAGTTGCAGGTGCCGACGATACCAGTGCAGGTGATGCAACCGAGCTCAAGTGGGAGTTCGACGAAGACCTTGGCCATTACTGTGTTTCGTTTTCCTGTTGATCAGTAGTGGAGCCCAGTTGGGATGATCGGGGATCTAGCATTTGGGGTTGTCTTCTTTTATTTTGGTTCCGTAGTCGGACCTATGTGTGCACGCTGTTTGATGTATGATTTACTTATGTATTGTGTGAAGTGGCGATTGTAAGCCAACTCTTTATTCCATTCTTGTTCATTACATGGGATTGTGTGAAGATGACCCTTCTTGCGACAAAACCACCATGCGGTTATGCCTCTAAGTCGTGCCTCGACACGTGGGAGATATAGCCGCATCGTGGGCATTACAAGTTGGTATCAGAGCCATCCCCGACTTAGGAGCCCCCTGCTTGATTGAATCGCTGGCGTTGTTGAGTCTAAAAAAATGTTTTGAGTCTTAGGATTATATATATCGGCGAGTAGGATTCTTTTTACTCCTCAGTCCCTTCGTCGCTCTGGTGAGGACTCCTGACGTAGATGTTTTGACTCTCATCTTCCCAAATTTCACTAAAAAAAATTAGGATCACGCGGGTATCTTGGAATCGTTCCGATGGTTTTGTGACATGAACATTGTTCTTGGTGCCTCCTGACATTTAGGGGTTGTGGCAGTGTCCCGGGGAGTTGAGCTCCGAGGTGTTGTCGTCACAATTTTATCGTTGCAGTTCTGGAATACCTGTGTTTCGCCGACATCGAAAATCTCTTTTATGCAGTTGTTGGTGAGATCACCTCGACGCCACCCAGTACTGGGGCGGGAGTTCGGGAGTATTGCCATAACTCGTATAACGGATGCTTTTCAAAGGTTGAGGTACACGATTTCCGAAGGTTTCTTGGTTATGTGTTGATGGATGGATACAGCTGGATCTAGGGATTGTTAGTTTGGGTGATATATTTTGTGTCCCCTGTATCCCCAACACCAGATTGCATAACCAGAAAGTTTTGGGAGTTTATAAGTGGGAATTCAAGTATCTCGTAGGATATCTTTCCAACACACACATGATACGATATGGGATCTATCATATGTTTGTTTCCGGCTTATTCTGTGAGCCAATCCTTTGTTTTGTTTTAAGTTGTGGTATTCGAGTTGCTTCGAAGTCAAGTGTTGATTCCATACCTTTCCTAAGCGGTGTTCTCATACTTCTATGTGAATACCAATCCTTCTTGATCATCGAGATTGTCATGCCAATTCTTTCCAACCGACGTGCTCTTTTTCAAGTGGATCCGATCATTTCAACATTCGCGAGATCAATTCTCAGTTCTTTGCAACGGTGTTTGCTTCATCCGTCCCAAGTTGTCTTTGTTTTCCCGCCCTCCCACCCTTTTCCTTCAAGGAATCAGATGTCTTAACCAAGTATCCATTTTATTCATGTGAAGTTTCTTCATTCTTTTCCTTTAATGTTTTTTATCTGGTGATTTCTCATGAAGACGCTAAGGAAGCTTCAACTTTATCATTGTTCCATTCTAATTTTCTTCTCCGGTGGATTCAATTCAAGCTTTCGGTGTTGATCATATTCCTTTTCTCATTTCAAGTGCTTTCTTATGCCGGTGTATCTCTTAATCATTCACCTCCCGCTTTCCATTTGTTCCGGAGTGCTAAAGATATCTTGAAAGATTCGTTTTCATTTCAATCCGTTCAAGGTATTTTGAGGTTGTTATCTCAGTCAAGCCATTTAATTCAACCGGTGTAATCTCTCTTTTCAAGCAATTTTTTTCAACGGTGTTTCTTTTGAGTGGGCCCTAACCCACAGGTTTTTTTCCCAGGATCTTACCTAACTCTTCTAATTCTTTCCGGAGTTATTCTCAAATTCATTGCAAAGTTTGACGTAAGAATGAATTATCATCAGTCATATGTCTTTCTCCAAGATCTTTCAAATTCTTTTCATCGTTGGTTCAACCTTTCTAATTTTCATTCCGGAGTGCCTAAAAATTCATGGTGGTGTTTCTCGTCATCATTCTCAACATTTGAAGAACGAAGAAGAATTTCTCTTGAATCTTGGTCCGTTCTCTTGAAGATTCATGGTTCTAACTTGTTGCCATCCTCTCAAATTGTTTCCAATCGCGCAATTCTTTTCACCCATCCGGGGAAATTCATGAGTCTTTTCAATTTGATTCTCCGAAGGCCATCATTTCAGAAGATTTATTCGTTCTCAACATTCAGCTCTCGTTCTCCAAATCTTACCGGTACATCGTTCAAATATCCTCTAATCAGTTCATGATATCTTCGTTTCACTTGTATCTAAATTCTTTCAAGTATCTTCGTTCATTTTCTAATTCTTCCCGGTGTTTCTTTATCTTTTCTTCGTTCATTTTCAATTCTTACGGTGGTTCATTCAAGAGTTCTCTTCCTTGGTTATCATATCAATTCATTCGTTCTTTCCAAATCCTACCGGCGGATCGTTGAAGACTTTTCTCAAGTTTGCGCTATATCTCTCTTAATCCTTTCTACGAGAATAAGTAGTATGCCAAATCCGTTACTTGTCATCAATCTAAATTGGTGAAGGATGAGCATAATGTAATTCTTATTCTTGTTTCATCCAAGTGATCTAGTTTTTTCTTTCTAGAGGTTTATCAAAATTCTTGATTTCATTTGTTCATCTTTCTTTCCGGAGTTCCAAATTTTCTCGGTCATATCATTTCAAAGCTTCATCTTATCACTGCAAGGCTTCACCTTGTGTTGTCAACTTCTCTTTTCTTTCTATCATCCTTTTATTCCCGGAGTTCTTCATGGAGGCGCTACATGGTGGTTCGTCAAGGATTCCTTTCATTCTTCAATTGTTCTTCAAGATTTCTCTCGAAGTTATGATCCGCCAAGCTATACCCAAAGATAAACATGGTGCTCAACACATGTTGTGTTTTGTGGAGTCCAAGCATTCTTCATCTTACATTCTGAAGTACAATTCATTCTACCTTATCATTTGAGGTGGTGTTATGTCATTCTTGACAATTTGAGTTCATGTTTCATGATTCACATGTTGTCAAGAATGAGATATTTTAAATCCACCAATCTCTTCGTTGGAGTTATCTTGTGCCATGTTTCACCTAAAGCCTTCCCTAAGGAATGTTGCTATTGTGGTGCTTATCAATGACCCAAGCTTGCTCTTTATCCTCTTGGTGGAAGAAGTTTTCATCTCCTTGTTGATCTCAATCCAATCAACTGTTTCCGTTAGTGGCGGGTTGTCACCTCATGTTTTGAGATGTCTCCATAAGCCCACGAGGATCATATCCTTTCGTTGTTGGTTTTCCAACAACTCCGTTCTAACCTTCCTGCAAGGATACTTTCCAAATTCAGTTGTGGAAGGTGTTGTCATTTTCTTCTCCATTCTGTTATCACAATTATCTATCTTTTATTCTTTCTTCCGGAGCCATAGTGATGTTGCTCTCTTCACTCATCTTCTCGGTTTGTGAGGACCGTGTTCTTTTCGTGCTTATCCATTTCCAACCGGAGTGTCGTGCCCTCTTTTCAATTTCTTCCCATTCAGTCAAGTTTTGCCTCCCTTCTCAACCGGAGTGCTGTTTGAAATCTTTCTGACCCATTGTGCCATTTTTTTGCAATAGTTCCGGAGGCAGTGTGCTGTTGATTTCATTAAGTATCCTCTCATCTTGTAAAGTTCATGTTCAATTCCTTCCATTTACAGTCGGAGTGCTGTCCTAATTATATCATTCTTATTCCTTCTTTATCTTGTTTTAACTGGAGTGTTGTGTCTATCATTCCTCTTTTAACCGCAGTCTCATCCAAGTGCTTTCATTTTGCCAAGTTCAAATTCTATTCTTTTCATTTCCAACCGGAGCGTTATCGTAATTGATCATTATCGTTCCTTGTACATCTCGTTTCAACTAGAGTGCTTGCATGTACTTCTCGTCCATTGTTCTCGTCATTCATAGCTTTGCAAACCCCAAGGTTCACATGGTGTTCCTTGTATCTCATTTCTACCGGTGTGCTTTCATATTCCTTTTGATCTGTTAAGCTCTTGTTCCATATTCTTCAACCTACAAAGGTTCTCGCAATGTTCCTTGTTCCTCTTTGATAAGGGAGTGTTTTCAATCTCGTTCATCTCCCTTGTATTCTCTCTTTTCGTTCATTCAATCTCTCAAGGTTCGTGGTTTCACTCGTTTGTCGGAGAAGCAACTTTGCTTTAACTCTTCCCTTTTTGTTTTCTCTCCGGTGCGATCCTAGATCTCGGGACGAGATCCTCTTGTAGTGGTGGAGTGTTGTAACGCCCCAAGACCGACTCTCCAGACGCCTTCCATGTTTTGCGTGTCAGCTGTGTTAATTATTTCTTTGTTGCTTTCATCATGTCTTCATTTGCATTGCATCGGCACTTCGTTGCCGTCATTTTTTTAAAAACTTGCATCCGTTCATAGTTCCCGCTTCTCCATGTTGCCTTCGTTGTCCTTTTCGAGACCAACCGTTCTTTTGTTGTCCGACCGTTTGAGCCTCTCTGCACAATGCACAAAAAACCCTCCTCGCGCGCGTCCGAAAATTGTCCCGAACCCGACCCGGGTGTTGTTACCATTGGATCCGGATCATCCCCTAACATCTATAAAACATCCCCGTTTTCTTATTTGGACTTCCTACCCTAATTATTCTCGACAGTCCGATTATGATCGGAGGGGCTAGAATAGCCCCTAAGCTAACCCACACACTATATAATCAGTCTACTCTAACCCTAGAAACTAGGGATCTTGTCCCATCCATCCACCTATTCCCGAGCTGCCGCCACCCACCTCCCTTTCTTCCTCGGGATCTCCTCATTCCCCCGATCCAATCCCACCAACCAGAACCAGCCCCGAAGCTTCCCCTCGATCCCGTCGCCTCCTTGCTCGGGAGAGCAAAGGCTCGACCCCGAGCAGCACCAGCGCCTCGTGCCTCCTCCTCCCTTGGTCCTGGACGCGTCCGGCCGCCCGCAGCCGTCATCGTCCGCGCCTGCAGGAGCCAGCAGCTGTAGCCCCGAGCCCTGTGCTTCTTTCCCGCCAGCCTCCTCTTCCTCCTGTTTTCTCCTTTTCCTCGTGTATCCTTCCCCGTCTCTCAACTCCCCCTCCTCTGCTTCTTATCGCAGGAAACGGACGCACCCGTCGAACGCCACGGCCGCCGCGCGCCTGCCTTCATCCCTCGCACCCGAAGCCCAGCAAAACAGCGCCGCCATCCTCTGCGTCAGGAGGACGCTCGAACCTCCTCTGCTTCCCGCTCGCCTGAACGTGACCGCAAGCTCCTCCCCTGCTCCGTTCGTCGCCGTCGACCACCTCCAGCAGGACCTCCCCCAACACGCCCAAGCTCCTCCCCTGCCCTGAGCCGCATCTGCAGTTCTCCTCCTCGAGCAGCGCATCCCCGAGTGAGGAGCGCTCGATCTGCTCGTGCCAGAGCACCTCCATGGAGCCGAGGAGCTCGTGCACCTTGCCTCCGCCGCCCTCGTCGAACCTCGCCGCCGGCACCTCCATACTCGACGCCCTTACCACCATCTCCGGTGAGCCTCGTCGCTCATATTCTCTCACTCTCTATCTCTCCCCTGTCTCTCTGTGTTCTCTGAACCTTCTCCTTTTTCCTTCGACAGGAGCATCCATGGCCGTCCCTACGTCGTCGCTGCCTCGAAGTTTCTCCCTCCGGCCACCTCGAGATCTGGCCATTCCTCGCTCTGGACGAGGACCAGCGCCCCGCAACTCCGGTCGCCCCCGCCGCCAGGTCCATCGCCGCCTGAACCTCCCTCCTTCGCCAAGTCCCCTGCCGTGGCCTCTGCTTCGTTTGCATCGAGCGAGCGAGGGGAGCGCTCGCGTTGACCGCGCCTCTAGGCCCAGCGCACCCCTTCGCGGCCTGCCTTGGTCTCTCCATCGATCTGGGCTTGGCCCATGGTGAGCGCCCCAGCGCCCTGCAGATTCGGCCCGCTTCTGTTTTTTCCCTGTCATCGAATTTGTCTATTTCCCAGGATTTATAGTTTTGCAGAAAACCCCCTGTTGTTCATGCATTTAGTAACTATTTAACCAAGCATCGGTTTAAAACAAATTATATATGTTAAATGCTCAGAAATTTGTGTAGTTCAATAATATGCCACTTTCATCTATGTTTAAAATGTTTAAATTGATGTTTGCATTAATTAGCTTAAATGCCTTGCTAAAATGATTTATTTCACAACTAATTAACCGTAACTCGGAATTTATTAAACTTTATATGTAAATGGGGTAGAAAAATGCCTAGTTTAACATGGTGCACTTTATTTTGCTGTTTAACAACATTAAAATTGTTTTTATGGCAGAACAGTACCAAATCTAAAATATGCATATGGGGATTTACCGGAATTGTTGTTTGTTGTTCCGGCCTCATTTAAACTTGCCTAGATAGGTAGTTTTCTTATGCTTCACCTCTTGCCATGTTAATCAACATTTAATATTGTTGGGTACATAACCGAGAGAGAACTAAATAATTTATGTGGTGTTTCATCAATATGCAACTCGTTTAATATTGAGCTCCACTTAATTTGTAGTGTTGTTTGTTGCACTTTGCCATGCCATGCCTCATTACATCGGTCATGCATCATACTTGTTTGCGCATCATGCCATGTGTATGTGATGGTTGTTTACCATGATGTTTGCTTCTTTCCGGTTGCGCTTCTCCTTGGTAGTTCCGGTAACGTTGCGATTGTGAGGATCCATTCGACTACGTTGGTTCGTCTACTTCATGGACTCGTTCTTCTTCCTTGTGGGATCTCAGGCAAGATGACCATACCCTCAAAATCACTTCTATCTTTGCTTGCTAGTTGTTCGCTCTATTGCTATGCTGCGCTACCTACCACTTGCTATATCATGCCTCCCATATTGCCATGGCAAGCCTCTAACCATCCTTTCCTAGCAAACCGTTGTTTGGCTATGTCACCGCTTTTGCTCAGCCCCTCTTATAGCGTTGCTAGTTGCAGGTGAAGATGAAGTTTGTTCCATGAGGGAACATGGATATGTTGGGATATCACAATATCTCTTATTTAAATTAATGCATCTATATACTTGGTAAAGGGTGGAAGGCTCGGCCTTATGCCTGGTGTTTTGTTCCACTCTTGCCGCCCTAGTTTCCGTCATACCGGTGTTATGTTCCTTGATTTTGCGTTCCTTACGCGGTTGGGTGATTTATGGGACCCCCTTGACAGTTCGCTTTGAATAAAACTCCTCCAGCAAGGCCCAACCTTGGTTTTACCATTTGCCTACCTAAGCCTTTTTCCCTTGGGTTCTGCAGACTCAAGGGTCATCTTTATTTACCACCCCCCCCCCCGGGGCCAGTGCTGGTCCAAACTGAGCGATGTCCGGCGCCCCCTGGGCAACCAGGGTCTATGCCAACCCGACGTCTGGCTCATCCGGTGTGCCCTGAGAACGAGATATGTGCAGCTCCTATCGGGATTTGTCGGCACAGCGGGTGGTCTTGCTGGTCTTGTTTTACCATTGTCGAAATGTCTTGTAACCGGGATTCCGAGACTGATCGGGTCTTCCCGGGAGAAGGAATATCCTTCGTTGACCGTGAGAGCTTATAATGGGCTAAGTTGGGACACCCCTGAAGGGTATAAACTTTCGAGAGCTGTGCCCGCGGTTATGTGGCAGATTGGAATTTGTTAATATCCGGTTGTAGAGAACTTGATACTTGACTTAACTAAAACGCATCAACCGCGTGTGTAGCCGTGATGGTCTATTTTCGGCGGAGTCTGGGAAGTGAACACGGTTTTTGGGTTATGTTTGACGTAAGTAGGAGTTCAGGATCACTTCTTGATCATGACTAGTTGACGACCGTTCCGTTGCTTCTCTTCTCGCTCTTATTTGCGTATGTTAGCCACCATACATGCTAGTGCTTGCTGCAGCTCCACCTCACTACCCCTTTCCTACCCATAAGCTTAAATAGTCTTGATCTCGCGGGTGTGAGATTGTTGAGTCCTCGTGACTCACAGATACTTCCAAAACAGTTGCAGGTGCCGACGATACCAGTGCAGGTGATGCAACCGAGCTCAAGTGGGAGTTCAACGAAGACCTTGGCCATTACTGTGTTTCGTTTTCCTGTTGATCAGTAGTGGAGCCCAGTTGGGACGATCGGGGATCTAGCATTTGGGTTTGTCTTCTTTTATTTTGGTTCCGTAGTCGGACCTATGTGTGTACGCTGTTTGATGTATGATTTACTTATGTATTGTGTGAAGTGGCGATTGTAAGCCAACTCTTTATCCCATTCTTGTTCATTACATGGGATTGTGTGAAGATGACCCTTCTTGCGACAAAACCACCATGCGGTTATGCCTCTAAGTCGTGCCTCAACACGTGGGAGATATAGCCGCATCATGGGCGTTACATTTTACTAGCCATAGATTCATCAAAATAAGCAAACAACACACGAAAAACAGAATCTGTCAAAAACAGAACAGTCTGTAGTAATCTGTGACTAACGCAAACTTTTGGAACTCCAAAAAATCATCCAAAATAGGACGACCTAGGCAATTTGTTTATTGATCAGAAGCAATTGGAATCAGTATTTTACCACGTTCTGGTGATTTTTAACAATTGTTTTTGTGAACAGAAAGTTTCTGGAAATTACAGCAAGATCAAATAACTATCATCCAAGAAGATCCTATAGGTTTAACTTGGCACAAACACTAACTAAAACATAAAAACACATCTAACCATAGGCTAGAACAAATATTTATTCCTAAACAGAAGCAAAAAGCAAAAAACTAAAAATAAAATTGGGTTTCCTCCCAACAAGCGCTATCGTTTAACGCCCCTAGCTAGGCATAAAAGCAAGGATAGATCTAGGTATTCCCATCTTTGGTAGGCAATCCATAAGTGGCTCTCATGATAGATTCATATGGTAATTTTATTTTCTTTCTAGGGAAGTGTTCCATGCCTTTCTTTAATGGAAATTGGAATCTAATATTCCCTTCCTTCATATCAATAATTGCACCAATCGTTCTAAGGAAAGGTCTACCAAGAATAATAGGACATGAAGGACTGCAATCTATATCAAGAACGATAAAATCTACAGGCACATAATTCCTATTTGCAACAATAAGAACATCATTAATTCTTCCCATAGGTTTCTTAATAGTGGAATCCGCAAGGTGCAAGTTTAGAGAGCAATCATCAAAATCATGGAATCCTAGCAAATCACACAAAGTTTTGGGAATAGTGGAAACACTAGCACCCAAATCACATAAATCATAAAACTCATGATCCTTAATCTTAATTTTAATAGTTGGTTCCCACTCATCATAAAGTTTTCAAGGGATAGAAACTTCCAACTCAAGCTTTTCTTCATAAGATTGCATCAAGGCATCAACGATATGTTTAGTAAATGCTTTATTTTGAATATAAGCATGAGGAGAATTTAGCACGGATTGCAACAAGGAAATACAATCAATCAAAGAGCAATTTTCATAATTAAATTCCTTGAGATCCAAAATAGTGGGTTTAGCCATATCTAGGGTTTTGATTTCTTCAATCCCACTTTTATCAATTTTAGCATCAAGATCTAAAAACTCTGAATTTTTAGAGCGCCTTCTAGGTAAGGGTGAATCATATTCAGTCCCATCATTATCAAGATTCATATTGCAAAACAAAGATTTAATAGGGGACACATCAATAACTTTTAGATCTTCATCTTTATTTTCATAGAAATTGGAAGAACACGCTTTTATAAAGCAATCTTTCTTAGCACGCATCCTAGCGGTTCTTTCTTTGCACTCATCAATGGAAATTCTCATGGCTTTGAGAGACTCATTGATATCATGCTTAGGAGGAATAGATCTAAGCTTTATAGAATCAACATCAAGAGAAATTCTATCAACATTCCTAGCCAATTCATCAACTTTAAGCAAAGCATTGAAATTGTTTTGCGAATTCATAAACTCTTTAACACTAGTATCAAATTCAGAGGGCATCTTATTAAAATTTCCATAAGAGTTGTGTAGGAATTTCCATAATTATTAGAGGAATTACTAGGATAAGGCCTAGGATTAAAGTTTCCTCTATACGCGTTGTTACCAAAATTATTCCTACCAAAAAATTCACATCCATAGATTCATTATTATTCTCAATCAAAGTAGACAAAGGCATATCATTAGGATCAGAATAAACACTCTTAGTAGCAAATAATTTCATAAGTTCATCCATCTTTCCACTCGAAACATTAATTTCTTCTATCGCATGCACTTTTTTATTAGTAGATCTTTCAGTGTGCCATTGAGAATAATTAACCATAATATTATCTAGGAGTTTAGTAGCTTCTCCTAAAGTGATTTCCATAAAAGTGCCTCCCGCGGCCGAATCTAAAAGATTTCTAGAAGCAAAATTCAATCCGGCATAAAAAATTTGTATAATCATCCACAAATTCAAACCATGAGTAAGGCAATTACGTATCATTAATTTCATTCTCTGCCAAGCTTGTGCAACATGTTCATGATCAAGTTGCTTAAAATTTATAATATCGTTTCTAAGAGAGATGATCTTAGCGGGAGGAAAATACTTAGAGATAAAAGCATCTTTGCACTTGTTCCAAGAATGAATACTATTTTCAGGCAAAGACGAAAACCAAGCTTTAGCACGATCTCTAAGCGAAAAAGGAAATAGCTTCAATTTAACAATATCATTATCAACATCTTTCTTCTTTTGTATATCACACAAATCAATGAAGCTATTTAGATGAGTAGCGGCATCTTCACTAGGAAGGTCAGCGAATTGATCTTTCATGACAAGATTCAACAAAGCAGCATTGATTTCACAAGATTCAGTATTGGTAAGAGGAGCAATCGGAGTGCTAAGGAAATCATTATTGTTGGTATTGGTAAAGTCACACAATTTGGTATTATCTTGAGCCATTGTGACAAACAAGCAATCCAACACACGAGCAAACAAAAGGCAAGCGAAAAAGAGGCAAACAGAAAAAGAGAGGGCGAATAAAACGGCAAGGGTGAAGTGGGGGAGAGGAAAACGAGAGGCAAATGGCAAATAATGTAGTGCGGGAGATAAGGGATTGTGATGGGTACTTGGTATGTTGACTTTTGCGTAGATTCCCCGGCAACGGTGCCAGAAATCTTCCTTGCTACCTCTTGAGCACTGCGTAAGATTTCCTTGAAGAGGAAAGGATGATGCAGCAAAGTAGCGAAAGTATTTCCCTCAGTTTTTGAGAACCAAGGTATCAATCCAGTAGGAGGCTACGCGCGAGTCCCTCGTACCTACACAAAGCAAATAACTCCTCGCAACCAACGCGATAAGGGGTTGTCAATCCCTTCACGGTCACTTACGAGAGTGAGATCTGATAGAGATGATAGGATAATATTTTTGGTATTTTTGTGATAAAGATGCAAAGTAAAATAAAAAAGCAAAGTAAAAAGCAAAGGAAATAACTAAGTATTGGAAGATTAATATGATGAAGATAGACCCGGGGGCCATAGATTTCACTAGTGGCTTCTCTCAAGAGCATAAGTATTTTACGGTGGGTGAACGAATTACTGTTGAGCAATTGACAGAATTGAGCATAGTTATGAGAGTATCTAGGTATGATCATGTATATAGGCATCACGTCCGAGACAAGTAGACCGACTCATGCCTGCATCTACTACTATTACTCCACTCATTGACCGCTATCCAGCATGCATCTAGAGTATTAAGTTCATGAAAACAGAGTAACGCCTTAAGCAAGATGACATGATGTAGAGGGATAAATTCATGCAATATGATAAAAACCCCATCTTGTTATCCTCGATGGCAACAATACAATACGTGCCTTGCTGCCCCTACTGTCACTGGGAAAGGACACCGCAAGATTGAACCAAAGCTAAGCACTTCTCCCATTGCAAGAAAGATCAATCTAGTAGGCCAAACCAAACTAATAATTCGAAGGGAATTGCAAAGATAACCAATCATACATAAAAGAATTCAGAGAAGATTCAAATATTGTTCATAGATAATCTTGATCATAAACCCACAATTCATCGGTCTCAACAAACACACCGCAAAAAGAAGATTACATCGAATAGATCTCCACGAGAGAGGGGGAGAACATTGTATTGAGATCCAAAAAGAGAGAAGAAGCCATCTAGCTACTAACTATGGACCCGAAGGTCTGAGGTAAACTACTCACACTTCATCGGAGAGGCTATGGTGTTGATGTAGAAGCCCTCCGTGATGGATGCCCCCTCCGGCGGAGCTCCGGAACAGGCCCCAAGATGGGATCTCGTGGGTACAGAAGGTTGCGGTGGTGGAATTAGGTTTTTGGCTCTGTATCTGATCGTTTGGGGGTACGTAGGTATATATAGGAGGAAGGAGTACGTTGGTGGAGCAACAGGGGGCCCACGAGGGTGGAGGGCGCGCCCCCCTACCTCGTGGCCTCCTCCTTTGTTTCTTGACGTAGGGTCCAAGTCTCCCGGATCATGTTCGGTGAGAAAATCACGTTCTCGAAGGTTTCATTCTGTTTGGACTCCGTTTGATATTCCTTTTCTGCGAAACTCTAAAATAGGCAAAAAACAGCAATTCTGGGTTGGGCCTCCGGTTAATAGGTTAGTCCCCAAAATAATATAAAAGTGAATAATAAAGCCCAATAATTTCCAAAACAGTAGATAATATAGCATGGAGCAATCAAAAATTATAGATACGTTGGAGTCGTATCAATCCACGCGCACGCTCATATGATGGGCACCTAAGGACTGCAACATAGCCACAAGCAAATTAAACCAATCATAGCAATTCACCAATTACCGATAGGACAACGAAAATCTACTCACACATCATAGGATGGTAACACATCATTGGATAATAATATGAAGCATAGAGCACCATGTTCAAGTAGAGGGTACAGCGGGTTGCGAGAGAGTGGACCATTGTAGATAGATGGGGGAAGGTGATGAAGATGTTGGTGAAGATGATGGAGGTGTTGGTGTAGATTGCGGTGACGATCATGGCCCCGATGGTGTTCCGGCACCACCGGGAGAGAGGGGAAGAGGGGCCCCCTTCTTCTTCTTCCTTGACCTTCCCCCTAGATGGGAGAAGGGTTTCCCCTCTGGTCCTTCGCTTCCATGGCATGGGAGGGGCGAGAGCCCCTCCGAGATTGGATCTGTCTCTCTCTGTTTCTGCGTTCCCTAATTCTGGCCTTTTACCATTTCTTATATTCCCGGAGATTCGTAACTCCGATTGGGTTGAAATTTGGACACGATTTTTATCCAGATATTGGCTTTCTTGCGGCGAAAGAAGGGCACAAACCGCCTTACGGGGTGGCCACAAGGGTCAGGGGCGCTCCCCCTGCCTCGAGGCCCCTTCAGGCATCGACTCGCGTTGATTCTTCTTCCCAAAATTCACATATATTCCACAAAAATCTCCGTCAGTTTTTATCCTGTTTGGACTCCGTTTGATATGGATTTTCTGCGAAACAAAAAACATGCAACAAACAGGAACTGGCACTAGGCACTGGATCAATATGTTAGTCCCAAAAATAGTATAAAAAGTTGCCAAAAGTATATGAAAGTTGTATAATATTGGCATGGAACAATCAAAAATTATAGATACGACGGAGACGTATTAGCATCCCCAAGCTTAATTTCTGCTCGTCCTCCAGTAGGTAAATGATAAAAATTATAATTTTGGATGTGGAATGCTACCTAGCATAATCTTGATCATGTAATCTAATCATGGCGTTAATATTAAGACACGAGTGATTCAAAGCAATATTCTATCATTTGACATTAAGACAATAATACTTCAAGCATACTAATAAAGCAATCATGTCTTTTCAAAATAACATGGCCAAAGAAAGTTATCCCTACAAAATCATATGGTCTGGCTATACTCCATCTTCACCACACAAAATATTCAAATCATGCACAACCCCGATGACAAGCCAAGCAATTATTTCATACTTTTGACGTTCTCAAACCTTTTCAACTTTCACGCAATACATGAGCGTGAGCCAGGGACAAAACACTATAGGTGGAATAGAATATGATGGTGGAGGTTGTGTGGAGAAGACAAAAAGGAGAAAGTCTCACATCGACACGGCTAATCAACGGGCTATGGAGATGCGCATCAATTGATGTCAGTGTGAGGAGTAGGGATTGCCATGCAACGGATGCACTAGAGCTATAAGTGTATGAGAGCTCAAACTGAAACTAAGTGGGTGTGCATCCAACTTGCTTGCTCATGAAGACCTAGGGCATTTGAGGAAGCCCATCGTTGGAATATACAAGCCAAGTTCTATAATGAAAATTCCCACTAGTATATGAAAGTGATAACTCAAGAGACTCTCTATATGAAGAACATGGTGCTACTCTGAAGCACAAGTGTGGTAAAAGGATAGTAACATTGCCCCTTCTATCTTTTTCTCTCATTTTTTTTGTTTTGTTTTTGTTTTTTTGTTTTTGTGGGCTTCTTTGGCCTCTTTTTTTATTTGGGCTTCTTTGGCCTCTTTTTTTATTTGGGCTTCTTTGGCCTCTTTTTTTATTTGGGCTTCTTTGGCCTTTTTTTTAAGTCCGGAGTCTCATCCCGACTTGTGGGGGAATCATAGTCTCCATCATCCTTTCCTCACTAGGGAAATGCTCTAATAATGATGATGATCACACTTTTATTTACTTACAACTCAATATTACAACTAGATGTCTAGAACAAAGTATGACTCTATATGAATGCCTCCGGCGGTGTACCGGGATGTGCAATGATCTAGCGTAGCAATGACATCAAAAAAGGGACAAGCCATGAAAACACCATGCTAGCTATCTTACGATCATGCAAAGCAATATGACAATGAATGCTCAAGTCGTGTATATGAAGATGATGGAAGTTGCATGGCAATATATCTCGAAATGGCTATGGAAATGCCATGATAGATAGGTATGGTGGCTGTTTTGAGGAAGATATAAGGAGGCTTATGTGTGATAGAGCGCATCGTATCACGGGGTTTGGATGCATTGGCGAAGTTTGCACCAACTCTCGAGGTGAGAAAGGGCAATGCACGGTACCGAAGAGGCTAGCAATGATGGAAAGGTGAGAGTGTGTATAATCCATGGACTCAACATTAGTCATAAAGAACTCACATACTTATTGCAAAAATCTATTAGTCAATGAAACAAAGTACTACGCGCATGCTCCTAGGGGTATAGATTGGTAGGAAATACCATCGCTCGTCCCCGACCGCCACTCATAAGGAAGACAATCAATAAATACCACATGCGCCAACTTCGTTACATAACGGTTCACCATACGTGCATGCTACGGGAATCACAAACTTCAACACAAGTATTTATACAATCCACAACTACCCACTAGCATGACTCTAATATCACCATCTTTATATCGCAAAACTATTGCAAGGAATCAAACATATCATATTCAGTGATCTACAAGTTTTATGTAGGATTTTATGACTAACCATGTGAATGACCAATTCCTGTCATCTCTCTAAATAGATATAAGTGAAGCAAGAGAGTTTAATTCTTTCTACAAAAGATATGCCCACGCTCTAACAAATATAAGTGAAGAAAAAGAGCATTCTACAAATGGTGGTTTTCTATGTGTAGGGAAACAGGCAATCCATGCTTCAAATGATATAATTGAAGCACATGAAGCATTCTATAAAGCCATACTCAAAAGATATACGTGAAGTGCAATGAGCATTCTATAAATCAACCATGGACTTTCTCATACCAGCATGGTGCATCAAAGAAAAGTGAAAACTAAATGCAAAAGATGCTCCAAGATTTGCACATATCACATGAACGAAACGAAACCGAAAACATACCGATACTTGTTGAAGAAAGATGGGATGCCTTCTGGGGCATCCCCAAGCTTAGCCGCTTGAGTCTCCTTGAATATTTACTTGGGGTGCCTTGGGCATCCCCAAGCTTGAGCTCTTGCCTCTCCTCCGTATCCTCATATCAAGACCTCCTCGATCTTTGATCACTTCATCCACACAAAACTCAACAGAAAACTCGGTAACATCCGTTAGTATAATAAAGCAAATCACTACTCTAAGTACTGTTGCAAACCAATTCATATTTTGTTTTTGCATTGTAGCTACTATAATATAACTTTTCCATGGCTTAATCCACTGATAGAAATCGATAGTTTCATCAAAACAAGCAAACAATGCATTAAAAACAGAATCTGTCTTAAACAGGACAGTCTGTAGTAATCTGAACATTCACCATACTTCTGGTACTCCAAAAATTCTGAAACAATTAGAAAAAATAAACAATTTGTATAGAAAGACATTGCAAAAAGTTTCAGAACCGTTTGACGTTCCAGTAAAAAATGTAAAATCACGCACTACAGCCATAGTTTCTGTTTTGCACCACACAAACCAACAAGCAATGTAAACATCCTAAAGGCAAATCTTGGCACATTATTTTTATAATACAATGGAATTGTACAAGGGGATAATTATTTTTGTTGAAAATTTTCTGTAATCAAGATTCACAAAGTTTCCGTGAGCATGAACAAAGTTCGAGGAGCTCCCCCACTTCAACAATGCTTGTCTCTCTCACTTTCACTTTCCTTTTTGAAAAGTTTTGGGTTCCCCTCTATATTTTTTTGTTTTAAAACTTTATAAAAGCACTCAGCAGAAATAAATGACTCTCTAAAACTTCCGGGTTGTCTCCCTGGCAGCGCTTTCTTTAAAGCCATTAAGCTAGGCATATGGTGCTCAAGTACTGGATCCACCCGGATCCCAAGGTATATCAAAGCCAATTTCAATTAACAGTGATTTGTGATTTAGTAGTGAGCACAAGGTAACATATATCATGCAACAACGAAGTCTAACTCTCTTCCTATGCATCGGCATGTCATAAAAGAACAATTCATGCACACATAGTAAAGGCCAATGCATAGTATAAACAGTTTCTTGTAATTTTATCATATTGGAAACATGGAGAGGCGGAGATGTAGTTCCTCTATCATAATAATTGCAAGTAGGAGCAGCAAGCACATGCATATTATATCTATCAAAATCATCATGTGTAGTAGTAAAACACAACCCATCAATATAATCCTTAATAAGGGCAAACTTCTCCGATATAGTGTAGTCGGGAGAATTCAAAAAGATAATAGGACTATCATGCGTGGGTGCAATAGCAACAATGTCATGTTTAACATAAGGAAATATAGCAAGTTCATTTCCACAAGAAGAATTCATATTGGCATCATGGCCACAAGCATAACAAGCATCAAGTTCATCAAAAAGGGATATTTCAAATGAATCAACGGGATCATAGCAATTATCATGGCATTCATCCTTCGGTAAGAACGAAGGGACATTAAATAATGTATGATTTGGAGAGTTACTCTCATTAGAAGGTGGGCACGGGTAGCTAATCCGATCTTCCTCCCTTTGTTCTTCGCTCTCCTCATCATCTTTTTCATCCAATGAGCTCACAGTTTCATCAATTTCTTCTTCCATAAACTCCTACAAAATATTAGTCTCTTCTCGGACAGCGGAGACTTTCTCAATAAATTCATCAATATCAAAATTGTATTTATAATTCTCATAGCAATATTTAAGGATAGCTAAATTTTCAGGTCTATAAATTGAATCATCAAAATCTTTAAACTCTTTAAATAAAGATTCAATTTCACATGCACCCTTAAAAGCAACAAATTCTTCTATTCGTTCCACATCATAGTAATCATATATACCTCTAGCATAAGAAGCCAAGGTTTTATTATCATTAAATCTACATGAAAAGGGAAGGTGTGGAGCCTTCATCCTAGAGCAACAAGTATAATCATATCTCAAGCATAGTTGCCGAGCATACCAATGCAACATATGAATTTGATCCCATAATAGTTTCCCTTTTTGAGTCAAGCGATAATCCCTAAAGTATTCACGTTGATTCAACGTGTCTCCCATTATATAATTGAATGGGGTTTTCTCGAGATTATTAAAGTAGTGCATAATATCTTTCACATAATGAGCATCGAGGGTTTTACGAGGTTCCCCATCTCCATGAGTAGCAAGTAAACCTAATTTTTTTGGTATTTCATGTTCCATATCCATAACTAAAGATAGAGAACAACTTAGAACAGCAAATAAAATCCACTTAGTGATAAAGCAAACAAGCACACACGAGAATATTCACCCCACGCAATTGCTCCCCGGCAACGGTGCCAGAAAAAGGTCTTGATAACCCACAAGTATAGGGGATCAATTGTAGCCTCTTTCGATAAGTAAGAGTGTCAAACCCAACGAGGAGCTAAAGGTAGAACAAATATTCCCTCAATTTTTATTGGCCACCGATACAACTCTACGCACGCTTGACGTTCGCTTTACCTAGAACAAGTATAATACTAGAAGTACTTTGTAGGTGTAACGGGATAGGTTTGCAAGAATATAAAGAGCACGTAAATAAAAACTAGGGGCTGTTTTCAGTAAAGAAGCAATAAAGTTAGTATAGCGAGTGTAGAAAAGTGGTGGTAGGAGTTGCGAAATTGTCCCTAAGCAATTGACTACTTTACTAGACCGATAGCAAGTTTTATGTGGAAGAGGCCACTTCTAGCATGTCATCCCTGACTTGGAATTCTATGCACTTATGATTGGAACTATTAGCAAGCATCCGCAACTACTAACGTTCATTAAGGTAAAACCCAACCATAGCATTAAGATATATTGGTCCCCCTTCAATCTCGTATGCATCAATTTCTATGCTAGGTTGAAGCTTCTGTCACTCTTGCCCTCCAATACATAGTCCTATCAACATACAACTAACCATATGGTGTGATCCACACACACGCTCATACGATGGGAACCAAAGGACAGCAACATAACCACAAGCAAATTAAACCAATCATAGCAATTCACCAATTACCGATAGGACAACGAAAATCTACTCAGACATCATAGGATGGCAACACATCATTGGATAATAATATGAAGCATAGAGCACCATGTTCAAGTAGAGGGTACAACGAGTTGCAGGAGAGTGGAGCACTGTAGATAGATGGGGGAAGGTGATGAAGATGTTGGTGAAGATGATGGAGGTGTTGGTGTAGATTGCGGTGACGATGATGGCCCCGGCGGCGTTCCGCGCCACCGGGAGAGTGGGGGAGAGCCCCCCCCCCTTCTTCTTCTTCTTCCTTGACCTTCCCCCTAGATGGGAGAAGGGTTTCCACTGAGGTCCGTGGCTTCCATGGAATGGGAGGGGCGAGAGCCCCTCCGAGATTGGATCTGTCTCTTTGTCTCTCTCTATTTCTGCGTTCCCTGATTCTGGCCTTTCACCGTTTCTTATATTCCCGGAGATCCGTAACTCCGATTGGGTTGAAATTTGGACACGATTTTTATCTGGATATTGGCTTTCTTGCGGCGAAAGAAGGTCACCAACCGCCTTACGGGGTGGCCACGAGGGTCAGGGGCGCGCCCACCCCCTAGGGCGCACCCCCTGCCTCGTGGCCCCCTCGGGCATCGTCTCGCGTTGATTCTTTTTTCCCAAAAATCACATATATTCCAAAAAAATCTCCGTCAGTTTTTATCTTGTTTGGACTCCGCTTGATATGGACTTTCTGCGAAACAAAAAACATGCAACAAATAGGAACTGGCACTGGGCACTGGATCAATATGTTAGTCCCAAAAATAGTGTAAAAAGTTGCCAAAAGTATATGAAAGTTGCATAATATTGGCATGGAACAATCAAAAATTATAGATACGACGGAGACGTATCACCCATCTTGGAGGGGCTCCCTACTGCACAGAGGCGGCGCCAGTCTGGCGTAAGAACTGCTTGACGTGGCGGTCCGAGGGCGGAGCCTGCGAGTCGCCGAGGAGGGCCGTGACGGCGATAGGCGCCGGCGCCGCAAAGCGTGCGATGAAAAGGCCGCGCAACTCCTCCGAAGAAGCCATAGAGGATCCTGGCAGGTTGAGCAGCCAGGTGATACGTCTCCAACGTATCTATAATTTATGAAGTATTCATGTTATTATATTATCCATCTTGGATGTTTAATGGGCTTTACTATGCACTTTTATATTACTTTTGGGACTAACCTATTGACCCAGAGCCCAGTGCCAGTTTCTGTTTTCCCCTTGTTTCAGTGTTTCACAGAAAAGGAATATCAAACGGAGTCCAAACGGAATGAAACTTCAGAAAAGTTATTTTTGGAAAGAAAGCAATATAGGAGACTTGGAGTGCACGTCAGGGGGTCAACGAGGAAGGCACGAGGCAGGGGGCGCCCACCCCCCTGGGCGCGCCCTCCACCCTCGTGGGCCCCTCGTGGCTCCCCTGATGTATTTCTTCTGCCTATATATATCCATATACCCTAAAACCATCGGGGAACAGAATAGATCGGGAGTTCCGCCGCTGCGAGCCTCTGTAGCCACCAAAAACCAATCGGGACCCTGTCCCGGCATCCTGCCGGAGGGGGGATCCCTCACCGGTGGCCATCTTCATCATCCCGGCGCTCTCCATGACGAGGAGGGAGTAGTTCACCCTCGGGGCTGAGGGTATGTACCAGTACCTATGTGTTTGATCTCTCTCTCTCTCGTGTTCTTGAGGTGATACGATCTTGATGTATCGCGAGCTTTGCTATTGTAGTTGGATCTTATGATGTTTCTCCCCCACTACTCTCTTGTAATGGATTGAGTTTTCCCTTTGAAGTTATCTTATCGGATTGAGTCTTTAAGGATTTGAGACCACTTGATGTATGTCTTGCCGTGCTTATCTGTGGTGACAATAGGATATCACATGATCCACTTGATGTATGTTTTGGTGATCAACTTGTGGGTTCCGCCCATGAACCTATGCATAGGGGTTGGCACACGTTTTCGTCTTGACTCTCCGGTAGAAACTTTGGGGCACTCTTTGAAGTACTTTGTGTTGGTTGAATAGATGAATCTGAGATTGTGTGATGCATATCGTATAATCATACCCACGGATACTTGAGGTGACATTGGAGTATCTAGGTGACATTAGGGTTTTGGTTGATTTGTGTCTTAAGGTGTTATTCTAGTTCGAACTCTATGATAGATCGAACGAAAAGAATAGCTTCGTGTTATTTTACTACGGACTCTTGAATAGATCGATCAGAAAGAATAACTTTGAGGTGGTTTCGTACCCTACAATAATCTCTTCGTTTGTTCTCCGCTATTAGTGACTTTGGAGTGACTCTTTGTTGCATGTTGAGGGATAGTTATATGATCCAATTATGTTATTATTGTTGAGAGAATTTGCACTAGTGAAAGTATGAACCCTAGGCCTTGTTTCCTAGCATTGCAATACCGTTTACGCTCACTTTTACCACTTGTTACCTTGTTGTTTTTATATTTTCAATTTACAAAAACCTATATCTACCATCCATATTGCACTTGTATCACCATCTCTTCGCCTAACTAGTGCACCTATACAATTTACCATTGTATTGGGTGTGTTGGGGACACAAGAGACTCTTTGTTATTTGGTTGCAGGGTTGTTTGAGAGAGACCATCTTCATCCTACGCCTCCCACGGATTGATAAACCTTAGGTCATCCACTTGAGGGAAATTTGCTACTGTCCTACAAACCTCTGCACTTGGAGGCCCAACAACGTCTACAAGAAGAAGGTTGCGTAGTAGACATCAAGCTCTTTTCTGGCACCGTTGCCGGGGAGGCTAGGTAAGCGGCACTCACACCCCGTCAACTAAGCTCTTTTCTGGCGCTGTTGCCGGGGAGGTGAGTGCTTAAAGGTATATCTTTAGATCTTGCAATCGAATCTTTTTGTTTCTTGTTTTATCACTAGTTTAGTCTATAAAAGAAAACTACAAAAAAATGGAATTGAGTTTGCCTCATACGCTTCATCTTTTTAATATCTTTCGTGAGAATGATGGAAAGGAAAATTGTGCCAAAGTGTTAGAAGAAGAATGCATTAAAATGTTTGGCACTAAATCTTTGAATGATGAGCATGATTGCAATGTTGTTAGTATGAATTCTTTGAATACCCATGATGCTAATGATATGCAAAGCCACAAGCTTGGGGAAGCTATGTTTGATGAAGATGATATTTGTTGTCCCCCAAGCTTTGATGAGCAAATTTACTATGATGAAAGCATGCCTCCTATCTATGATGATTATTGTGATGACACTTATGCTATAAAGAATAATGATAACCATGAAACTTGTCATCTTGATCTTAATTTTCAATCAATGATAGTTATTTTGTTGAGTTTGCTCCCACTACTATTCATGAGAACAAATTTACTAATGTGGAGAGTAATAAAATTTCTATGCTTGTAGATCATGAAAAGAATGCTTTAGGTGATAGTTATATTGTTGAATTCATTCATGATGCTACTAAAAACTATTATGAGGGAGGAACATATGCTTGTAGGAATTGCAATAATATCAAGTCTCCTCTCTATGTGCTTAAAGTTTTAAAGTTATGCTTGTTTTGCCTTCCTATGTTAGTTGATTATTGTTCCCATAAATTGTTTGCTCACAAAATCCCTATGCATAGGAAGTGGGTTAGACTTAAATGTGCTAGTCATATTCTTCATGATGCTCTCTTTATGTTTCAATTCTTATCTTTAATGCGAGCGTCATTGAAATCATCATGCCTAGCTAGGGGCGTTAAACGATAGCGCTTGTTGGGAGGCAACCCAATTTTATTTTAGTTTCTTGCTTTTTGGTTCTTTTAGTAATAAATAATTCATCTAGCCTCTGGTTAGATGTGGTTTTATGTTTTAATTAGTGTTTGTGCCAAGTAAGACCTATAGGATCTTCTTGGATGATAGTTATTTCATCTTGCTGAAAATTCCAGAAACTTTCTGTTCACGAAAACAATTGTTTAAAATCACCATAACGTGACAAAATACTGATTCCAATTGCAGCAGATCAATAAAAAAAATTCTAGGTCGTCCTGTTTTGGTAGAATTTTTGGAGTTCCAGAAGTTTGCGTTAGTTATAGATTACTACAGACTGTTTTGTTTTTGACAGATTCTGTTTTCGTGTGTTGTTTGCTTATTTTGATGAATCTATGGCTAGTAAAATACTTTATAAACCATAGAGAAGTTGGAATACAGCAGGTTTAACACCAATATAAATAAAGAATGAGTTCATTACAGTACCTTGAAGTGGTGTTTTGTTTTCTTTCGCTAACGGAGCTTACGAGTTTCTGTTGAGTTTTGTGTTGTGAAGTTTTCAAGTTTTGGGTAAAGATTCGATGGACTATGGAATAAGGAGTGGCAATATCCTAATCTTGGTGATGCCCAAGGAACCCCAAGGTAATATTCAAGGACAACCAAGAGCCTAAGCTTGGGGATGCCCCGGATGGCATCCCCTCTTTCGTCTTCGTTCATCGGTAACTTTACTTGGAGCTATATTTTTATTCGCCACATGATATGTGTTTTGCTTGGAGTGTCATTTTATTTTCTTTAGCTTTGCTTGATGTTATTTATAATAATGTTTTGCATCCCTATTTTCAATAAAAATGTCAAGGATAGCCTTTACCATGCTTATTTTGCAAGTATACATGTTGCTGTTTCAAAACAGAAAGTTTACCGCTGTTGCAAAAATTCCCTAGAAAAGTCAGAATGTGATAAAATGTTGAAACCTTTTGCATAATAAGCTATGATAAATTTACTACAGTGGGAGTTTTCTTTCATAATTTTTGGAGTTAGGGAAGTGTGATGAATCTTGCATTCTTTACAGACTGTACTGTTTTGGCAGATTGCTGTTATGTTTGCATTGTTTGCATATGTTTGCTTGTTTAATGATTCTATTGGAGGATAGGAGTATTAAATATGCTGAGGCATTTAGTATGCAATGTTGAATAATAATTTTAGTGATTTGTTAGAGTAGAGAATGATAAGGTTTTTGCATTGGTTTATACTAACCTATCTCACGAGTTCTTGTTGAGTTTGGTGTGGATGAAGCTTTCGAGATTTAGGAAACCGTGATATAAAAGGAATTAAGGAGACGCAAAAGTTCAAGCTTGGGGATGCCCAAGGCACCCCAAGATAATATTTCAAGAAGTCTCAAGCGTCTAAGCTTGGGGATGCCCCGGTTGGCATCCCACCTTTCTTCTTCAACAACTATCGGTTAGTATCGGTTGATCCTAAGTTTTTGCTTCTTCACATGATGAGTGATATCCTTGAAATTTCATTTTATTTTGTTTTGCTTGCTGTTTGAATATCAAGATCTGAAACTCTTAAATGAGAGAGAGTCTTCACATAGCTACATAATTATTTAACTACTCATTGATCTTCACTTATATCTTTTTGGAGTAGTTTGTCATTTACTCGTGTGCTTCACATATATCCTATGATTAAATGGTTGAATGATTTGAATATCATAAATCTGAAATTATATATGTTTCATATGCTTATCCCATGGGGAGTAATGACTTCACATATAAGAGTAGAGGTGGTAAATTTATTGAAGGTTAGCAAACATTGTATTGGTCACTTGAACAATTCATGAAAGAATATTGAAGGAAGAGAGATTTCACATATAAATATACTATATTGGACATCCTCTATGATTGTGAGCCCCATTAATTATTTTCAAACCTGAGCAAATTAGTTGAAGTTGGACAAGGAAGACAACATAATGAGTTATGCTTGGGTATATTTGTATAGAAGTTATATTGTTATGGATCCTCTAACATGTGGTGCTTGCTATTTAGAATCCTTTGCTAGCCAAAATATCTGTACTAAGCGGGAGTACTGCTTGTGCATCCAAATTCCTTGAACCAAGTTTATTCCATGAGTGTCCACCATATCTACCTATATGCGGTATTTACCTGCCGTTCCAAGTAAATTTGCATGTGCCAAACTCTAAACCTTCAAATAATCATCTGTTTTGTATGCCCGAATCGCTCATGTAGCAACTAGGGGCTGTCAGTATCTTCCATGCTAGGTGGGTTATTCTCACGATGAGTGGACTCCGCTCATCATTCACGAGAAAATGGCTGGTAACTGGGATGCCCAGTCCTATGATCAAAAGATCAAAAACAAATTCGCAAATAATTTAAACAAACTCCCCCAGGATTGTTGAAAGTTGGACGGCACCCGTTGTTTCGGACAAGCCGTGGAGTGTGAATGTTGGTGGAGGGGGAGTAAAATCTTTACCTTTCTGTTTGGGAACCGCCTATAATGTATGTAGTATGGAAGATATTGGGAACTCTTGGTCGTTATGTTGACAATGACAGCATACCTCTCAAAATTATTTCCATCTCTGTTTTTGCTTCGAGCTCTGGCACCTCTGCAAATCCCTGCTTCCCTCTGCGAAGGGCCTATCTTCTACTTTTATGCAAGATCAGTAGTATTCCTTCTCATTCCAACCTACTCTTTAGTTGGCAAGCATCATGTGATGGAAAGATCTAAGCATATATGGCCATTCAAATATATTTGAGCATGAATTATTACTGTTGACATTACCCTTGAGGTAAAAGGTTGGGAGGCGAAACATTAAGCCCCTATCTTTCTCTGTGTTTGATGAATACTATTTGTTCTAAAAATATGCTTTGAGTGGTAGCAATCATGGAAGACTAAATGATAGTTGAGTATGTGAAGTTTGCTGAATCAAAGCTCTGACATAGACCCTTCCTGAAAATAAGATGAATTGTAATTGTTTGATGACTAATAACATGGTTGTTAGTTTTCAAGAAAGTTTATGATCTATACTTTAACATGTGAATAGTTTGTTACTTGATCATGCAAAGTTCTATGAGTTGAGCCACTGTTATGACATATAATGATGCTAGAAAGGTGATTGAAATTATCCTTGATCAAACTTATGCACCTGCTAGCATTCGCACTTCATAAATTATTTCTTTTATCATTGACCTACTCGAGGACGAGTAGGAATTAAGCTTGGGGATGCTGATACGTCTCCAACGTATCTATAATTTATGAAGTATTCATGCTATTATATTATCCATCTTGGATGTTTAATGGGCTTTACTATGCACTTTTATATTACTTTTGGGACTAACCTATTGACCCAGAGCCCAGTGCCAGTTTCTGTTTTCCCTTGTTTCAGTGTTTCGCAGAAAAGGAATATCAAACAGAGTCCAAACGGAATGAAACCTTCGGAAAAGTTATTTTTGGAAAGAAAGCAATACGGGAGACTTGGAGTGCACGTCAGGGGGTCAACGAGGAAGGCACGAGGCAGGGGCGCGCCCACCCCCTGGGTGCGCCCTCCACCCTCGTGGGCCCCTCATGGCTCCCCTGATGTATTTCTTCCGCCTATATATATCCATATACCCTAAAACCATCGGGGAACAGAATAGATCGGGAGTTCCGCCGCCGCAAGCCTCTGTAGCCACCAAAAACCAATCGGGACCCTGTTCCGGCACCCTGCCGGAGGGGGGATCCCTCACCGGTGGCCATCTTCATCATCCCGGCGCTCTCCATGACGAGGAGGGAGTAGTTCACCCTCGGGGATGAGGGTATGTACCAGTAGCTATGTGTTTGATCTCTCTCTCTCTCGTGTTCTTGAGGTGATACGATCTTGATGTATCGCGAGCTTTGCTATTGTAGTTGGATCTTATGATGTTTCTCCCCCTCTACTCTCTTGTAATGGATTGAGTTTTCCCTTTGAAGTTATCTTATCGGATTGAGTCTTTAAGGATTTGAGAACACTTGATGTATGTCTTGCCGTGCTTATCTGTGGTGACAATGGGATATCACGTGATCCACTTGATGTATGTTTTGGTGATCAACTTGCGGGTTCCGCCCATGAACCTATGCATAGGGGTTGGCACACATTTTCGTCTTGACTCTCCGGTAGAAACTTTGGGGCACTCTTTGAAGTACTTTGTGTTGGTTGAATAGATGAATCTGAGATTGTGTGATGCATATCGTATAATCATACCCACGGATACTTGAGGTGACATTGGAGTATATAAGTGACATTAGGGTTTTGGTTGATTTGTGTCTTAAGGTGTTATTCTAGTACGAACTCTATGATAGATCGAACGGAAAGAATAGCTTCATGTTATTTTACTACGGACTCTTGAATAGATCGATCCGAAAGAATAACTTTGAGGTGGTTTCGTACCCTACAATAATCTCTTCGTTTGTTCTCCGCTATTAGTGACTTTGGAGTGACTCTTTGTTGCATGTTGAGGGATAGTTATATGATCCAATTATGTTATTATTGTTGAGAGAACTTGCACTAGTGAAAGTATGAACCCCAGGCCTTGTTTCCTAGCATTGCAATACCGTTTACGCTCACTTTTACCACTTGTTACCTTGCTGTTTTTATATTTTTAGTTTACAAAAACCTATATCTACCATCCATATTGCACTTGTATCACCATCTCTTCGCCGAACTAGTGCACCTATCCAATTTACCATTGTATTGGGTGTGTTGAGGACACAAGAGACTCTTTGTTATTTGGTTGCAGGGTTGTTTGAGAGAGACCATCTTCATCCTACGCCTCCCACGGATTGATAAACCTTAGATCATCCACTTGAGGGAAATTTGCTACTGTCCTACAAACCTCTGCACTTGGAGGCCCAACAACGTCCACAAGAAGAAGGTTGCGTAGTAGACATCACCAAGCGCGCGGCGCGCCGGCGAGGGCCATGGGGAACCAGTTGGCCATGACCTTGTCGTCGCCCCGGCCTCCAGAACGGCCTCCTTGTACGCCAGCAGGAAGGCCGATGGATCCACCGGGCCGTCATAGCGGGGCGGCATCTCCGGCTTGAACTTGTGCGGCCACTGCACTCGTCGCAAGGCAGGGGTGAGGGCCCTGAGCCCCATGGCGCCGTCGTGGGCGTCCGTCGGTCCGGTCGGAGGAGCGGCGCCGGCCATGGGGTCCGGACGAAGAGGCAAAGCTGGAGGAGGGGCGAAGCTTCGGCGCACTCCTACCTGGCGCGCCAAATGTCAGATTTAGGGTTCCGGCAAACCCTTGAGGTTCGAACTCTGGGGTGCGCATGAAGAACTCTCTCTCCCTAGATCACTCGCGCAACGGTCTCAAGGCCTAGCTCGTCGAACCCAAGGAACAAGAGACACGAGAGTTTATACTGGTTCGGGCCATCGTTGTGGTGTAATACCCTACTCTAGTGTGGTGTGGTGGATTGCCTTATAGGAAATTGGTACACTGCGCCCGTTGGCGCCCGCCTAGCCTTGGTTGTCATGGCTCACGTCACGTGGACCTCACGAGGTGCCCCCTGCCTTGATATCTCCACTCCTCGGGAGCCAGCCTAGTGAGGCTACCCCTGAGGAGGTCTTGTGTCATCCGCCTCGTGAGGCTTGGCCCCTCGCGAGGGTCTTGAGTGGTTGCTGCTGAAGATGGACCGTACCAGGCCGCTGGTGGAGCCACGCCATGGGCCGTAGGCAGCCAAGTCTGGGTACCCCCATTCCCAGGACACCGACACCGCCTGGTGTGACCCAGGCTGTAGAGATGGCCACAACTGGGGCGGCGGCTTAGCCTCGCACACCAGACCCACCTTGTTTGAATTTGACCCCGCCTCAGCGAGTGCTCACACCTCCGAGCATTACTCTAACCCGCTGGATAATATGATTGCTGCGGCTTCGCGACTGGCGGCTCTTCCAGTTAAAGGCGATTCCCCAGTTGCGATAGAGACCCGGAACGCCGTGGAACTTCTTCAGACGCCGGTGGCTCAACAGGCGGCTTACTCATATAGCCGTGAGCGAATTCATTCAACTCCACGCCATAGCCGAAGTTACAGCCGGCGCATTGAATCGCCGGCGGTTTCCAGCAGCGAGCGGCATCGTAACATGCCCCGTGGGCATGACCCACCGCGTGATGATAACAATGTTCAGGCCCTGATGGATCAGGCTAGGGCACGTCAATAGGTGGAGTTGGCGGCTCAGTTAGCGGCTCATCAACGGCCTCAGTTGAACCCTTCGGCGTCTGTAGAGGCTGGAATGACTACCAGGACGGTTGGTTTGTCGTGTCTGGTGTCGGCTCTGCGGAATGAGCGCCTGCCTAAAGACTTTAAAGGTCCTCGCAAGGTGCCTAATTACACAACTGATCTTCCACCTAAGGCTTGGATCGAGAGCTATGAGCTGGCTATGGAGATGCTAGACGTGAACGATGTTGTATGTGCCAAGTACTTCATCATGATGCTGGATGGGCCGGCACGAACCTGATTGAAGGGATTACCCCCCAATTCTATCAATTCATGGGCTGAGTTGAAGGCGTCATTTATTCTGAATTTTAAATACACATGTAAACAGCCCCTGTCGATCATTGATCTGGATGCTTGTGTGCAGTGAGAGGACGAATCGGCCCACCACTGGGTTCGCCGGGTCTCCGCCATTATCCATTCATCGGATAGCATCAACGCCGGCTCTGCTGTTCTAATTCTGGAGATAAATTGCCATTTCAGCCCTCTCAAGCAGAAGTTAGGGCGGCTTAAACGTCATTGCAATGATATGGGGGAGCTCATGGCGATTCTCATCAAATACGCCGACTCTGACAACACTAAGGACCCTGGGTCTGATGAGGAGAAGTCCAACAAGGGGAAGAATAACGGCAATGGAAAAGGGCAGCAACAAAATATGACAGGGCTTAACTAGGGTAGTAATGGCAAGCGCAAGCAAAATGACGGCGGGTTAGATTTTGTGGCCAATACAAACACACAGAATAACAATTAGCGTCGTAAGGGAAAACCACCTCAGTTTGGAGGGCCAAAGTTCAACCTTGAGGCGATGTTGAACCAGCCTTGCCCAAAGCACAGTTTTCCGAATAGACCGTCAACTCATATGTGGAAAGATTGTTTTATCATGAAGGAATATAAGAACTCCGACTCTCATCAGGACCACAATAACAATAATGGCCCGCACGGCGGGTCAAGATCCGGCTCACATGGGTCCGGCTTCGGAGGTGGCGGCTTAAATTCCGAATATCAAGGTCAGGGCCTCTGTCGTTTGATTTCTAAGTATCTGAGTCTTTATTGTTTGTTCATGAGGTCACTTGGGGGCTTCCTGCTCAATGAGCATAGCTATTCTTACCCTCTTGATCGGCTTTCATGCCATATTCTAGGTCACTTGGGGGCTTCCTGCTCAATGAGCATAGCTATTCTTACCCTCTTGATCGGCTTTCATGCCATATTCTAGGTCACTTGGGGGCTTCCTGCTCAATGAGCATAGCTATTCTTACCATCTTGATCGGCTTCCATGCCATATTATGGGTTGCTTGGGGGCTTCCAACCAACGGGTTTAGCTTTCTTACCCTTGTGACCCGGTTAGATGTCAAATCCTGAGTTTCAACCTGCGTGTCTGCAAGATGCTTCTCCACCAGGTAATCCTGAATGACTCGTCGTACTCTTAACAGTCAATCTTTTAAATAAGACCTTGAACTTGTTAAGGTTAAAACGGCGGTTTGTCATGTGAGGGCCGGCTTACAGTAAGCGAGGACAACTCTAAGGCTGTGCGGCCTATGAAAGCACTTGAATCTTAGTGGTTGTGTGGCCCATGAAAGCACTTGAATTTTAAGGCGGTGCGGCCTATAAAAGCATTTGATTTTTTCTAAATTTCTTCTGGACATTGCGTCCATCAAAGATTTCCTCTGCTCAAGTGTATTTGGTGCAATTCAGGCCATGTAGCCTTGATTATATTACTCATAAGTGAGCATATTGGGTTGATAACCGCCAGGATAAGTTGCCTTGAGCAATCAAGGTCATGATATTTCATGCCTATGGGTTAAATCCCATTCTGGATTATAATTATCACAACAACAATATGATATCAATCTCCAGGTATGTATGAACATTTGGGGCATCTTAAACCGCCCTGGCTTTAGACTTTAAATTGCCAAAGTGTTCCGGCTTATATAGCCTGCACTAATAGTCTTTATGTCAAGTTTTTCAAAAGATCATTATATCAGGGTTTTTCAAAGGTATTTGTGACCCGCCTTGGCTTAAACCGCCAGGGCACATGCTCTTTCCTTGTGTGCAGGGAGTATGATAATATTTGACCTAACCCACATGATTGACAACATTATAAGCACAAGCGGCGGATCATAAATATCATATCGGCGGTTTAAGTATTCAAAGGATAAACATGCACGATGGCATGACAGATCATTTCTTGCAAATCTAGGCTATTACAAGGCCATAGTGGACCTGCCAATTGAAGTTAAGTGTTTTTCAACACATTGTGCTTAAGCCATGATTAAGAGCCGCCTGAGATCTATTGCCTTCGTCACGGCGGGTTGATGATTCCGGGTCATCCTGCTCCAGCTCTTCTTCTTCGTCCATCTGGAAGTCAGGCGACGTCCATTCGATGCTAGTTAAGGCCTTGAAAACAGCTTCATCATCGATAAGTATGGACGGACCAACATCAGGAGCAAAAGTATGCTTACGCATTGGAGGGATGAGATCCACAACTTCATAAGCCGGCACTTTGACTTTGGCATTATCCATAGTGTACGCTGCCTGGTACTTGGATAAATCAGTCTCTTCAGCCAGTTTGCATGCCAATGGACGCATCTCTTTCACGCAATTGGCAAAGTCAGTTTTATCGAAACGAGATCAATCTTCTTTTAGGCTCGGACATCCAGTTGCCATCTCTGTCGGGTCTAATTTTGCTTGCCACGCTTTGGCCCGACTCAGAGCGGTAATGGAACCAACGCGGGTGGCTGATCGCTTTATCTCTTCCAATTTTTTGCGCATCACGGATAGCTTATCTAGCACCTCCCTGAGCAGGGTAGGTAGTTGTTTGCCATTGGAGATAGCCACAAGAGTGTGTTGTGTGCCGGTGTATAACTGCTCCACCAGAGTATAAACGGCTTTCAGCTTCACCAGCATGTCCTGACCAAGATTGGAGCTCCTGGGGCCTATTAAGTAAACATGCAGATGAGTCGCCAGGTGATTTAAAATTAAAAAGACTGGGAAAGATTAAAATGTGGAGAATTACTTACCAAAGATAGCGGATGTCATCTGTGAAATATGGCATTTTAAGCCTGTCAGCTCTACCGTGGTCTCCTTCAATGATGCTTCAGCAGCTTCTGCCCGTTGCAATAAGGTGGTTTTCTCCTCCTCCCAAGTGGCTCTCTCCGTGGAAAATCCGGCTTTGAGCTTCTCGTTCTCGTCCTGGCTGAACTTAAACTTGGAGTCAGCTTTGCATGTTTCAGACTCTTGATGTTCAAGCCTGTTCTTCATATCCACCAATTGGGACTCAATCAAATTTAAGGCATCCTGCAATAAAGAAACAAAAGGTTATAAACATATTTGTCAGGCTACAATTTGCATTCAAGTCCCAAGCACATTGCAAGCAACGCACTTGGCACTTGGGGGCTAATGTATGAGGAAGTTCTTTTCAAATTGCATTGCAGAAGATCCGGCTCATATTTATCAGATAAGCCAGCCTGTGAGGGCTATGAGGTGAAGTTCTACTTTGAAGATAATAAAGATGATTCAGCTCATCTTTATCAGACAAGCCAGCTCATGAGGGCTATGACTCGAAATTTGCAATGACATATTGATTAAAGTCTTAACCATACTCAACAAATCCTTTCCTATGGCTAAGACTTGGGGGCTGGATGACTGTATAGACAGAGGAAGCAGGTGTTCATACCTCGTATTTCTGTCGCATTCTTTTGACTATGTCCGCTTCCAGGTCACGACTACTATGCAGATGGCTCAAATAACCAGAGTATAGTTCATTGACACCCAAGTGTGAGTAGTTTGCAATGTCAAACTTGGCTTTGCTCTTTTCAATTAGCTCCTCCTTGGCAGAATGCTTGTCCAGAACGGTGGGGTTTCCTGGTTCTACATAGCCAGTGCCAGTAACCAAGACATCCTTAGTATCTTCTTCGACAGGATTCATGGGGCTTGGCGGCTTAGCACTTGACGGGTCAACACCCATTGGATCCACGGGGGTGTCATGAGTCTTTGGTGGCGGGTCACTAGCAGTATCTTTGGGGTTCTGATTTGAAGCTCCCGATGCTGGCGTCTGTTTCTCCGGATCATTGACCTTAGGATCTTCGGCCGGCTTGCTTATCTTCAACTTCTTGCTTGGTTTGGCTATACCACTGAGAATAAGACATGAGGATGTGAATATATCAGTTTAAAAGTGTTAAAACAAAGAAGTCAAATGTCCTTACCCAGGGGCAATTTTAAAGGGAGGCATTTGAGACCCAGTAGAGTCACCAGAGGATGAATGAGAAGTTCCCTGATAATTTGAATCGGAAGAATTAAGTGGTTGACGGATAAGACCCACCTTTGGAAAAAATAGGATTGAACTCTGAGGCACCTCTTTTCAGCGTTTGCGAGGGACCGGTGTGTTGGGTAAGCCGGCAGAAAGTTCTCCGCCTCCGCTGTTCCAGGTTGTGCATCGAGCTTCATGCTGTTGTTTCTTCAAAATAAAGTTTGGATCCAAGTAAGCTAAAGGGTGAGAAAACCTTACTTTCCGGGTCACTTGCCGAACTTTCTGTCTTGGCAAAGGCTCTGAGTCAGAGGAAATGATAGTTACCTCTTCAACATCAGCCTGGCTGGTCTCCGCGTCGTCCTGAGAGGAGTCAGCGTCAATAAGAAGCATAAAAAAGGAGCCAAGAGAATCGAGTTCTACCTCCGACTCATCATTCAGAGCGAATAGCTCTGTTGTATCTATTTTATTCTTGGCGGTTGGGAGCCTTGGTCTTTGCTCTGGCCTTTTTGGCCAGTTTATCTTGAAGTTTTTTATTCCAAAAAGGAGAGTCGGCCTGAAGAAAACAAGATAATAAGGAGAGTGTAGTGTATGAGAATAAGGAATAAAGTAAAAATGGTTTGAAATACTTATAGCTGGAGCCGGGTTAAGGGCGCAGAAGGGGTTCAGCCCCGTCTTACTATAGTTTTCTAGAGTCTCCCCAAGCAAGGACTTGGTCATTTCATTGAGGTCCTTTTCTTCAAGACATGTGGAGTTAAACCGTAGGGGGTCATTTACATCACCTGTATATGTGCACAATAAACCGGGGCGGCAGCTCAAGGGCATGATCCTCCAAGCAACCCAGCATCGGACCAGATCAATGCCAGTCAAGCCATTGGCCATCAAGGCCTTATCTTGGTAAAAGTGGGTCCGTATTTGACCCGTTCAGCAGAGCTGATCCGATCTGGAAGTGGGTGCCTTGGGTTGAGCCGGCAGCTACGGAAACCCGACAGAGGGTTCTCACCCGCTGAAGAGGTGTCTTGGCAATAGAAACAAGTTTGATTCTAGTCTTTAGGGTGACTGGGAAGCACGGCTGCAGGAAAGACAACGTCTCTGTGTCTCTAGATAGAAATTCCGCCGAGTTCAAGGTTGGGCCCTTCTGTCATCTCTGTTTGGCGGTTCAGATAATAAAATTCTCTGAAGAGATCAACGTTGGGCTCTTCTTGAAGGTACACTTCACAAAAGACTTGAAAATTGCAGATGTTGGAAACTGAGTTGGGCCCGATGTCTTGAGGGTGAGGCTGATAGAAGTTTAGAATGTCGTGGAAGAATTTTGAGTCGGGTGGTGAGAAGCCCCGGAGCATGTGATCAGAAAAGACTATAACTTCTCCTTCCTTTGGTTGAGGCGGAACCTCAGTTCCTGGAACCCGCCAGTAGATGGCATCTTTAGATGGCAAGACGCCCATGCCCACAAACTCTTGGAGAGATTGTTCTGTGACTGTGGAAACAACCCAGTCGCAGGAGGTGACGGTCTTAGTCATTTTTGTCAGGTGAAAGCCTAAAAAGGAAGTTATGGCGGGTCAAATTTATGATGATAAGCCGCCCAATGGTTACAAGAAAGAAGGTTTATTATGCAAATTGGTTAATGTGAAAAGAAATAGCATGGCTAATCGGCAAAGCACAGTTGGGTGATATCAACATCAGATAGATGCTGGCGGTTTAATATTTCCTAAGTGAACCGGTTGGCATATGGCGGGTTACAAAGTATCATTTAAGCTGCCTATACAGTGGTCATTATGCAGGTATCTACGGATCTGGGTCTGAATGAAATTTTACGAAGTGTTACAAACAGGTTTCACAAACCAGTTCTATAATATTGGATCTACGGCAGTTCAAGAAACAAAAGAAAATTACTAGCCCAAAAATACAGTGGAAGAACTACTATGTTGGGGGGTGAATTTCAACAAAAGGAAGTGGATCTATAGTTGATAATAGGTACTAAGATGATTAAAGCATCACTTTAGCATCGTGTTCTAGTTCAACAAAGTGACGTAGCGGACGAACTACGGACAAGTGCGATGAACAGCGATGAACACCAAAGAACGACAAGAACCCTAATGCAGATTGGATGCGAAGGGAGATGGGTACCTGGTGATGCTGATGAAAAGCGAAGGGGCGCCGCCATTTTCTGGTCGAGATCAGGTTGATGCAGTCGAGTGGGGCGGCGGAGCTCCGGTGGCGTCGGCCGTTGCGAGGAGGAAGAATAAGAGACAGGGGCATGGGTAAAAGTGAAACAGAGGGCCCCTGTCCCTATTTATAAGGAGGTGATAAGATGGTATGCGCGGAGATCGAGGAGGCGAAATGATTATGTTAACAACACGGGCACCTCGATTTTCGGGAAGCCCATTAAAGATAGGGATCCGCTGAGATATCCTGGGTTTTGTGCGGAATTAATGCACATGAGATCATGGCGGGTTACAATGATTCTGTTTATATGATGTCATGGCGGGTTATAGCGGTCTGCATAAAATCCGGCACTGATGCACAGTCTGTTAAGTTAAACAGTGAAGATTGATATGAACAAGTTCAAATCGGCCTGGGGCCTAATGTTGGGGATATAGCTCCGAGGTGTGACCCGCCTAGAAGGGGCCGAGTTACACCGTTGGCGGTTTAATATGAAGAAGGTCCAAGAAGGCCCAAGAAGTATGAAGACGGCGACTTATGGAGGCAGGCCTGGTGAAAGCCCAGGACCTGGGCCTATGAACCGTCGTATGAAGACTTGCCCTGTAAGGCATGACTAGTTATAAACCAAGCCAGTCACGTTGTGTGAGCCGGCCGAGACTCTGTAAGCCTCCGGGTCTCTACTTGTGTATATAAAGGTGAGGCCCAGCAGCGGATTAACTCAAGAATCAATAGATCAAGGACTAGGTCAAGCGTACTCGCTCCCTTGTAAACGAAACTCAAGCAATACAACCAGAAGCATGACGTAGGCTTTTACCTCCTTGCGAGGGGCCGAACCTGGGTAAACTCCTTGTGTCCTTTTTCCCGTTCAACCCCTTCAAGCTAACTACGTTGCGATGGCTCCACACCTAAGTCCTTTTGCTAGGAAATCTGTCGTGACAATTCCACGACATGTCTCATGGCCAAAGGTATCAACAAGGTAACCTCAAACATCAAAACCACCATCACTACTACTCCTCCATTGTTAGATTGTGTTGATGATAGTGAGGTGGTAAATGTTGATGAGAATGAGTTTACCAAGTTCGTGAGTAAGCTCAAGGGTGAATCCAAGAAGCACTTTGTTGCTCTCTTGGAACAACTTGGTGAGGCAAATGATATCATTGGATCTCATGAGGATACTATCTCCAAGTTGGAGGGGCATAGTCGTGAGTATGCCAATGAGATTGCGGATCTTTCCACTGCTCTTGAGGAAGAGCGAGGTCTTCGTTTGACTCTTGAGGAGTCACACAACGTTGATCATGCTAAATTGCAAAAATATCTTGATCATGCTATTGTTCTTACTCCTGTGCTTAAATCCGAGAAAGTTGCACTTGGGGTTGGCCATGATAGACTCAAGGAAGAGTTTGATACACTTGACAAGGCTCACAAGGTCTTGAAGGGTGTTCATGCTTCTCTCAAAGAGTCTCATGATCAACTCCAAGTGAAGCTAACCAAAGAGATTTCCACATGTCCTCCTTGCTTTCTAATTGATAATGTCCATGCTACTAACCCTTGTTGTGAGCATGTGCATCTTGTGGAGGAAAATGCCAAGTTGAAAGAGCAACTTGAGAAAGGCCTTGTGACATGCATACAAGGCGAAAAGAACCTCAATGACCTTTTGAGTAACCAAAAGGAAGTTATGAGGAAGGAAGGAGTTGGGTTTGTGCCCAAGTCAAAAAAGATGAAGAAGAACAAGACCAAGCAACCTCTCCCGCTCAAGGAAATTTTTGTCAAGGAGGGTGAAGGTACTCATGAGAAGAACAAGAACAGGGAAGTGGGTGGTAATGCCAATAAGGGAAAAACCGCCCCTAACAACAAAGCCGGTGACTCTAACCCCTCTTATGTTTTATGTCGTGCTAGTGATGGGCATGTATATGCTAAATTTGTTGGTTCTTATTATGAGTACATTGAATGGTCTATTTGGGTTCCTAAGACCCTTGTTACTAACCTCAAGGGACCCATTCAAGAATGGGTACCTAAATCCAAGCATTGATTTCTTGTAGGAGTTTGCTTCCGGTGGAGTGTCATGGTTGATTGATAGGGGAGCAACAAATCATATGACCGGGAGCAAGGACTTGGTGGTGGATGTGCATCCAATTCCATCTATGCCCACCCATGTCCAATTCGGTGATGCGTCGACATCTAAGGTATTGGGACATGGCAAGGTGGTCATCTCTCAAGATTTATCTATTGAGAAGGTCATGCTTGCTGAGTCCCTTCCATACAATTTACTTTCCGTTCGTCAACTTGCACTTTTGGGCTTTGCAACATTCTTTGACCTTGATACCGTGGCCCTTTTGTGGAGCAAGACTATTAAAGTAGCTTTTGTTGGGCATGTCGAGAATGATCTCTATGTGGTAAAATTTTCGGAGCGGCCTACTAAGGCCGCGACTTGCCTAATGGCTAAAGTTGATGTGGGTTGGCTTTGGCATCGCTGACTAGTGATGTCTGCTAGGACTACATCGGTATTTTCCCAAAGAGGAAGGGATGATGCAGCACAGCAGCGGTAGGTATTTCCCTCATTAATGAAACCAAGGTTATCGAACCAGTAGGAGAACCAAGCAACACAACATAAACAGCCCCTGCACACAAATAACAAATCCTCGCAACCCGACGTGTTAAAGGGGTTGTCAATCCCTTTCGGGTAACGACGCCTCAAGATAGGCAAACGGACGTGAGATAAATTGTAGTAGATTGATAGATCGAACGCCAAATAAAATAAATAATAATAAAACACAACAAGGTATTTTTGTATTTTTAGTTTAATAGATCTGAAAATAAAAAGCAAAGGAAAAATAGATTGCAAAGGCAAATAATATGAGAAAGATACCCGGGGGCCGTAGGTTTCACTAGTGGCTTCTCTCGAGAAAAATAGCAAACGGTGGGTAAACAAATTACTGTTGGGCAATTTATAGAACTTCAAATAATCATGACGATATCCAGGCAATGATCATTATATAGGCATCACGTCCAAGATTAGTAGACCGACTCCTGCCTGCATCTACTACTATTACTCCACACATCGACCGCTATCCAGCATGCATCTAGTGTATTAAGTTCATGGAGAAATGGAGTAATGCAATAAGAACGATGTCATGATGTAGACAAGATCTATCTATGTAGAGATAGACCCCATCGTTTTATCCTTAGTAGCAACGATACATACGTGTCGGTTCCGCTTCTGTCACTGGGATCAAGCACCGTAAGATCGAACCCACTACAAAGCACCTCTTCCCATTGCAAGATAAATAGATCAAGTTGGCCAAACAAAACCCAAATATCAGAGAAGAAATACGAGGCTATAAGCAATCATGCATATAAGAGATCAAAGAAACTCAAATAACTTCCATGGATATAAAAAGATAGATCTGATCATAAACTCAAAGTTCATCGGATCCCAACAAACACACCGCAAAAAGAGTTACATCATATGTATCTCCAAGAGACCATTGTATTGAGAATCCAGCGAGAGAGAGGAAGCCATCTAGCTACTAACTACGGACCCGAAGGTCTACAAAGAACTACTCACGCATCATCGTAGAGGCGCCAATGGAAGTGGTGAACCCCTCCGTGATGGTGTCTAGATTGGATCTGGTGGTTCTGGACTCTGCGGCGGCTGGAATTGATTTTCGTCGACTCCCCTAGGGTTTCTGGAATATTGGGGTATTTATAGAGCAAAGAGGTGGTCTGGGGGGCACCCGAGGTGGGCACAACCCACGAGGGCGCGCCAGGAGGTGCCCTGGTGTGTTGTGCTCTCCTCGGAGCACCCCCCAGGCGCTGCCTTGGCCCATTAGGTGTCTTCTGGTCCATCAAAATTCTCCGTGAAGTTTCCTTGCATTTGGACTCCGTTTGGTATTGATTTCCTGCGATGTAAAAACATGCAGAAAACAGCAACTGGCACTTGGCACTATGTCAATAGGTTAGTACCAAAAATGATATAAAATGGCCATAAAATGATTATAAAACATCCAAGATTGATAATATAATAGCATGGAACAATCAAAAATTATAGATACGTTGGAGACGTATTAGCATCCCCAAGCTTAAATCCTGCTCGTCCTCGAGTAGGTAAGTGATAAAAACAAAAAAAATGTGGAATGCTGCCTAACATGTCATCTCATATTTCTCTTCTTTATAGCATGGACATTTGGACTTTTATGTGATTCAAAGCAATAGTCTATTTTTGACATGGTAATTTAAATACTCAAGCATATCAACAAGCAACCATGTCTTTCAAAATATCAACGCTAAAATAAGTTATCCCTAGCCCATCATGCTCAGTCATTGATCCATTCATGAAACACACTCGCATATTAACTACACCCAATACTCAAGTACGATCATATTGCCTCCTAGTTGGTGCTTTTATAAGAGAAGATGGAGACTCAAATTCAAAATAAAAATTGCATAAAGTAAACGAAAGGCCCTTCGTAGAGGGAAGTAGGGATTTGTAGAGGTGCCAGAGCTCAAAGCGAAAAACTTAGAGATAAAAACATTTTGGGAGGTGTGTCTTTCCCACCAACGAAAACGACTTAGAGTTCCCAACACTTTCCATGCAAGATATATCATAGGCGGTTCCCAAACAAAAAATAAAGTTTATTCCTTTTTCTACCATACTTTCACTTTCCATGGCTAACCGTATCCACGGGTGCCTTCCATACCAACACTTTCCAAGGAATTTATTATTTGACAACATAAAGTAAATTCGTTTTTCATTTCGGGACTGCGCATCCCTAATACCTTTGCCTTACTCTCGTGCAATGACAAGTGAATAAACACTCATCGTGAGAATAACACATCTAGCATGGAAAATATTAGCCACCCTTCACCGCTCCGCGAGCAGTACGAACACACAAAAGAGAAGTTTATTTTGAAAATTAGAGATGGCACATACAAATTTGCTTAGAACGACAAAAGAATACTGCATATAGGTAGATATAGTGGACTCATGTGGCAAAACTGGTTTAAAGGTTTTTGGATGCACAAGTTGTGATCATACTTAGTGCAAAATGAAGGCTAGCAAAAGATTGAGAAGCGACCAACCAAGAAACGAATAATCTCATAAGCGAGCATTAAGCATAATTAACACCGAATAATGCACCACAGGTAGGATATAATTTCATTGCATAATTATTGACTTTCGTGCTTGCATAGGGAATCACAAACCTTAGCACCAACATTCTTACTAAAGCATAATTACTCATCAACATGACTCACATATCACATCATCATATCTCAAAACTATTACTAAGAATCAAGTTTATTTTGTCCAATGATCTTCATGAAAGTTTTTCTTTATATCCTTCTTGGATATCTATCACTTTGGAACTATTTTCTATGTGATGCTTCTCATAAGCTCAAACAAATATAAGTGAAGATTATGAGCATAATATTTCTTTCTCTCAAATTAATTTAAGTGAAGCAAGAAAGAATTTCTTGAAAATTTTACTAACTCTCAAATAAATCTAAGTGAAGCAAGAGAGCATTTGTTCAAATAACAAAGCACACCGTGCTCAAAAAGATATAAGTGAAGCACTAGAGCAAGTCCATAGCTCATAAAAATTTAAGTGAAGCATAGAGAGCAATTCTAACAAGTAATGACATAATTTTGGCTCTCTCAAATAGGTGTGTCCAGCAAGGAATCAAGACTTAAAACACAAAATAAAACAAGCAAAGACTCATATCATACAAGACGCTCCAAGCAAAACTCATAGTATGTGACGAATAAAAATATAGCTTCGAGTAAAATACCGATGGTCGTTAGAACAAAGAGGGGATGCCACTCGGGGCATCCCCAAGCTTAGTTGCTTGCTCTCTTTTGGATAATAGCTTGGGATGCGGGGGCATCCCCAAGCTTAGGCTCTTCTTACTCCTTATTCCTTCATCCATCATAAGATAACCCAAAACTTGAAAACTTCAATCACACAAAACTCAACAACACCTTCGTGAGTTCCGTTAGTATAAGAAAACCAATCACTACTATAAGTACTGTTGCAACCTACTCATATTTTGTTCTTGCATTATATCTACTGTATTCAAACTTTTCTATGGCAAAAACTCATCAAAGAAAACCATGGAGCCATCAAAACAGCACACAACACAAAGAAAACGGAATCTGTCAAAAACATAACAGTCTGTAGCAATCTGGATATTTCGAATACTTCTGAAACTCCAAAAATTCTGAAAAATTAGGACGACCTGAGCAATTTGTATATTAATCTTCTGCAAAAAGAATTGGCATTTTATCGCACTCTGGTAAAAAAAGAATTGTTTTCATGAGCGCAAAAGTTTATGTTTTTCAGCAAGATCAAACAACTATCACCCAGGAGGATCCTAAAGGTTTTACTTGGCACAAACACTAATTAAAACACAAAAAACACAATCATAACAGTAGCATAATTGTGCAAACACTCAAGAACAGAAAGAAAAAAGCAAAAATAAAATTTATTCATTGGGTTGCCTCCCAACAAGTGCCACCGTTTTATGCCCTTAGCTAGGCATGAAGCAAGGATCTAAGTTTTGTCATCTTTGTTTCGAGATCCATAAGATGCCCTCATGATTGATTCATAGGGTGGCCTAATTCTTGTTCTAGGGAAATGTTCCATACCCTTCCTCAAAGGAAATTGGAACTTAATATTGCCTTCTTTCATATCAATCACGGCACCGATAGTGCGTAAAAACGGTCTACCAAGAATAATTGGACAAGACGGGTTGCAATCAATATCAAGAACAATAAAATCTATGGGCACATAATTCCTATTTGCAAGAATAAGAACATCATTAATTCTTCCCATAGGCGTTTTAATAGTAGAATCCGCCAAGTGCAAATTTAAAGAGCATTCTTCTAGATCAGTAAGACCAAGCACATCACATAAAGATTTCGGAATTGTAGAAACACTAGCACCCAAGTCACACAAAGCAAAACACTCATAATTTTTAATCTTGACTTTGATAGTAGGTTCCCATTCATCATGCAATTTTCTAGGAATTGAAACTTCTAATTCCAATTTTTCTTCAAAAGCTTTCATCATAGCATCAACAATATGTTTAGTAAAAGCTTTATTTTGTTCATAAGCATGGGGTGAATTTATCATGGATCGCAACAAATAAATACAATCAATAAAAGAGCAACTATCATAATTAAAGTCTTTGTAATCCAAAAGAGTGGGCACATCACTACTTAAAGTCTTGACCTCTTCAAACCCACTTTTATCAATTTTCTCAACAAGATTTTCACCCACTACTGCAGGATGCTGCTAACACGACACTACGATCAGAGACCCTTCGACGAAACTGTGTGTGATGCAATAATCGCAAACGGTGGTGTCAAAAAACTATCAAAAAGGTGCAAAATGTTTATGATGGAGGATGCATCAAACACGGTTCAGATTTTAGTTGCGTGTGCGATGCAGGGCATACGGTTCAGTTCAATTAACCGTTTTCGATGAGGAGGAACAAAAGAAATGGGCAGCCAGATGAAGGTGTGTGCGATGTACAGCATACGGTTCACTCGGATGAACTGTTTGTGATTAGGCAACACAAAAAAACGGTCAGCCAGATCAAGGTGTGTGCGATGTACAACATACAATTCACTCGGATGAAGTGTTTGTGATTAGGCAACACAAAAGAAACGGACAGCCAGATCAAGGTGTGTGCGATATACGACATGCGGTTCACTCGGATGAACTGTTTGCGTTGAGACAAGAGAACAGAAACGGTTCAATATAACAAATACCATAAATATTGCAAGGCTCAAATTCAAAGATTACAATGCCCAAATTCAAACATTGCAAACTTCGTCATTTCTGAAAAGGGATCAACCGCTGACAAGTCATGTATGGGTTTGACACAATGACTTCCAATTGCTTTGCCATATGCTCTTCCAATACGAAGTTTAGCATTTTTGGAGGCTCTTCCATTCCGCAGTACCTGCCGGCTCTGATAATCATACCATTCATCTTTCCTAATTAAATGCGTGTTCAACCACAGTACCCTCAGCACCTTTGCTCTAGCAAGAAACCTGGCGAGTGTAATCTCCGGTAAGGTCCCTCGGTAGGAGTTCAAAGTAATATTTGAGAGATGCAGATCCAGGCATTCGATGTGATTGTCATTATAAACATTATCCACCTCCGGGCCTATTATTATCTGCAAAAGAAGAGAATGTGTTAGTGCCTACATGCAGTTTTGAACACTGCTACATGCCCATTTGGTTTGCAGGATTTGTAAAATGCACCAACGTGCCATCTTCGATCTGGCATGATTAACATGGGCATTTGATTACAATCTAGAAACATGTAGCCTTCTTCACAAGAGGTTGGATTGGATGAAAAATTCCCTAAAAAAACTAGTACATATGAATCCAAAGGAGAAATGCTTATGGACGATTGTAACCATATGAATGAAGCAACCAATATGGGGTGGGGGTGTATGTCCTAAAATCCTCCAAAAATCCTTCAGAAATCATAGTATATTGTCACTGTAAACTTGGGAAAAGGTGCAAAAAATTGAACTCTCTTATGGTTAAAATTTAACAGGAAAGGAACATCACCTTGATATACAACTTCTTCAGACACGAAAAGCATCTCAGGCAACTGACAACTTGGTCCAGGTTGGGGCCGACAGATTCTAGTGCCAAGACCTTCACTGTGCCCAAAATCTGGGTGAAGCTTTGCTGGATGACAGACGAACATACATCTTCAAAACTAGAAATAACGTTGATATCAAGAAGGAGAGGTATAAGGCGACTGTTGTACCCGAAAGTTGTAGTATTTGACAGACGAGTAGCCCACCACTTTCAATTTCGGCGCAGAAATGACATTGATTCTTGTTGGACCTTGTTGATCAACTACAAGTAATCTCTCAAGTGAAGGTGTGTCCTCAATGACCATATTGTGGTCCACCTTTTGTGTCTCTCGTTGTAGCACTAGCAACACACATAAATAGTCCGGAGAGTCCTGGAGGTGATGTGCAAGGTACTCGACCAATTCATCGCCTAAAGACGAAGGAACTCAAGTGCAGTACAGCCGCGGAGCAGGCGCTCCATGTCATCCTTTGGGATGCAGACGGCGACGAGCTCGAGGTGCTTCAATCGTGGTAGAAAAAGAGCGGGCGTGTCATTAAGGGGGAGGGGAATGGCAGTTCATGAACTTGGCGAGGCGCAGCGTCGGCGCGAAACGGAGCGCGGACGTTGGCAGCAAGCGCATATGCCCATCATTAAAACTGAGCTTCTCGAGCTGATCTATGGCGGGGGATCGGAACCACTCGTCAAGCTTGGCTCGGTCCTTGCCATTGGAACGAAACTTGCCCGTGATAAGGCCTTTGATTGGGCCATGGTGACTGCTGAGGATCTGGGAGAACGCATCCAAGCTTTGGCGTTAGCCATGGCAGAGCTCGTGGGCGTCGAGGAGGTCGACAGGGGTGAGGAGCCATAGGGGGCGCCATCGCCGGGAAAGGGCGGCTCTCCTCGCCCAATATTTGATTGGGAGGAGGGATATGATGACTATCAACATATCATCGGGGAGGTTGTTGATGAAGTCTAGGCCTGCTGGAGTCGCTTGCGGTTCTTTCTCGACCCGCCTCCGCTTGCTGGCAGCCTCGTTCTCCACCTCGTCGGCGGCGACGGAAACCTCTATCTCCATATTCACTCCGTGCTCCGGTGCTTCAACAGCCCCGGCGTCGCCACTCCCTCCGATGGGGCGCTTCGGCGGCATCCTCGTACACTGACGGCTTTGAGGACTCAGAGCGGCGTCGAGGATGCGGGCGGAGAGAGAGGACTGTGTGTGTGGCGAGGATGGGGGGTGCGGCCGCTCGGCGGCGCCATTAATACAGACCAGTGGGAGCGAGGTGGGCGGCGGTCCAAGGCTGTCTTGCTTCCTGGTGAGAACGACTGCTTAATCTCTATGAATGAAATCTATGTTTAATTACTGATTTTTAGTTGCAAAAAATAGATAGTGCTTTTCATTTTTAGCTGCATATTTTGACAAATCGCAGTGTCTCTTGGCTTAGCACCGAAGTTTGGCTTTAATTTGCATACCGTAATCTGAACCGTTTGCATTGAAGAGATGCACAGATCCTGCGTTGAACAGCTTGCACGCTTCCCAGTGAGCCTGCGCACCGGACTGCGCTCGCACGCCTCCCGTTCAGTCAAGCAGTTGTCCACACGGCACCTCCTATAGCCATTAAAACCAAGACACATGGGGTCACGTGAATGGTTAACAGAACGCACACGGTTTGAATTATACAAACGTTAGAGATATTAAAGTGGTAGCTATTTTTTTCAAAATGCCTTTGTTGGCTGTTATTCGAGTGCGCCTTCTCTCAAAATGGACACGAAAAATACCACAGCATGTCGGGTGTCATTCCGTGATAGCATGCCAAGTTTCATGAATTTCAGATGAGTTTTGGATTTACTAGAATTTAAAAGCCAGGTATCTCAACATTTTGCCGGCAATCAACAATCCCCTGGTGTTTGAAATTCATTCCCATTTCTTGCATGGGACCTAAGCATGCACCCAAGGACACATATTTGACTTTTCAACCAATATATATGCACTGGAGCATGTGCATGTATTTAAAATTTGAATTATGCACATAAAATGCCTAGAAAACCCAGTTAATGTATAAAAATGTCCAAACGAACCACGAAAATTCTAAAACTTAACACAACACTCATGTTGTTCTATGTTGACACTAGCATTTTTTGATAGCAATAAGAGGCAACGGATATCGTTTCGTCCCCAAAGGTGGCACGTTCCGTACCGAAACCATCAAGCTTGTTGTGAGAAGCTCTGGTTTGTGAGAAGCTTATACCCAAACCTGCACCAAATGGGACAATTTTGTTACCATGGCATGTAGATGCCGCTCCATGATAGCATGCCAAGTTTCATGAATTTCAGACGAGTTTTGGATTTACTAGAATTTAAAAACCAGGTATCTCAACATTTTGTCGGCAATCAACAGTGCTCTGGTGTTTGAAATTCATTCCCATTTCTTGCATGGGACCTAAGCATGCACCCAAGGACATAGATTTGACTTTTCAAACAATTTATATGCATTGGAGCATGTGCATGTATTTCAAATTTGAATTATGCACATAAAATGCCTAGAAACCCAGTTAATGTATAAAAATGTCCAAACGAACCACGAAAAATTCCAAAACTTAACACAACACTCATGTTGTTCTATGTTGGCACTAGAATTTTTTTGAAAGCAATAAGAGGCAACGAATATCGTTTCGTCCCCAAAGGTGGCACGTTCCGTACCGAAACCATCAGGATTGTCGTGAGAAGCTGTGGTTTGTGAGAAGCTTATACCCAAACCTACCCCAAATGGCACAAATTTTTTACCACGGCATGTTGACGCTGCTCCATGATAGCATGCCAAGTTTCATGAATTTCAGACGAGTTTTGGATTTACTAGAATTTAAAAAACAGGTATCTCAATGTTTTGCCGGCAATCAACAGTGCCCTGGTGTTTAAAATTCATTCTCATTTCTTACATGGGACGTAAGCATGCACCCAAGGACACATATTTGACTTTTCAACCAATTTATATGCACTAGAGCATGTGCATGTAGTTCAAATTTGAATTGTGCACATGAATGCATTGAAAACTCAGTTAATGTATAAAAATGTCCAAGCGAACCCCGAAAAATCCCAAAAATTGACACAACAGTCCTGTTGTTCTACGTTGACACTAGGAAAAAATTTGAAAGCAATAAGAGGCAATGGATATCGTTTTGTCCCCAAAGGTAGGACATTCCCTATCGAAACCATCATACTTGTTGTGAGAACCTGTGGTTTGTGAGAAGCATAAAACCAAACCTGCCCCAAATGGGACAAAAAAATTACCATGACATGTTCATGCCGCTCCATGATAGCATGCCAAGTATCATGAATTTCAGACGAGTTCTGGATTTACTAGAATTTAAAAACCAGGTATCTCAACGTTTTGCCGGCAATCAACGGTGCCATGGTGTTTGAAATTCATTCCCATTTCTTGCATGGGACCTAAGCATGCACCCAAGGACACAGATTTGATTTTTCAACCAATTTATATGCACTAGAGCATGTGCATGTAGTTCAAATTTGAATTATGCACATGAATGCATTGAAAACTCAGTTAATGCATAAAAATGTCCAAGCGAATCCCGAAAAATCCCAAAAATTGACACAACACTCCTGTTGTCCTATGTTGACACTAGGAAAAAATTGAAAGCAATAAGAGGCAATGGATATCGTTTCGTCCCCAAAGGTGGGACGTTCCCTATCGAAACCGTCATGCTTGTTGTGAGAAGCTGTGGTTTGTGAGAAGCATATACCCAAACCAGCCCCAAATGGGACAAAAATTAGCATGCAAAGTTTCATGAATTTCAGACGAGTTTTGGATTTAATAGAATTTAGAAACAAGGTATCTCAACATTTTGCCGGCAATCAACGGTGCCCTGGTGTTTGAAATTCATTCCCATTTCTTGCATGGGACCTAAGCATGCACCCAAGGACACAGATTCGATTTTTCAACCAATTTATATGCACTGGAGCATGTGCATGTACTTCAAATTTGAATTATGCACATGAATGCATGGAAAACTCAATTAATGCATAAAAATGTCCAAACGAACCCCGAAAAATAACAAAAATTGACACAACACACCTGTTGTTCTATGTTGACACGAGAAAAAATTTGAAAGCAATAAGAGGCAATGGATATCGTTTCGTCCCAAAGGTGGGACGTTCCCTATCGAAACCATCATGCTTGTTGTGAGAAGCTCTGGTTTGTGGGAAGCATATACCCAAACCTGCCGCAAATGGGACAAAAAATTTACCACGGCATGTTGATGCCGCTCCATGATAGCATGCCAAGTTTCATGAATTTCAGAAGAGTTTTGGATTTAATAGAATTTAAAAACCAGGTATCTCAATGTTTTGCCGGCAATCTGACGGTGGCACGGTGTTAGGCATTCATTCCCATTTCTTGCATGGGACCTAAGCATGCAACCAACGACTGATACGTCTCCAACGTATCTATAATTTTTGATTGCTCCATGCTACCATATATTCTGTTTTGGATGTTTAATGGGCTTATTTATACACTTTTATATTATTTTTGGGACTAACCTATTAACCCAAGGCCCAGTGCAAATTGCTGTTTTTTTTTCCTATTTTAGTGTTTCGCAGAAAAGGAATATCAAATGGAGTCCAAACGGAATGAAACCTTCGGGAGAGTTATTTTTGGAACAAACGTGATCTAGAGGACTTGGAGTGGACCTCAAGCAATCAACGAGGAGGCCACGAGGCAGGGGGCGCGCCTACCCCCTGGGCGCGCCCTCCACCCTTGTGGACCCCTCGTGGCTCCACCGACCTACTTCTTCCTCCTATATATACCTACGTACCCCCAAAACCATCGAGGAGCACCACGAAAACCTAATTCCACCGCCGCAAACTTCTGTACCCGTGAGATCCCATCTTGGGGCCTTTTCCGGAGTCCTACCGGAGGGGGCATTGATCACGGAGGGCTTCTACATCAACACCATATCCTCTCCGATGATGTGTGAGTAGTTTACCACAAACCTTCGGGTCCATAGTTCTTAGCTAGATGGCTTCTTCTCTCTCTTTGGACAAATATATTTTATCCTGAGAGCGATCATGTTTTCTTGCAATATATTTTACGCAGGACAAATATACATTATAAAGGTGTCGCAAAGGGGCGTGCGCCGAAATTATTTTTTGCACTAAGCACGTGTCCGTACCGTGTTACTGGACGGATACGTACGCAAGTCGCCGCCCCCGCCACATCAACACGACGCGGTTGACTCGCCCGTCCACGCGGTCTACCGCGTCTGCGTTTGACTCGCCCATCCGCCCTCGCGGCCGGTTCATGCGTCCGCGCCGGCTTATAACGCCGCTGCCGACTCTCCCCGTCCACACCGGATTACAACCCAGCGGCTGACTCATCTGTCTGGTCCCGCAGGCGACTCGTCTGTGACTGATTTCAACTTCACCATGGTGATGATCAACTCCGTGGAGGATAATTTCCGGTTTAAACATATCAGGACAGGTATTCAATGTAAGGGCGATGGTCATGCCATGGATATCATGACCCGCCATAATGCTCAACGAATATATGAGCAAGTTGCCGCCTCTGTGGCCCAGTTGATATCAACATGACGAGGCCAAACCGCCCGTCCGCGCGGTTTTACCGCGCCTGCGACTGACTCGCCCATCCGTACCGGCTTACAACACCGTGGCCGTCTCTCGCGGCCATGCCGGATTACAACAAGAAGGACAACTCACCCGTCCGCACCGGCTTACAATGCCACAGCCGACTCATCTGTCTATGCCGCCTCTGATGTTGCGGTCGTCTTTACCGTCCGTCTCTCGCGGCCTGGTCTACATCAACATATCAGGCCGCACTTGTCTGGATGAGTTGTTTATTGATTATGAGCAAGTCACTACTTGGGAAGCCCGGTTTTCTTCCAATAAACTGGAGGCAAGTTATCATGTCTTATCAGCCGCCGTCTGCACTGGATGGCTCAATGGGCATGCGCACAAGTCGCCGCCACTACAGTTTGGTTAACTTCAAAACAACCAGTTGGAAGGAGCCATTGGCCGAGTTGCTGACACGGCTCATACGGGATCATTTATAACCCGCCGCAGTCACTTCAACCTTCTGTGGGTTCACATCGCGCTATCAATGCGCTGATGATATACACCTTCTGCTCTGGTACAATATGGAGAATCTCAAGCCAACTCCTCGAATCGTCTTGAGACTCGGGGGCTACAATGACATGACTCGGCGAAATTGGCCGGTGTTAGTGAATTCAAGAACTCCGGGTCATTGAAGGGAAGGTAACCCGGTTCCGGAGGCTACCGCTATATTGGTGAAAAATTTAAAAGGCCGTCAGAAAATTTCTGGTTTAAAAAGAAGGATTCCGGTTTAAAGTCCGGTTCAAGAGACATCTCTCTCCAACAAAACACTGAAGCTCTTAATATCCGGTTTAAAAACCGGTTCAAGGGAAATTTGTTTACCACAAGGCTTTGAAGCTCTCAAATCCGGTTCAAACTTCCGGCTCAAGGTAAATTTGTCTCTTACAAAGCTTTTAAGCTCTCAAATCCGGTTCAAAGTTCCGGTTCAAAAAGAATTAATCTCTCGCAAGATTCGAGTTCTCAGAAAAAATTAAAGGTTGCCAAAAAGAACTTGCTGCCATGATGCGCGGTTCAAAGATAGGTATCCTGCCTTACGACTTATCTTATTATGGTCACTTGGGGGCTTCCTGCTCATCGGGCATAGCTATCAGTACCCTCTTGATCGGTGCAATGCTTAAACTTATATGGTCACTTGGGGGCTTCCTGTTCAAACATAGGTCGTATTCGAAGAGAACATAGCTGTCGATACCCTTTTGATTGGCAAACTGCTGAACCTACTTGGGGGCTTCTTGATCGTATCTGAATCATAGCTCAACCCCTTTGGGAACCGACGTGGATCGTATTCGAATCAGCGTCGCTAAACAACTCTTAAGGTCATTTGGGGGCTTCCTGTTCAAACATAGGTCGTATTCGAACCAAAGAGAACATAGCTGTCGATACCCACTTTGATCGGCAACGCCAACGCCACTGGGGGCTATATGATCGTATTCGAATCTTAGCTTAACCCCATTGGAACGGTTTACTGATCATATTCGAATCAGAAGCCTCAAAAAATTTATCTGTTTCTCATGCAGTTTTTGTAATCACAAATATTTGAGTTGTCACAAATATCATGTGTGCCGGCTTTTTAGAATTGGGTTCTCACCCTCATTGTCTGGGTCACATAAACCGACGGTATCATTCAAGGGATCATAGGGATCTTGTGATCTACTTGTGTACAGGGTAAGACTACATTTGGGTGGTTACCCGCCCTGGCTTTCGACGTTAAGTCGCCAGGGCATATGTTGTTTAAACTCTGTGCAGGATTTATAGAGCTATGACTTACATAAATGATTCAGTTCAAGCCCATCATCGAAAGATTGAAATTGGTGTCTCAAAAGGGTTATCAATTATTGATTTTCTCAAGGGATATAGGCCACCGGATTACAAAAATTCCGGTTTATAAGGAATGCGCATTAAGTCGTCATCGGCCAAGAGCCGCCAGGTATTTAAACTCCGGATTTACTTGTCAACCGATGAGGTATTCAAATCTTTAATAGCCAAAACTGGCTGGATTTTCATGATGATATTGAATGATTGAGGTTTTCATACCGGATTATATTATTCAAATCTTGAATAGCCATCATGGCTGGAATTTTATTATGGTTATCAGAAATTAATATTATGATTGAGGTTTTCAAAGTCGCTTCAGCGCAATGGCTATTATTTTATCAATGGATATAATTTATTCTACAATGGAAGGAATAGTCCCGAGTCGCTGCAGGCTTAAAACCCGGCACTTGGGGGCTACATTATTCAAATTGATATTACATCAAATATGCAAGTCCCATGTCACTGCAAGCATGCACCATGGCACTTGGGGGCTAATGCAAAATCATTTTTTGCTCAACTTATTGAAGACCCGACTCATCATATCATAATGAACCGGCCCTTGGGGGCTACCAATTGCTCCTGTCAACAATTCAAGGTACACAAGTTTTCGTCCATTATATTGAAGGATCCACTGCTCAGTTGGTAAAGCACAAAGCTCTTAACCTTGTGGACGTGGGTTCAAGCCCTACGATGGAAGCTACATTATAAGATGTTATTTTCATTGAAGTATATATCAAGTCCCGGTTCAGTATTATCTTACTAAGCCGGCCCTTGGGGGCTACACATCACTGCTCAAGTCTACATGATTATATTTACAAAGTCCCTGCTCATTATTGCATAATGACCCGGCCCTTGGGGGCTACACTGATTGAAGTTTTTATAAGCAATTTCAAGTCCCAGGTTGCTGCAAGCATGACAACCCGGCACTTGGGGGCTACATATGTGGAATATTCAGTTTTGACTAGTGACTGAGATGAACAATTTGGATTTCTTCAAGGTTGCAGTATCTATATTGAAGCAAGTCCTAAGATGTCATTTTATTCTCCTCTTAAGACTTGGGGGCTACAAGTATTATACATATAAGGGGGAAAAATCTTCAAATTTTCAGTTTGGAGAAGATCAAGTTGACCCGGTGTTTGCAAGAATCATGATCCGGTGTCACCAATAATTATGACCCGGCGTCGGTAACAGTTATGACCCGGTGCTATCAATATTTACAAGCCGGCAATTTTGGTTATGATAAACCAACAAGTTTTGCCTCTTCAAGCCGGCTGAAAGTCAGGAGACCAATGTTAGCAAATGGATTATGAAGCTGGCCTATTGACCCGGATATTCCAGGAGAAAATGTCAAGGACTTAAGGATGATCAGGTGCCGGCTTACAAGAATATTTAACCCGGAGCACAACCTGTCAAATTTGTTCTTGTGTTTATGTTGCAGGATCAGTTTAACATGGATAAATCCAAATTAAACTGGGGGCTAATGTCGGGGATATACCCCGCGGTATGACCCGGCCGGAAGTATGACCCGGCCGGACTTGACGCTTCACCGATGACCCGCCGGAGGACTGACGACTCACGAGCCTGACGATCCATGGATGGCCCCGATGGCGGGTCAGATAGAAGACAAGGCCCAAGGCCCCGAAGGCCGGCTCACATTTATGATGGGCCGGCTTAAGAACAAAGGGATGACGAATATTTCCTTTACGAGGAAGCAAGACCCGGACTTGTATTCAACTTGTAAGAAAAGATAGACTAGTCCTAGTCCTACTAGGACTCCGCATGTAACTCGCCCCTCTAACTTATATAAGGAGGGGCAGGGCACCCCAAAGACAGACGGGCAACAAGAAATAATCTCTAGGGCTAAACACCGAGAGCCGGAGCCGGCGACTCTCCCGTGATCATAATGAGACCTAGCCTCAAACAGCACGTAGGGTTATTACCGGATGATGTTTCCCGGGGCCCGAAGCTGTGTAAACCCTTGTCTTGTGCGTTGATCTGCCCTGTGTCTCTCATCCCAATCAACCCCTCTCAAGCTACTACATAGATGCGTTGGCCTCACGACTAAGTCCTCACGCCAAGGACATCTGCCGTGACAATTCCACGACAGTTTGGCCTACTAGATTGATCTTTCTTGCAATGGGAGAAGTGCTTAGCTTTGGGTTCTATCATGTGGTGCTTGATCCCAGTGACAGTAGGGGAAACGACACGTATTGTATTGTTGCCATCGAGGATAAAAAGATGGGGTTATATCATATTGCATGAGTTTATCCCTCTACATCATGTCATCTTACCTAATGCGTTACTCTGTTCTTATGAACTTAATACTTGTAACGCCCCGGATTCGATGCGCCAGGTGTCTCCCAGTTATTCGCCGTCGTTGCCATGTCATTTGCTTGCGTGTTGCATTTTGCCATGTCATCATCTGCAATTTATCTTCATGTTTTCCAAAACTTGCATCCGGTCCTTTTCCCCGTTGTCCGTTTCGCGATCCGACACTCTCGCACGCGCCCGTCGCCCCTCTCAATCCTTGTTTCGTGAATGGGAGAAAAACATTCTCCGAATGGGCCGAGATTTGCCGAGTGGCCTTGGTATAGCACCGACAGACCGCCCGTCAAATTTCGTTCCATTTGGAGGTCGTTTGAAGCCCCAACGGTTGACCGCGTAGACCGAAAGCCCCTTTTGTCTCGCAGCCGAACACCCCTCCAAATCATCCCACTAACCCAGCAAACCCCCCTCCATGCTCTCGGTCGTTCGATCACGATCGTGTGGGCGAAAACCGCACCTCATTTGGACTCTCCTAGCTCCCTCTTCCTATAAATATGTGCCCTCCCCGAAAATTCGTGCAAATGAAACCCTAGCGTCTTCCTCCTCGCACCGCCGGACACGCCCGTCCGCGCCGGACATGTCCGCCGGACACGTCGCTCCGGCCAACCGCAAGCCGCCACGTCACCCCGCCGCCGCTCCCCTCCACTCGCGTCGCGCCACGTCTCCGCCGCCAGCGCCCTCCTCCACCGCGCCACCCGGGGCCCAGATCCGGGCCGC
>NC_057796.1:286869682-286880925 GCF_018294505.1 Triticum aestivum
CGCTGCCGGTGAGCTCCGCCCCGACGCCGGGCCCCGCCGCCCACCGCACCTCGTCGTCGGCAACCGCCGTCCCCGCGCCGGATCCGGCGAGATCCGGCCGAAGGAGGTCTCCCCGGCCCCGGATCCGCCTCCCCGGCGTCTTCCCCGTCTACTCCGGCGAACCCCGGCCATCCTCGAAATCCGTGCAGAAACCCTAGATCCGGAGGTTGACCTCGATTTTTTCCCTAAGTCCCTAAGTTTTCTGCATTATGTACCCATGTTCATCATGCCATAACTTGTTGCATACTGCTCATCGTATAGTGCGTGTAATATATCACAATGTTCATTGTGAGATTCTCTTCATTTTGTCCCATTGGGTCGTGTTCATTAGAGTTCATCTTGATGCCCTAATCATCGTTGCAAGAGTGCTATGTGATGTTGTCTGCTGTAGTTTAACAGAACTTGCTGATTTGTTATTTTCGTTGCATCTTCTGTGTGCATCCTATGAGCATGAGCTCTACATTTGTTTTGAACTTAATCATGTCATCCTTACAGTGGTGTTTGTCTTATATTTTTGTGATCTATGTGGTGACTAGCACAAGCATGCAAAGTAGCCTCCGTGATGTTGCTGATTTCTGCGACCTAGTCATTTTCTGCTAAGCCTGAGTCTGTTATATTTTGTTGCCATGCAAAATTTGCTGCTACCACGAGTTCTATGCATAATATGGAGATGTTCACTAAGGATGTTTTGTTGTTAATGTTATGCTCTATCCATCCATGCCCTTGGTTGCATTTATAGCCTGCTGTAGCTTGTTGCAAACTTGCTCTCAAATTGTTAAATAATGTTGCTGTCAACCTGTTAACATTTAGTTCAGTTTTGCCATGTGTTTTACTAGTGATCCATGCACCCTATGAACTTGCTCTTGCCATGCTTAGCTTTATAATAATTCCTTCTTACTGCTGGTTACCTTGTCATGCCATGTATTGCTCTGTGGTGAGTGGTTCAAGCTCACCAACATGCCCACTTATCGTTGTTTCTGCCATGAACTGTTATTTTCACCGTCTGAATCTGTTTATGAAACTTGCTATGTTTACATGGGCGCCATCATATCTTCTGTGCCTTTTTGGCTCGTGATCATTAAGGGACTTTTGTTCTATGCAATTAGTAGATTCATGCCATACCTTTCTTTGCTATGATCTGTTCCTGCAGCATGTTGTTTTATAGCTCTAAACTCAGCAACCTGATGTTATTTCTGCCATGTCCAGTGTTTTCTGCTAAGTCTGTGAAACTGTTATTATTTGCAATCTTGCCATGTCCTTTTAAGCATGTTCTAGTAATTTCTGGAGATAGCTCAGTGTTCATGTTTTGTTATGCTTTACCTGTAAATCATGTCCATGCCTTTTGTTATCATGTTGGGGTCCTGTAGCATATTTTCATGATGCTTGCAAGATGCCTAGTTGCTGTTTTGGACAGATTGTTGTTATATCTTGTTTGGAGTGTATGTGTTGCACCGTTGTTCCGTTTTGAGCATGCTCTATATGAAACTTGCTTAGAATTGCATGTAGTTTCATATTATAATGTTGCATCCTTATTTTGAGAGTGTTTGCTTGATGTTTGGATGCATTTTGCATCAATGCCATGTTTAACTTGTTTTGCTTATATCTTCTAGGCCGTAGCTCCGAATCTAATGAACTTTATATGTAACTTGACTAGAATTTCGTGTAGATCATCTTGGTGCATCTTAACTTCATGTTTAACAACTTGAACATAAGGTTTATTCAGATCTGGACCAATTTCGAAATTTGCATATGAGGACTTACCGGAATTGTTATTTGTTGTTTCCGGCCTCATTTAAACTTGTTTTGATGTGTTGTTCTTGTATGCATCATCCCTTGCCATGAGTAGCTTCATGTAGCCTTGTCATGCATCATACTTGGTTGAGCATCATGTCTTGTTTATGTGTTGAGTGTTTACCGTGATTGTTTGCTTCTTTCCGGTTGTGCTCCTTCTCGTTAGTTCCTGTTTCGTTGCGATCATGAGGATTCGTTTGTCTTCGTGGCTTCACCTTCTTCATGGCCTCGTTCTTCTTCCTAGCAGGATTTCAGGCAAGATGACCGTCACCTTGGATCTCATTACTATCATTGCTATGCTAGCTGCTTCGTTCTATCGCTATGCTGCGCTACCTATCACTTACTCTTCAAGCCTCCCAAATTGCCATGAACCTCTAACCTTTGTCACCCTTCCTAGCAAACCGTTGTTTGGCTATGTTACCGCTTTGCTCAGCCCCTCTTATAGCGTTGCTAGTTGCAGGTGAAGATGAAGATTGCTCCATGTTGGATTATGTTTATGTTGGGATATCACAATATCTCTTATATTATTAATGCATCTATATACTTGGTAAAGGGTGGAAGGCTCGGCCTTATGCCTGGTGTTTTGTTCCACTCTTGCCGCCCCAGTTTCCGTCATACCGGTGTTATGTTCCTTGATTTTGCGTCCCTTACGCGGTTGGGTGATTTATGGGACCCCCTTGACAATTCGCTTTGAATAAAACTCCTCCGGCAAGGCCCAACCTTGGTTTTACATTTGCCTCACCTAGCCTTTTTCCCTTGGGTTTCCGGAGCCCGAGGGTCATCTTTATTTACCCCCGGGCCAGTGCTCCTCCGAGTGTTGGTCCAAACTAGAGCCCTTTGCAGCGCCACCTCGGGGAAACTTGAGGGCTGGTTTTAGTTGTACGGACTGCTCATCCGGTGTGCCCCGAGAACGAGATATGTGCAGCTCCTATCGGGATTTGTCGGCACATTCGGGCGGCTTTGCTGGTCTTGTTTTACCATTGTCGAAATGTCTTGTAAACCGGGATTCCGAGACTGATCGGGTGTTCTCGGGAGAAGGAATATCCTTCGTTGACCGTGAGAGCTTATAATGGGCTAAGTTGGGACACCCCTGCAGGGTATAAACTTTTGAGAGCCGTGCCCGCGGTTATGTGGCAGATGGGAATTTGTTAATGTCCGGTTGTAGAGAACTTGACACTTGACTTAAATAAAACGCATCAACCACGTGTGTAACCGTGATGGTCTCTTTTCGGCGGAGTCCGGGAAGTGAACACGGTCTTTGGGTTATGTTTGACGTAAGTAGGAGTTCAGGATCACTTCTTATTGCTAGTTTCACGACCGTTCCGTTGCTTCTCTTCTCGCTCTTATTTGCGTATGTTAGCCACCATACTTGCTTAGTCGCTGCTGCAACCTCACCACTTACCCCTTTCCTATCCTTTAAGCTTTGCTAGTCTTGATACCCATGGTAATGGGATTGCTGAGTCCTCGTGGCTCACAGATTACTACAACACCAGTTGCATGTACAGGTTTTGCGATGATCATGACGCGACAGCGATGTTGCTTGTTTTGGAGTTCTTCTTCTACTTCTTCTTCGATCAGGGGATAGGTTCCAGGTCGGCAGCCTGGGCTAGCAGGGTGGATGTCGTTTGAGTTTCTATTGGTGTTTCATCCATAGTCGGATGTTGATCATGTGTATGTTGTATTGATGTATTCTTGCGGCATTTGTATGCCTTGTATGTATCCCCATCTATGATGTAATGTTAATGTAATGATATCCACCTTGCAAAAGCGTCTTCAAGATGCGCTTCTATCCTTGGTGGGACCTTCGAGTTCCTTTAGGATAGGGTCGCATCTTGGGTGTGACAATACTCTAGATGCATCCTGGATAGCGGTCGATGTGTGGAGTAATAGTAGTAGATGCAGGCAGGAGTCAGTCTACTTGTCACGGACGTGATGCCTATATACATGATCATGCCTAGATATTCTCATAATTATGCACTTTTCTAGCAATTGCTCGACAGTAATTTGTTCACCCACCGTAATACTTATGCTATCTTGAGAGAAGCCACTAGTGAAACCTATGGCCCCCGGGTCTATCTTCCATCAACTAGCTATTTCTTTTACCGTTTATTTTGCAATCTTTACTTTTAATATTTACCATAAAAATACCAAAAATATTATCTTATCATCTCTATCAGATCTCACTTTTGCAAGTGGCCGTGAAGGGATTGACAACCCCTTTATCGCGTTGGTTGCAAGGTTCTTATTTGTTTGTGTAGGTACGAGGGACTTGTGTGTGGCCTCCTACTGGATTGATACCTTGGTTCTCAAAAACTGAGGGAAATACTGACACTACTTTGCTGCATCACCCTTTCCTCTTCAAGGGAAAACCAACGCAGTGCTCAAGAGGTAGCAAGAAGGATTTCTGGCGCCGTTGCCGGGGAGTCTACGCACAAGTCAAGACATACCAAGTACCCATCACAAACTCTTATCCCTCGCATTACATTATTTGCCATTTGCCTCTCGCTTTCCTCTCCCCCACTTCACCCTTGCCGTTTTATTCGCCCTCTCTTTCCGTTTGCCTCTTTTTCGCTTGCTTCTTGTGTGTTCGTTCTCTGTACTGCCGTCATGTCTGAAACGGGGGAGGTTATCGTTGATAAGGATAATAGTATGGAAAACTTTGATGTTTTTGATGATCCTCTTGAAGATCCTACTATTTTACACACTAAAAAGTTTCGGATTGGTAGCGGTAATATTATTGGGAAAGGAGTTCTTCAAGATTTGTTTACTTGTGCCGGTACCTTACCCTCTATGGGTGGGTCTATTCTTCATAGAACTAGTAGTCTCGCGGGGGCTATATCCTTGCTCGTAGTTGAACTTGAAAGACAATTTATTCATTTGCATCCTTGCATACAAAGGATCTTTCTAGAGTTCTCCAATATAGAGCATTCTTCTGTTAAGCGAGCTGCTACTATCTTTTTGGCACATGAGTTTAGATTTATAATTAAAGAGGCCAATGAAATTTTTGCGCATTATAGGGTGGACGCTGGTCGTCCTCCCATAGAGGCTATCCTTTTTGATCAAGAAGATTTAATACGCTTACGATCCATAGATCATGTTGCTTACAATGAAAACCTTAGAAAAAAGGTTCCTACCGATGTTCTAGTTGATAGAATTTCCAAAATTAATGATGACTTTGCTATTCAGAACAACGGGTTAGGTTTTTCTCTTGAACAAAGGCTCATGACTTATTGCCAAAAGAATGCTTATAATGATGAATTGGTTGTGCAATATAAGGGGCCAAAGGAGGAACCCATACCTCCCGAGCTTGACCTTGGACTTTGTCCTATTAAATTTAGCCCTTTTGATTACTTTTGCTTGCCACAAAGAAAACTTGCTGCTGAACATAGGGAATATGAGATGAGTTTTCGTGATTTACCCTACTATCATTATGGCAATACCTAGATCTATCCTTGCCTTTATGCCTAGCTAGGGGCGTTAAACGATAGCGCTCGTTGGGAGGCAACCCAATTTTATTTTAGTTTTTTGCTTTTTCGTTCTGTTAAGTAATAAATAATCCATCTATCTTCTGTTTAGATGTGGTTTTGTGTTTTAATTAGTGTTTGTGCCAAGTAGAACCTTTGGGAAGACTTGGGGAAAGTCTTTGCGATCTTGCTGTAAAAACAGAAACTTTAGCGCTCACGAGATTAGCTACAACTTTTTACTGGAGAGTGCTATTTAGTTTATTCTTTTTTCAGATAATTAATATACAAATTCCTCACGTCCAGATATTTATTTTAGAATTTTTGGAGTTCCAGAACTTTGCGTTAGTTACAGATTACTACAGACTGTTCTGTTTTTGACAGATTCTGTTTTTCGCGTGTTGTTTGCTTATTTTGATGAATCTATGGCTAGTAATGGAGTTTACAAACCATAGAAAAGTTGGAATACAGTAGTTTTAACACCAATATAAATAAATAATGAGTTCATTACAGTATCTTGAAGTGGTGTTTTGTTTTCTTTCGCTAACGGAGCTCACGAGATTTTCTGTTAAGTTTTGTGTTGTGAAGTTTTCAAGTTTTGGGTAAAGATTTGATGGATTATGGAACAAGGAGTGGAAAGAGCCTAAGCTTGGGGATTCCCAAGGCACCCCAAGGTAAAATCTAAGGACAACCCAAAAAGCCTAAGCTTGGGGATGCCCCGGAAGGCATCCCCTCTTTTGTCTTCGTCCATCGATAACTTTACTTGGAGCTATATTTTTATTCACCACATGATATGTGTTTTGCTTGAAGCGTCTTGTATGATTTGAGTCTTTGCTTTTTAGTTCACCACAATCATCCTTGCTGTACACACCTTTTGAGAGAGACACACATTATTCGAAATTTATTAGAATACTCTATGTGCTTCACTTATATCTTTTGAGTTAAACAATTTTGCTCTAGTGCTTCACTTATACCTTTTAGAGCACGGTGGTGGTTATATTTTATAGAAATTATTGATCTCTCATGCTTCACTTATATTATTTTGAGAGTCCTTTAGAACAGCATGGTAATTTGCTTTGGTTATAAAATTTGTCCTAATATGATAGGCATCCAAGATAAAAGTTATAAAGTGCATTGAATACTAAGAGAAGTTTGATTCTTTATAATTGTTTTGAGATATGAAGATGGTGATATTAGATTCAAGCTAGTTGAGTAGTTGTGAATTTGAGAAATACTTGTTCTAAAGTTTGTGATTCCCGTAGCATGCACGTATGGTGAACTGTTATGTGATGAAGTCGGAGCATGATTTATTTATTGATTGTCTTCCTTATGAGTGGCGGTCGGGGACGAGCGATGGTCTTTTCCTACCAATCTATCCCCCTAGGAGCATGCGCGTAGTACTTCATTTCGATAACTAATAGATTTTTGCAATAAGTACTTGAGTTCTTTATGACTAATGTTGAGTCCATGGATTATACGCACTCTCATCCTTCCACCATTGCTAGCCTCTCTACTACCACGCACCTTTCGCCGGTATCATACACCCACCATATACCTTCCTCAAAACAGCCACCATACCTACCTATTATGGCATTTCCATAGCCATTCCGAGATATATTGCCATGCAACTTACCACCGTTCCATTTATTATGACACGCTTCATCATTGTCATATTGCTTTGCATGATCATGTAGTTGACATCGTATTTTTGGCAAAGCCACCTTCATAATTATTTCATACATGTCACTCTTGATTCATTGCATATCCTAGTACACCGTTGGAGGCATTCACATAGAGTCATATTATGTTCTAAGTAACGAGTTGTAATTCTTGAGTTGTAAGTAAATAAAAGTGTGATGATCATTATTAGAGCATTGTCCCATGTGAGGAAAGGATGATGGAGGCTATGATTCCCCGATAAGTCGGGATGAGACTCCGGACGAAAAAAAAAGGGGAGAGAAAAGAGGCCAAAAAAAGAGAGAAGGCCCAACCAAAAAAATATGAGAGAAAAAGAGAGAAGGGACAATGTTACTATCCTTTTTCCACACTTGTGCTTCAAAGTAGCACCATGATCTTCATGATAGAGAGTCTCCTATGTTGTCATTTTCATATACTAGTGGGAACTTTACATTATAGAACTTGGCTTGTATATTCCAATGATGGGCTTCCTCAAAATGCCCTAGGTCTTCATGAGCAAGCGAGTTGGATGCACACCCACTTAGTTTCTTTTGTTGAGCTTTCATACACTTATAGCTCTAGTGCATCCGTTGCATGGCAATCCCTACTCACTCACATTGATATCTATTGATGGGCGTCTCCATAGCCCATTGATACGCCTAGTTGATGTGAGACTATCTTCTCCTTTTTTTGTCTTCTCCACAACCACCATTCTATTCCACCTATAGTGCTATGTCCATGGCTCACGCTCATATATTGCGTGAAGATTGAAAAAAGTTTGAGAACATCAAAAGTATGAAACAATTGCTTGGCTTGTCATTGGGGTTGTGCATGATTTAAATACTTTGTGCGGGGAAGATAGAGCATAGCCAGACTATATGATTTTGTAGGGATAGCTTTCTTTGGCCATGTTATTTTGAGAAGACATGATTGCTTTGTTAGTATGCTTGAAGTATTATTATTTTCATGTCAATATTAAACTTTTATCTTCAATCTTTCGGATCTGAACATTCATGCCACAATAAAGAGAAATACATTGAAGAATATGCTAAGTAGCATTCCACATCAAAAAATCTGTTTTTATCATTTACCTACTCGAGGACGAGCAGGAATTAAGCTTGGGGATGCTTGATACGTCTCCAACGTATCTATAATTTTTGATTGCTCCATGATATTATATATTCTTTTTTGGATGTTTAATGGGCTTATTTATACACTTTTATATTACTTTTGGGACTAACCTATTAACCCAAGGCCCAGTGCAAATTGTTGTTTTTTTGCCTATTTCAGTGTTTCGCGGAAAAGGAATATCAAACGGAGTCCAAACGGAATGAAACCTTCGGGAGAGTTATTTTTGGAACAAACATGATCCAGAGGACTTGGAGTGGACATCAAGCAATCAACGAGGAGGCCACGAGGCAGGGGGCGCGCCTACCCCCCTGGGCGCGCCCTCCACCCTCGTGGGCCCCTCGTGGCTCCACCGACCTACTTCTTCCTCCTATATATACCTACGTACCCCGAAACCATCGAGGAGCACCACAAAAACCTAATTCCACCGCCGCAACCTTCTGTACCCGTGAGATCCCATCTTGGGGCCTTTTCCGGCGTCCTGCCGGAGGGGGCATCGATCACGGAGGACTTCTACATCAACACCATAGCCTCTCCGATGATGTGTGAGTACTTTACCACAGACCTTTGGGTCCATAGTTATTAGCTAGATGGCTTCTTCTCTCTCTCTTTGGATCTCAATACAAAGTTCTCCTCGATCTTCTTGGAGATCTATTTGATGTAACTCTTTTTGTGGTGTGTTTGTCGAGATCCGATGAATTGTTGGTTTATGATCAAGATTATCTATGAACAATATTTGAATCTTCTCTGAATTCTTTTATGTATGATTGGTTATCTTTGCAAGTCTCTTCGAATTATCAGTTTGGTTTGGCCTACTAGATTGATCTTTCTTGCAATGGGAGAAGTGCTTAGCTTTGGGTTCAATCATGCGGTGCTCGATCCCAGTGACAGTAGGGGAAACGACACGTATTGTATTGTTGCCATCGAGGATAAAATGATGGGGTTTATATCATATTGCATGAGTTTATCCCTCTACATCATGTCATCTTACCTAATGCGTTACTCTGTTCTTATGAACTTAATACTCTAGATGCATGCTGGATAGCGGTCGATGTGTGGAGTAATAGTAGTAGATGCAGGCAGGAGTCGGTCTACTTGTCGCGGACGTGATGCCTATATACATGATCATGCCTAGATATTCTCATAATTATGCACTTTTCTATCAATTGCTCGACAGTAATTTGTTCACCCACCGTAATACTTATGCTATCTTGAGAGAAGCCACTAGTGAAACCTATGGCTCCCGGGTCTATCTTCCATCAACTAGCTATTTCTCTTACCGTTTATTTTGCAATCTTTACTTTTAATCTTTATCATAAAAATACCAAAAATATTATCTTACCATCTCTATCAGATCTCACTTTTGCAAGTGGCCGTGAAGGGATTGACAACCCCTTTATCGCGTTGGTTGCAAGGTTCTTATTTGTTTGTGTAGGTACGAGGGACTTGCGTGTGGCCTCCTACTGGATTTATACCTTGCTTCTCAGAAACTGAGGGAAATACTTATGCTACTTTGCTGCATCACCCTTTCCTCTTCAAGGGAAAACCAACGCAGTGCTCAAGAGGTAGCAACGACACAGATTTGAATTTTCAACCAATTTATATGTATTAGAGCATGTGCATGTAGTTCAAATTTGAATTGTGCACATGAATGCATAGAAAACTTAGTTAATGTATAAAAATGTCCAAGCGAACCCAGAAAAATCCCAAAAATTGACACAACACTCCTGTTGTTCTATGTTGACACTAGGAAAAATTTGAAATCGAGACGAGGCAACAGATATCGTTTCGTCCAGAAAGGTGAAACGTTCCCTACCGAAACCATCACACTTGTGGTGATAAGCTCTGGTTTATGAGAAGCTTATTCCCAAACCTGCCCCAAATGGGACAAAAAATTACCACGGCATGTTGATGCCGCTACATGATAGCATGCCAAGTTTCATGAATTTTGGACGAATTTTGGATTTACTAGAATTACAAAAGCAAGTACGTCGATGTTTGCCGGAGAGCCACGGTGCCGTGGTGTTCAAATTTCATCCCCATTTCTTGCATGGGAAATAAGCATAAACCCATGGACACATATATGATTTTACAACCCATGTTGGTGCACAGGAGCATGTGCATGTAGTTTAATTTTGAATTGTGCACCTGATGTCGGTGTCCTGGGAACGGGGGTCTTGGATCAGATTCATTCCATCCCGGCACGCACAAGCTCACCGAGCTCAAGAACACCTCTCCTCAGGAGGCTGTTCTTCCCTTGTACTTGTTCATCCCCAGCCTACAAGGCAATCCACCACACCACACTGGAGTAGGGTATTACACCACATCGGTGGCCCGAATCAGTATAAACTCTTGCTTCCCTTGATCCTTGGGTTCGGCGGGCTAGGCCTTGAGATCGTTGTGTGAGTGAGGTAGAGATGGAGAGAGATCTTCATGCGCACCCCAGTGTTCGAACCTCAAGGGTTTGCCGGAACCCATAATCCGACACCTGAAATGGCTAGAAAACCAATTTAATGTATAAAATGTTCAAACGAACCCTGAATAATTCCAATTCTTATACGACACACATATAGTTGCATGTTCACTGCAGATAAAAGGTTTAGCAATTCAAACACCGTCCATTGCCGCTGTGACCCCATTATGTAATTCAAATCAAGATGAAAAGTCAAGTAGATCGCACACAGTTTATTATCACCAACCGTGTGAGATGCAACACAAAATATCGTGGAGCACCATCGGTGTATAGTATGCCTATGGCTTACGTGAGAAGGTGCGTCGGCTATAGTCCACAGCCGGCGTGTCAAGCACACTAGCTCGCTCCCCAAATACTCCCGCCTCTGCATCCCTCGCAATCTCGAAAATATTACTGCCTCGTAATCTCGAAAATATCTACCGCCTGGAAGGTTTTAATGTTTGATAGCACACGATTAGTATGTGCGGACCGTGTGTGATGTCTGTTACTCCCGCTCTGCTTCAGTCCCTTGATTCAAATTTTTAGTAGCCCCGGCATTTTACTCCCGCCTCTGCATCCCTCGCAATCTCAAAAATATCTGCTCGCCCTTGATCCAAATTTTCAGTAGCCCCGCCTTGTTACTCCCGCCTAGTAAATTTTTTAGTTGCCACAGTATTTCCTCAAACACCACCTTC
>NC_057796.1:286881273-286947524 GCF_018294505.1 Triticum aestivum
CCACACACTCCCCAAAACCTCCGCTCACACAGACACACACAACCCTCGAAACCATTGGTAGGTCGCCGCCATCGCCGGCACCTCCATCCTTAACCTCTGCATGTGTGTCGGGGAGCTCGAGGAGACAATGGCCAAAAAGAGGTTTATCGCGTCCTTTTCGCCCGACGCCTGCGAGGTGGCCGCCAAGGTGTCCCCGTCGTCCTCCATGGGCTCGATCCGCCGTCACCAGTCCCCCGACCCGCTTGCCGCCGCACCCCTACGCTGGTTCGAGGACTTCCCCTTCCTCCCTCGGACCCGGCAGCCAAGGAGGTCCTACCTCGGGGTCCGGCAGCGGCGGTGGGGGACGTGGGTCGCCAAGATTACAGATCAGGAGACCCACACCCGCCAGTGGCTCGGTAGCTTCCACACGGCCGAGCTCGCGGCCATGGAGTATGACCGATGGCAGGTCCGCTACCATGGCGCGGCGCCTAGGCTCAATTTCCCCTTCGGCACACGTCCGGTCGACCTCGTTCCGCCGGAGCTAGGGGTGTTGAGCTCGCCTATGGTGTGGGAGGACCACGAGGCGTGGGAGCGCCTCGAGGCCGAGGCCGCCGACGAGGCCTACATGCAAGAGCTCCGCCGGCAGCACCCGGAGTTCGTGGAGGCGGAGCGGGCGATCTTTGCCGGCGCGGAGGGCGGCGAGGTTATGGTGCTCTCCTCCGATGATGAGGTCGAAGGCGGCGCGGAGGACGGCGAGGTTATCATGTGCTCCTCCGATGACGAGGTCGAAGGAGGCGGCGCGGAGGGCGTCGAGGTGGGCCCCGAGGATGAGGAGATCGACGTCGACGAGTGGAGGAGTGACTTCCCCAACGACCCCGACGACGGTACCGGCCCGGACCCGGCTCACGACACACCGTACATGACGAGGAAGGATTGGCTCGACCTCCACTTCGACTGAAAGTAGTTTAGCTTAGTTTAAATTTATGTTTTATGTTCAGTTATGCAAAACTATCTATGTTTATGTTTGAATGCATGCTACTTTCGGTTGAACCTGCTTTGAACTTGATCAAATTGAAGTTTACAACCTTAAGTTTAGGGGATCGACTAGAAAAGGCCAAAAATTGCTGGAGTATATATATATATATATATATATATATATCCACTAAGGGTCTTAGTCCTTTAACTTTTTCAGGATCGGCTAGAGATGTCCTTATGACTTTTTTATTTCAGTTCTTCACAATGTGATGCTCTATATGTGCAACTATTTGCCATGCAGTTCAATTTCATCTATAACAGTTTCAACAATACCACTATGAATTACGATATTTGGTTGCTGTTAAGGATATTGCAGTTAACATGCCTTTTCGTTTTTTAACAATAACTAGTGTACTGTAGACCTGCACAATACCAGTTTGAATGACTATTTGCTTGTTTTTAAATGTTATGCCTGATGCAGTTAACACACCTTTTCCACTTCTTGTTTTGCTTAACTAGCGTGCTTAAGCCTGCACATTCAAGCTATCATTTGTAGATTATGTTGTCTACCATGGATATATTTGGTTAATGTTTAGCATGTTGTGCTTAACATGCCTTTATATGTACTCATGCAGGACAATATTGAGAACAGTGTTGTTTTCCATCGAGGTTAGTTTCATCACATTGCTTATATGTACTCACTATTCAGGATATCGGTAGCTGGTACCATATAGCCTGGGGCTGATAAGGGATTAATCGTCGAATCGGACATTTCACTAAATATATCTGTAACCCATTTATCAGTAGGTTAACTAGGGACATATTTAATATATCTGAGGCTACATAGCAACATGCATTGTACTGAATGACTAAATATGCAATCCCAGGCTACATAGCAACAAGGAAGAGTGTTAGCTTAATGTTCTGATGATGTCTAGATATACATGTAATAAAATCTTATATAATGGGATGGAGGGAGTGTTGTACTACATCATTTTTCAATTGTTGTTTAGCTTCTAATATTAACTTGGTGCTTTTAGGTACATATATCATTGCCAAAGATCCACACTTCGACCCTTTCTGTGTATGGGGCAATGAGATATTCATGAACCAACATAAAGTGAGGAAACTGATAAAGATTGTTATTAAAATGGGTCAAAAGATGTCAATCGAACTATTTGTTTACACTTTATGCAAGACAACAGTGAACTGCAGGATGGTAAGTAAGAACCCTGTAGCCTTCTTGTTACTGCCCATAATGAGTTGTGTTAGATGACAATGTCTGAATCTTTTTTATTTTGCAGTGGATCCTGAAGCAGTTTACTCAAGATTAGCTCTCAAACTACATGATTGATGGCCGACCATCACAAGGGGTTGGACTAGAGTCCTGCATGCCTTCTGCATCCAGGAGAGCACATTAGGGCCATTCCGCTTCACCTTCTTTAGCAACCGAAATGTTTGTCGCCTCTTTCTTTACCATCTGTAATAGTACAAGTATAGAACCCTGGTTCATCATTCTTTATTTGGTACTTATGTAATTCTTAAACATATGTACCTGTGAATCCAATAATGCATTGGTTGTTTGAAAGCTATAGCCTACTTTCAAGTTTAAATTAGGTATAATTAAATTAGGCCAAAATTATGGTGTGCAGGTCAATACGGCACACACGGTTGGTAAAACACAAACGTTTGCGATATACACCATAATCCAAGACGGTTCACAGAGAGGAAACGTGTGCAAGCATGCACACAGTTGTCGTTTGCAAAGCGTGTGTGATGTCAGACACTATCACATACGGTGCGGGGAAACTAAATGTGTGTGATTGTCTACCTATCGTACACGGTTTATAATCATGAACTGTTTGTGATGTGCCAGGCATCGTAAAACTCCCATGCCTGGAATCTGCCTGGAAAGCTCCCGTGCCTGGAATCTGCCTGGTTTTAGGTAAAACCACAAAACTCCGACTGTGATGGCAATGCGAGCACAAACGAGTATCAAGGATGAAGCATTTGGGATATTCGAGATATCGGAAACGGTTATATAGGGACAACTGTATGTATCAAGGCTCCCTATCCCTGACGGTTTCTGGGTCGTGTGGGAAAGAACCCCCCTATCGCCCACACTCACTTGGCTACGGTTCCAAATGTCATCGCGGAAAGGGGTTAAAACCGTTTGTATAGCACCGACATGTACCAGTGACCCTCCAAATTATTGGGACGCCTTCTAGCTAAAGTTGACTCTTCTCCAGTCCCTTTTTCATCAATCTTAACTTTACTAAACAAGGAATCAATAGAAGAAACACCCATCACATTAAGATCATCATTTTTCTCTTCTAACGAGATTGGTTTAGCGGTCATTTGATTTACTAGGGTAGCTTGTCCATCGGATATTTTTCCTAGCAAACTTTCGGCAAAAGCATACTTAGATTGGAGATTGCAAACTTCTCTACTAATATCATCAAGTTGTTTTGTTATAGCATCAAGCACAATGGAGTCCTCCTTAAGTTCTTCGGTAAAATAATTATTATGCTCAAATTGTGTAGTCATATATTCCTTAGTACTTTTCTCAATTTCAAGCAAAATATTGGGGTAAGGAACATCATAATATTTTCTTTGAGGCATCATGACTACGCAAACAAGAACGCACGCGAAAACAGATCCGACAAGAAAACGGCGAACGGAAAAGAGGGGCGAATAAAACGACAATTTTTTGTGAAGTGGGGGAGAGGAAAACGAGAGGCAAATGGCAGATAATGTAAATTGCGAGGAGATGAGATTTGTGATTAGGAACCAGGTATATGTTGAAGATCCTCCCCGACAACGGCACCAAAAATTTCCTTTTGATGTCTGTTAGGACTACGTCGGTATTTCCCCAAAGAGGAAGGGATGATGTAGCACAACAGTGGTAGGTATTTCCCTCATTAATGAAACCAAGGTTATCGAACTAGTAGGAGAACCAAGCAACACAACGTAAATAGCCCCTACACACAAATAACAAATCCTCACAACCCACGTGTTAAAGGGGTTGCCAATCCCTTTCGGGTAACGACGCCTCAAGATAGGCAAACGGATGTGAGATAAATTGTAGTAGATTAATAGATCGAACGCCAAATAAAATAAATAATAATAAAACGTAGCAAGGTATTTTTGTATTTTTGGTTTAATAGATCTGAAAATAAAAGCAAAGGAAAAATAGATCGCAAAAGCAAATAATATGAGAAAGAGACCCGGGGGCCGTAGGTTTCACTAGTGGCTTCTCTCGAGAAAAATAGCAAACGGTGGGTAAAAAAATTACTGTTGGGAATAGATAGAACTTCAAATAATCATGACGATATCCAGGCAATGATCATTATATAGGCATCACGTCCAAGATTAGTAGACTGACTCCTGCCTGCATCTACTACTATTACTCCACACATCGACCGCTATCCAGCATGCATCTAGTGTATTAAGTTCGTGGAGAAACGGAGTAATGCAATAAGAACGATGACATGATGTAGACAAGATCTATCTATGTAGAGATAGACCCCATCATTTTATCCTTAGTAGCAATGATACATACGTGTCGGTTCCCCTTCTGTCACTGGGATCAAGCACCGTAAGATCGAACCCACTACAAAGCACCTCTTCCCATTGCAAGATAAATAGATCAAGTTGGCCAAACAAAACCCAAATATCGGAGAAGAAATACGAGGCTATAAGCAATCATGCATATAAGAGATCAAAGAAACTCAAATAACTTTCATGGATATAAAAAGATAGATCTGATCATAAACTCAAAGTTCATCGGATCCCAACAAACACACCACAAAAAGAGTTACATCATATGGATCTCCAAGAGACCATTGTATTTAGAATCCAGCGAGAGAGAGGAAGCTATCTAGCTACTAACTACGGACCTGAAGGTCTACAAAGAACTACTCAAGCATCATCGGAGAGGCACCAATGGAAGCGGTGAACCCCTCCGTGATGGTGTCTAGATTGGATCTGGTGGTTCTGGACTCTACAGCGGCTGGAATTGATTTTCGTCGACTCCCCTAGGGTTTCTGGAATATTGGGGTATTTATAGAGCAAAGAGCCGGTACGGGGGCACCCGAGGTGGGCACAACCCACTAGGGTGCGCTTGGGCCTCCTGGCGCGCCCTGGTGGGTTGTGCTCTCCTCGGAGCACCCCCCCCCAAGGCGCTGCCTTGTCCCATTAGGTGTCTTCTGGTCCATAAAAATTCTCCGTCAAGTTTCGTTGCATTTGGACTCCGTTTGTTATTGATTTCCTGTGGTGTAAAATACATGCAGAAAACAGCAACTGGCACTTGGCACTATGTCATAGGTTAGTACCAAAAAATGATATAAAATGATTATAAAACAGCCAAGATTGATAATATACCAGCATGGAACAATCAAAAATTATAGATACATTGGAGACGTATCAACTAGCCCATGTCAATATGAGATCTTTGCAAAGTCTCCTCAAAGGGGATCACGTTCATGGGCTAACAAATGTGAGTTTTGCCAAAGACCGTGCTTGCAGCGCTTGTATCGAAGGAAAGCTTCATGAAACGGCTCACCGACCCACGACTATCATCTACTCGAAGAGGCCCTTGGAGCTCCTTCACATGGATCTCTTTGGTCCTCCATCTTTTGATAGTCATGGGGGGAGAAAGTATTGCTTGATGATTGTGGATGACTATTCAAGATACACTTGGGTATATTTCTTCAAGAGGAAGAGTGAGACCCAACAAACCGTCATTGACTTTGCTAATGAAGCTCAACGTCGACATGAAGCAAAGATTTTGATGATTAGAAGTGACAACGGCATCGAGTTCAAGAAATACACCTTAGATGAGTTTCTTAGTGATGAGGGGATCAAGCACCAATATGCCGCACCCTATACCCCTCAACAAAATGGTGTAGCGGAGAGGAAGAACCGGACGTTGATGGATGCGGCAAGGACTATGATGGCGGAATTCAAACCTCCGTACAACTTTTGGGCCGAAGCCATCAACACCGCATCATGCATCCAGTCGGCTCTATCTCCGCAAAGGCTTGAAAAAGACTCCATATGAGATACTTACCGGTAACAAGCCCAACCTCAAGTACTTCCGGGTGTTCGGTTGTAAGTGTTTCATTCTCAAGAAAGGTGTTCGTTTGTCTAAATTTGAACCTAGAGCTCAAGATGGCATCTTTGTTGGTTATGCTACAAACTCTCATGCTTACCGTTCCCAAAAAGTTTGGGGTCAAGCAAGCAAAGATAAATAGCACTTGCTTCACAAAGTGGCATTTAGGACAGAATAGGAAAAGGAATATTGGTGAATTATCTTTGAACATGGCAAGGAAGGGTTTTGCCATATTTGAGGAAGATACGACCCAAACAATTTATGAGAATTATTTGAGAATTTTATGAATGACAGAAATATACTCCCTCCGTCCCAAAATAAGTGTCTCAAGCTTAGTACAACTTTGTACTAGAGCTAGTACAAAGTTGAGACAGTTATTTTAGGACGGAGGGAGTAGGTTGCTTCACAACCTAGGGCAAATAGGACTATTCCTTTAATAGAAAAGGAGTATTCCCAATAAAAAGAATATTGGGATTGGTCCAAGATAAGGAATGACAGGGTCTTGGGATGATTTAGAGGATGACAAGCCACTATGGAACCTAGGAAGATATATTCTTCCCAAGTTTTCAAACCACAAAGCCACAAAAAAACAAATCAAAGCAATAATCCAAGGAAAAACAAAGGAAAAAGAAAAAGCCAAAATCCAGGGTGTCACATATGTCTGAAAAAACTAGTCTTTTCTTTTAGGTTGTTAAAGAAAATGATTTCTAGAATTGGTTATTAAAGAAAAAGGTGATCTAGACGTCTGATAGATTAGCGCGCAGAGGCCTCGCACATCAAGCCGCATGCCCATTTTGCGATCAGCACGATGAGACGACTGGTCACTTGCTAATTACCCGCGTCTTTGCGAGAAGAATTTGGGACAAGGTTTATGCGGCTCTGGGCACTAGGGATGGTGCACCGACGATGGAAGACTCGCTACCGGATTGGTGTTTGAGGACTGGGGCTCACGGTCGCCTCGGTAAAGCGGAGTGTGCTATCCACCTCATGTGCCTTTGGGAGCTTTGGAAGCATCGGAACGCGGTCGCTTTTTATGGGGAGACGACGAGCATGAGGGGTGTACTACGATGCACTGCGTTCGAAAGCGAGGTTTGGTTTTTAGCAAGGCTTGTAGGTGAGGAGCTAGGTACTTTCCTAGCGGCGGCATCTTTGTGGGTGAGTAGCGAGTGGTCCACTTTACTACACTAGAGTGCACGTGGAGTGGACTGAGATGTTGCCTCATGCAAACTTAACATATAATAGGCACATTCGTGCGCATTCCAGAGAAAAAACCCTCACCCAGCTGCAGAAAAAAAAACAGCTTAACCCGACCTAACCTAACTGCAACCCGCTCACATGGTCGTCGGGGCCCACGTAAAAGTAGACGGCCCAGATTATTCCTTGGGAATCCGCTACCACCCCCAACGCCAGTGAGCTCAGCATCTCCACCTCCTCGTCCTCCTCCCCCGTCGTCTCCGGCTCCGACTTCGACGAGAGGAAGGCAGGCAGGCAGGCAGGGGCGGGCCCGATCGATCCTTCCCCGAACCTCACACACGCCGCAGAAACTTCCAGAAGCCGGTCCGTTCCCATCCTCTTCGGCGGCCGACCAGCCGGCCAGATTCCCCTGATCCAGGGAGGGAGGGAGATGGGCCAGGCCTTTCGCAAGCTCTTCGATGCCTTCTTCGGCAACAAGGAGATGCGGGTGCGCCCTCTTTTCTCCTCTCTTCTCCTAATTAGTTTGTTGGGCGAATGGATCGGTCGACAGACTTTAAGAATGAATCAGAGCACATATCGATCCGCTCCTCCTTTGATTTACTATTAGTTTCATATGTTTCTGTCTGATTCGATTTTTTTTCATCCTGGATACATACAAGTGAGTTGCTAGCAGATTTTACATATCAACCATGTGATGTGATGGTGCTCGCTTTCTTACTAGCTGCTTCTCTGTCATGTTAGTTGCTATTTTCGTCAGAGATACTCAGAGAGTCAGAGGGCACGAAGATCCAAGTTAATTCGTTGTGCTCCTCGATTCTAATGGAATGGCCTGTTGCCTTATGCTAGGTGGTGATGCTTGGGTTGGATGCAGCCGGTAAAACCACCATACTCTACAAGCTACACATTGGCGAAGTACTCTCCACCGTCCCCACTATTGGTACAACATACCCGCCTGCCTATCTCTTAACTTATTAACTAATTTTGGGCTCATGCACTGTGCTTTCATCCGACTAAACATGAAGCCCTTGAACTACTTTGCTAATTAATCCGTTCGTGGGCAGGTTTCAATGTTGAGAAGGTTCAGTACAAGAATGTAGTGTTCACTGTGTGGGATGTGGGCGGCCAGGAGAAATTGAGGCCCTTGTGGAGGCACTACTTCAACAACACGGATGCTCTGGTCATTACTCATTCCATATGCTTGCTTGCTGTTTCGTTGTATTTTAAGCAACAATTCAACATATATGGGAACATACAGGACTACTAAAGCTATAAATTCCTTTCCTCCGGTTAGTTGTTTCATTCTTTACTTGCTTCTCTTTTGTGCCCATCTGATTTATGAACAAGTTCAGTAGCAGTCAGCAGGAAAGATGGTCAATTAGCTTATCTAGTATCTACTATGGATATTTGCATACGTTACTGCTCTTAGCTTCTGAGCCACCAAAAACAGACATGGTAGAATTGTTAGCCAAACAGGGTAAGTATCTGGATGTTACTACACATCTCCCTACCTAGCCCAGGACCTTCATCTTAGTGGACCATGCTAGACTCGCCTTGGATTTGTTGATGGGGCATAGTGATTTGTGATATGACACTGCTTTCTTGAGATGTAAGCTTTCTCTGTTGCTTTTGTTAACTTGCAGATCTATGTGGTCGATTCCCTGGACAGGGATAGAATTGGAAGAGCCAGGGCTGAATTTCAGGTTTATAGCATTTCTTATCGAGAACCTGTTCCTGTTTCTGTGGTAATATCTGTTGTGATATGTGCTCTAACTTACTGTAATCTATTATCTCTTGCAGGCCATAATCAATGACCCATTTATGCTCAACAGTGTATTATTGGTGTTTGCTAACAAGCAAGACATGGTATGCTTGTCATGGTTTCTTTTGGTATCACGTGCACTTGTTCAAGATGGTGTGGTTTGTGTAGAATACTAGTAGATTATAATTGGATCTGTCTAGGACACATCTAGATGTGACATAGTTATCTCACATCTAAGCTGATGTTCACTCTATTTTGTGGTCTATTTTTTTATCCTAGTTTTTTTTTGTTTCTTGTTGCTGCATTATATATTTGTGGGAGCTTAGATGCGACATCCTTAAAAAACATCTAGATGTGAATTAGATAAACTGATTATAATTCTCTGCCTTAAGACTCTTTGTTTTGGACTTGCTTCTTGCGTGCAAGAGTTTGCAGATTGTAGGGGATTTACATTGTTTGCATATATGGACATGCTGCATTTATGTAGGGCTGAAGTAGCCTTTTGTTGATATTTTCAGTTTCACTTGTGAAAAGGAAGAGTTTATTCTGCCTTAGGAAACAGGTTTATTTTCACTCCTTGTATGCTTAATCATGTAGTGTCTTTGTGTCTTGTGGATGCAGAGGGGAGCAATGACCCCGATGGAAGTATGCGAGGGTCTTGGTCTGTATGACCTGAACAACCGCATCTGGCACATCCAAGGCACATGTGCTCTTAAAGGCGATGGCCTGTACGAAGGCTTGGACTGGCTAGCGACGACTCTGGATGAAATGCGAGCTACAGGGCGGTTAGCTTCGACATCGGCGTAACGAGTAACAGGGATGGATCGTCTGTGTTTCTTGGCACCTCATTTTTTTCTTTTTGTGTCTGCCCTGTGGCCGCCTTTTGATGTGGTCAACAGATTTGTTGTAGTATGAATGATTCGCAAGAGGAGATGCGTTTCTGAAGAGGGGGTGCTCCTCCTAGTTAGAAGCGCATATCTATTCTGTTCTACTCTAGGACTGTGGAATGTAAATACTGATGTTTTCTACTGATGGCATGACACGCTCAATATTTGTGGTTTAGTCTGAAGAAATCACAGTATTTACTCTACTTTGTTGGTTTGTTGGGAATGACTAGCTAGAATGCCAAGGCTAAAGATGGAAAATTATGTGATGCTTTTCCTGGATTGGTGGTGTTGTGGACATGGTGGTGTTAGCTGCTTCAGATCCATGTCGAAGAAGCTGAAGCAAAGGGTCTGTGCTGCAGGTATGAAAATTGTGAATGGATATTTCTCGGACCCCTACTAGTCTGTAGTTGGGTAATGTTGTTGTTGGAGTCAGCAGAAACAAAGAGATGTATTTAGAAAAGTTGCGGAGAATATCTGAAGAAATCAAGCCCTTAAAAGAACCAAGATTATTTTCTTATCAGAAAGATAGGAAGAGAGTGCAATACTGTAGCTCATCATCTAGCTTTGCTAACTAGAAATCAGGGTGTAAATGATGTCCGGTTCAGACTTAGTGCCTGAACCTATGCGCGAGCTTTTGTATCTGACAATGTAAAATTCCCTTAAAAGGGTAATGTTAACTAGCGAACGTCGTTAAGAAAGAACTCCCAGCGATCGCAGCCATTTGATCGAGATCAAATGATGGTAAAAAAAAATAATGCGTTCACACCGTGAAATTGTCATGTTAGTCTCAAGAAATTGTCACCCTCCTACAACTAAAATTGCCGCAAAAATTGTTCGCAATTGCCATTCTCCCCAGTGATGCGCAGAAACAAAATATCTACACGAATCTCAACATAAGATCAATGACATAGGACTTAGATGTGCAATACTTATAGCACATCTAGATGTGCTTTAGCAAAACTGATAAAATATTTGTAAACTCCGTGTTACACCCCCCATAGCCGAGCCCGAGCGAGGGAGGATAAGGTAAAGGAGGCAGGCAAAGCGAGACCAGAGCGTAGCAGTCAGCGTGTGAGAGAGAGAGAGATGGCAGCAGGAACGGCTTGGGCGGGGTGCCATCTCGCCCGCCTCCCCCACATTCCCATCTCGGTCAGCATCCCCGTGGCCGGCGCTGGCGCTAGCAGCAGGAGGAGGCGGCCCGGGTTAGCGGCGGCGGCGGGGGCAGCAGCAGCAGCAGCGACAGACGGGCGGGTGCTGGGCCGGCGCCCCGTGGAGGACGTGTACAAGGTGCGCGTGGTGCGCGGCGCGGCGGCGCAGGAGCGGGTGGAGGCGCTGCGGGCGATGGAGACGTGGTCGACGTGGCGCACGGGCGGCCGCTGCCGCCTGGCCTGGGACTGGCAGGTGGACCAGCTCGTGTACATCGTCGCCGGCGAGGTCCGCGTGCTCCCCGCGGGTGCCACCACCGGCGAGGAGTACATGCACTTCGTCGCCGGCGACCTGGTCCGGTACCCCAAGTGGCTGGAGGCGGACCTCCACTTCGACGGGCCCTACGAGGAGCGCTACCGCTTCCTCGCCTACGGCGACGACAACTGAACCGCTCCTCCTGGACGAATCCTGCCTGTATCGTCAGTAGCCTAGCTAGCTCCTTAGTCCTACTAGTTCACTGAAGCTTTCGTTCGAGTTCCTGCCTGGATGATTTCCTTTTGTTTACCATATACTCCTAGCCTGGGACAACAAGGAGTACGTATTTCCTAGTCGTTTGAGTTCATTGTCGTGGTGATGCAAAAGAGCGTGTCCATTTGATGATTCGATTGGGCATTGCTGGTAGCCCTCCTTCCACCGCCGGCCTTGTCCAGGACTAGTATGTTCGATCGGCTTTGGGACGCGGTCTACAGCACTAGTAGGAATGCAGGTGAGGATTACAACTTCTCTTGGCGCTGGAGCCGCCCAACTGGTTCTTACAGAGTATCTCTGCCTACAAGCTGTTGTGCCAAGGACAGATTAGATTTTTAGAGAAAATGCATCGGCCGAGCCTGAGATAGGGCTTGAGCCTAGCTCGGCTTTGAACTAACAAAGCAATCAACCGGCCAGGATTTCAAGCATACACCTAGAGGCAGCGAGAAATAAAACACAGAGCGGAAATATACAAAGGCGCTGGAAAGCAGCAATGAAGCATGAAGTCGTCGACGCCGAGGTCCTCCTCCGTGAACAAAGCGCCGAGAACAATAACACGCTGGCTCAAGAGGAGAAAGGCAGACCCGCACCATAGGGGAATGCCATCACCAAGCTACTACAGACCCCGGCACGGCACATCCAACAACATCCATTTTCGAAGGAGGCCACAACCTCCTCGCCTAGATCGAAGGTGCCGTACCGTCACGAGATGGTAAAGTTCCCCAAGAACAATGGTGGATGCCGCCGGAAAATGGCCACATACAGTGGGTCAGCACACCCCCAAGACGAGCCACCGACGCTTCTCCTCAATCAGAACACCACTGCTCCTCACGTCCAGCAACCAGAGGAGGAAAAGCAGCAGCTAGGACAGAGGGCACCACCGACACCACCACCCGCACCCCAACAGCGCCCACCTCCCAAAACGACGCCTTCAAGAAGGATACGACGCCGAGGGCGCCGGTGCCACCTCCGCCCAATAAAGTTATGGCTTTCACCCGGAAGAACAGGGGGAAGGGGGGAGTGGGGAGTGGGGGGATTAGACCTGTCAGACGTCTCCAAGGAGGAACACGGCGCCCTCGGGCATCGGCCGGCCAGGGATTTCGCCCGGACAGATTAGATTCAGTACTGCTAATTGCATCTGGAGGAATGGTATTCATTGCTTGATGCAGGGGTCGTGGCTATCCCCTTTTCCAACACTTGCAAGATTTTCGCTTGGCATTCAGTATAGGATCTGGATCACAGAGTCCGGCATAGCCTTCAAGATGACATGGCTTCCTGCTATCTCTGTCTGCAAGATCTCAACAGGTATGTCTTCAGAACAGAACTTCTTCCCCGCTCCAAGCCCTGTTGACAGTCTAGAACCCCAGTGGCTGCACGCTAGAATCCTGATTCCCAAGTGCAGCAAGAGGGGGTTTGACACTCTTTTTATCTTTAATCGCCAGGAGCGTATGGAAACGGCACAGTGCCCAATTTTCAGAAATCTGGCGCTCCAGGCGAAGGAGCCTGAATTGGCCAATCTCATTTTTGAATTTCAGCTCTGGAAGTTTGCCAAAGAGATGGATATTGATAGTTTAGACAGTAGTTGCCTTTGAATGTGTTTTGTTGGAGCTAGAGTCTGTTTGCTCTATCCTAAGTTCCCAACTAGGCCGAGTTCTTGTAAGTTTTTTGCCATCTTGCTATATAGTCCTACTCTTCTTCCAGAGACATGTCCTGGTCATACTACTTCCTAATTCTACCCAACAAGCAGGAATCAAACTAACATTTACATAGGATCAACAACATGGCCACCTTCTGCCAAGTACTTCCAATCAAATTATCTATAGCATCAATAGAATCATACCATGAAGTGATATAGCAAGCAATGGCAAAGACATGTAATGTTAATTGCATCAACAAGAAGAAACATTCACCCCAATAGTCAAATATATGCTTATCAAGGTGCCCAGATGGGGCGACTACAAAAGTAACAGAACAGAGAATCAGAAGAAAGAATAATTCAAGGCTGGATTTATTTGGTTGCCACTTTCAGGCCATGATCAATTGTAATTTGCTCCTTGCCTCCTGCTATTATGCGTTCCTCTTCCACCACCGGAATTCGAATTACGGTTGCTTCTTCCTCGTCTCTCGGTCGATCCACCATTAGGCCGAGAGGAACCACCTGTATTAGTACTATGATGAGGACCAGCAGCGGTGTCACGGTAAGATGCACCGCTGCTGTCCTCGATCCTCAAGCTACTGCCCAACACCATGCCAACGATGTGATCGTTGAAATGATCTGCAGATGTTGTTCCTCTTGCTCTCCCGCGCTGACGCCGACCACCACGGTAACCAAAATCTGGCTCCTGATGGGTTGTGTTGTCAAAGAATGTATCCATAATGTCATCAGAAAAAACACTATGATGACCATGTCGCCGGGAAGAGCCAATCACGGCTTCAGCGGCGTCAGCAGATCTAAACATTGGGAGTCGCATTAAATCAAGGCCATATACCTCATCAAAGTTGCGGTGGAGGTAGGGATCAGTGTAGTCATCATAATCTTGTTCGATGTCATCATCGGGTATGATCATCATACCACCTCTCAGCGAGTTAACTCCAAAGCGAAGACTAATCTCCTCGAGAAAGGGGTCGTCGTCTTCATCATCTTCGTCCATCATCATATTCAAGTTGGAAGCAGCAAACTGCTGCAGCTGCTGCTGTCTGGAGCTTTCAACTCTGGCCCCAGTGGGCCTCGGCGGTGCGGCGTGAACAGACGCTGCAGAGCCGCCACGTCCATAGATGGGTATAATGGCATCGTCAGCGACCTGGCCCTTGCAGACAGGGCACTCGCGGTGGTTGGAGTGGACATGGAGCCACTGGTAGAGGCAGTCCCAGCAGAAGAGATGGCCGCACTTGGTGACGACGGGGTCGTCCGCCATGTCGAAGCAGACGTTGCACTCGAAATTGGCAGCATTGCGCCTGGCCTTGTCGTCGGGTTCGTTGGCATTGGGTGTGGAGGTAGGAGACGGCTTGTGGTCTGTGAAGGTGGGGCGAGGCTGTGGTGGACGATTTGGCCGCAGGCGCCGGGTGGAAGTGGAGGAGCCTCCCTGCCCTTGGTGTCGGTCCAGCTCCCCCGCCGGTGGGTGGCGCGGGTGCTGCGAGGAGTGGTCATTGTGGTTGACAGGACGGTAGCGATGCTGCTGCTGCTGATGGTGCTGTTGTTGGTGGTGATGCTGTTGCTGTTGCTGCTGCTGCGGCGGCGGCTGAGGCTGCGGCTGCGGCTGCGGTGGCGTTCTCTCTCTCCACATGGTGTTGTTGTTGGCGTTGCCGCCGCCGCGGTTTGCGAAGCCGCCGCCGCCGCCTCCTCCTCCTCGCCCTCGGCTGCCGCCGGAATCGGTCCAGCCGGCCATGAGGATTGGTCTGGAATAGCCCTAGAAGATTAAGATCTGAGAAACGAATCGAACAAGGGTTTGGAACAACTCGCGGAAAGGGGATCGGGAGCGACGCGAACCTGCGGGTCGCCGGAAGCACGTATCAATCAATAGATCGAATCCACGGAGAAGCAGCGGGCGGAACGAGAACCTTCGCCACCGCTTCCTCCTCCTAATAATCCTGGGGCCGGCTGCTCCGGCACCGCCTCCGCCTCCGTCTCCCACAGGGAAGAGGTGTAGAGATGTCTGCGCATTGGATTGAAATTCGATTTGATTTGGTTCCGTTTCCTTCTCCAGAAAGCGATTCCGACAGCAACACCGCACGACAAGCCTTGGGCTTCGTTGGGCTTTTCTATCTCGTTTTCGGTTGAATTTTGGCACAAGCCCAGACCCAGAGTGCTTCGTTGTTTTGCTTTGAGTTAATTACACAAAACCACAACTTCAGGGTAACTTATAACACTTTACCACAACTTTTGAGTTTAAAAAAAACACAACTTCAGGTCAACTTATAACACTTTACCATAACTTTTAAGTTTTTTAACACAAAACCATAACTTATGAACTAATTCTCAACACTGAGCCCAAGTCTATCAGTCAACTTCTTTTAATAGAAAATTTGATTGATTGGGCCCACATGTTAGGACCTAAGCAGGAAAAAGGTGGTATGTGCGCATCTCCGATGTGGCCTACCATTTCCTCCTCTTGCCATCCTGTACCGGCGCTATGAACTCCACCGACGCATTTGAGCAGGGAGCTGGGTGTTGTTGGGGTGGTCAAAATTCTGCCACAGGATGATCACTCCGAGCGTCCTCGATGGCGAGGTTCCTAGTGTCGCAAAGTCGCGCCCGCATGTCACTGTCGTTGGCGGTGGAGTTCCAAATGATCTCGACGTCGTAATCAGTGAGGACGAGCACGTTGCAATGGTCGTTAAGCATGAGGTGGCAGCCATAATTGTGCACAACGTGGCGGCACGGATGTGCTGGCGGCGCCCGTCCGGACTATGGCATGGTCGGGCGGAGCGCGCGAACTAGACAGATAGGCTCAGGGGAGGACGAGCGCGTGTCTACGGTGGTGGAGCATAAGGGAGGAGCCTTGTCTATGCACAACGTGGTATAGTGCATGTGCTAGCTGCGGTTGTCCAGACGACAACATGGTTGGGCGGAGTGCACCAGACAGTGGATTTTTTTCCCTTTCCGGGGTAGATGGCGTAAAAGATGCAGGTGAACGCGTCACTGATAACCCACGAGTATAGGGGATCAATTGTAGCCTCTTTCGATAAGTAAGAGTGTCGAACCCAACGAGGAGCTAAAGGTAGAACAAATATTCCCTCAAGTTCTATCGACCACCGATACAACTCTACGCACGCTTGACGTTCGCTTTACCTAGAACAAGTATGAAACTAGAAGTACTTTGTAGGTGTTTTTGGATAGGTTTGCAAGAATATAAAGAGCACGTAAATAAAGACTAGGGGCTGTTTAGATAAAGACAAGACTAAATTAGTTTTAGTAAAGAGCTTCTTGTCACGAGAAAGTTATTTGTCCCTAGGCAATCGATAACTAGACCGGTAATCATTATTGCAATTTTATTTGAGGGAGAGGCATAAGCTAACATACTTTCTCTACTTGGATCATATGCACTTATGATTGGAACTCTAGCAAGCGTCCGCAACTACTAAAGATCATTAAGGTAAAACCCAACCATAGCATTAAAGCATCAAATCCTCTTTATCCCATACGCAAACAACCTACTTACTCGGGTCTGTGCTTCTGTCACTCACGCTACCCACCATAAGCAAATCATGAACATATTGCAAACCCTACAGCGAGAATCCCTCACGCTTGCGCGACACGGAGAGCACCATAGGACAGCACCAATAATAAAACATGCAACTCAAACCAATCTTGATCATCAAATAACCCATAGGACAAAACAGATCTACTCAAACATCATAGGATAGCCATACATCATTGGGAAATAATATATAGCGTTGAGCACCATGTTTAAGTAGAGATTACAGCGGGTAAGAGAGAGGTTACACCACTGCATAGAGGGGGGAAGAGTTGGTGATGATGGCGGTGAAGTTGTTGGTGAAGATTGCGGTGATGATGATGGCCACGGCGGCGTTCCGGCGCCACCGGAAGAGAAGGGGAGAGGGGGGCCCTTCATCTTCTTCTTCCTTGACCTCCTCCCTAGATGGGAGAAGGGTTTCCCCTTTGGTCCTTGGCCTCCATGGCGTGGGAGGGGCGAGAGCCCCTCCGAGATTGGATCTGTCTCTCTGTCTCTCTCTGTTTCTGCGTTCTTCTCTATCGCCCTTTCACCGTTTCGTGTATATATGGAGATCCGTAACTCCGATTGGACCGAAACCTTCGCCGTGATTTTTCCCAAAAATTAGCTTTCTTGCGACCGAAGAAGGGCATCAACCGCCTTACGGGTGGCCCACGAGGGTCAGGGGCGCGCCCCCCTGCCTCGTGGCCACCTCGGGCACCGTCTCGCGTGGATTTTTCTTCCGGAATTTTCCAAATATTCCAAAAATAATTTCCGTCCGTTTTTATCCCGTTTGGATTCCGTTTGATATGGATATTCTGCGGAACAAAAACATGCAACAAACGGGAACTGGCACTGGGCACTGGATCAATATGTTAGTCCCAAAAATAGTATAAAAAGTTGCCAAAAGTATATGAAAGTTGAATAATATTGGCATGGAACAATCAAAAATTATAGATACGACGGAGACGTATCAACATCTCCAAGCTTAATTCCTGCTCGTCCTCGAGTAGGTAAATGATAAAAAGATAATTTTTGATGTGGAATGCTACCTAGCATAATCTTGATCTTATGTCTAATCATGGCATGAATATTAAGACATGAATGATTCAAAGCAATAGTTTATCATTTGACATAAAAGTAATAATACTTCAAGCCTACTAATAAAGCAATCATGTCTTTTCAAAATAACAAGACCAAAGAAAGTTATCCCTACAAAATCATATTGTCTGGCTATGCTCCATCTTCACCACACAAAATATTCACATCATGCACAACCCCGATGACAAGCCAAGCAATTGTTTCATACTTTTGACGTTCTCAAACCTTTTCAACTTTCACGCAATACATGAGCGTGAGCCATGGATATAGCACTATAGGTGGAATAGAATATGATGATGGGGGTTATGTGGAGAAGACAAAAAGGGAGAAAGTCTCACATCGACGCGGCTAATCAACGGGCTATGGAGACGCCCATCAATTGATGTTAATGTGAGGAGTAGGGATTGCCATGCAACGGATGCACTAGAGCTATAAGTATATGAAAGCTCAAACTGAAACTAAGTGGGTGTGCATCCAACTTGCTTGCTCATGAAGACCTAGGGCATTTGAGGAAGCCCATCGTTGAAATATACAAGCCAAGTTCTATAATGAAAATTCCCACTAGTATATGAAAGTGATAACTCAAGAGACTCTTTATATGAAGAACATGGTGCTACTTTGAAGCACAAGTGTGGTAAAAGGATAGTAAAATTGCCCCTTCTCTTTTTTTCTCTATTTTTTTTGTTTTTTTGGCCTTCTCTTTTTTTTGGCCTTTCTCTTTTTTTTTTATTTTTTTTATTTTTTTTGTCCGGAGTCTCATCCCGACTTGTGGGGGAATCGTAGTCTCCATCATCCTTTCCTCACTAGGGCAATGCTCTAATAATGATGATCATCACACTTTTATTTACTTACAACTCAATATTACAACTCGATACTAGACCAAGGATATGACTCTATATGAATGCCTCTGGCAGTGTACCAGGATGTGCAATGATCTAGCATAGCAAAGATATCAAAAAACGGACAAGCCATGAACACATCATGCTAGCTATCTTACGATCATGCAAAGCAATATGACAATGAATGCTCAAGTCATGTATATGATGATGATGGAAGTTGCATGGCAATATATCTCGGAATGGCTATGGAAATGCCATAATAGGTAGGTATGGTGGCTGTTTTGAGGAAGATATAAGGAGGCTTATGCGTGATAGAGCGTATCGTATCACGGGGTTTGGATGCACCGGCGAAGTTTGCACCAACTCTCGAGGTGAGAATGGGAAATGCACGGTACCGAAGAGGCTAGCAATGATGGAAGGGTGAGAGTGCGTATAATCCATGGACTCAACATTAGTCATAAAGAACTCACATACTTATTGCAAAAATCTATTAGTCATCGAAACAAAGTACTACGCGCATGCTCCTAGGGGGATAGATTGGTAGGAAAATACCATCGCTCGTCCCCGACCGCCACTCATAAGGAAGACAATCAATAAATAAATCATGCTCCGACTTCATCACATAACGGTTCACCATACGTGCATGCTACGGGAATCACAAACTTCAACACAAGTATTTCTACAATCCACAACTACCCACTAGCATGACTCTAATATCACCATCTTTATATCGCAAAACTATTGCAAGGAATCAAACACATCATATTCAGTGATCTACAAGTTTATTAAGGATTTTATGACTAACCATGTGATGACCAATTCCTGTCATCTCTCTAAATAGATATAAGTGAAGCAAGAGAGTTTAATTCTTTCTACAAAAGATATGCCCACGCTCTAACAAATATAAGTGAAGCAAAAGAGCATTCTAGAAATGGCGGTTTTCTATGTAAAGAGAAACAGGCAATCCAAACTTCAAATGATATAAGTGAAGCACATGAAGCATTCTATAAAGCCATACTCAAAAGATATAAGTGAAGTGCAATGAGCATTCTATAAATAAACCAAGGACTATCTCATACCAGCATGGTGCATAAAAGAAAAGTGAAAACTAAATGCAAAAGACGCTCCAAGATTTGCACATATTGCATGAACGAAACGAATCCGAAAACATACCGATACTTGTTGAAGAAAGAGGGGATGCCTTCCGGGGCATCCCCAAGCTTAGACGCTTGAGTCTCCTTGAATATTTACTTGGGGTGCCTTGGGCATCCCCAAGCTTGAGCTCTTGCCTCTCTTCCTTCTTCTCACATCGAGACCTCCTCGATCATCGAACACTTCATCCACACAAAACTTCAACAGAAAACTCGGTAAGATCCGTTAGTATAATAAAGCAAATCACTACTCTAAGTACTGTTGCAAACCAATTCATATTTTGTTTTGGCATTGTGTCTACTGTAGTATAACTTTTCCATGGCTTAATCCACTGATATAAATCGATAGTTTCATCAAAACAAGCAAACTATGCATCAAAAACAGAATCTGTCTAAAACAGAACAGTCTGTAATAATCTGAACAGTCACCATACTTATGATACTTGAAAATTCTGCAAAATTAGGAAAAATAAACTATTTGTACAACAAGACATTGCAAAAATAATCAGAACCGTTTGACGTTCCAGTAAAAAATTAAAAATCGCGCACTACAGCCAAAGTTTCTGTCCTGCACCGTACAAACCAACAAGCATTGTAAACATCCTAAAGGAAAACCTTGGCACATTATTTTTATAATACAATGGAATTGTACAAGGGGATAATTGTTTTTGTTGAAAAGTTTCTGTAATCAAGATTCACAAAGTTTCCGTGAGCATGAACAAAGTTCAAGGCTAGCTCCCACTTTAACAATGCTCGTCCTTCTCACTTTCGCTTTTCTTTTTAAAAAAGTTTTTAGGTTCCCCTCTTTATTTTTGTTGTTTTTAAACTATATGAAAGCACTCAACATAAATAAATGACTCTCTAATACTTCCGGGTTGTCTCCCTGGCAGCGCTTTCTTTAAAGCCATTAAGCTAGGCATATAGTGCTCAAGTAATGGATCCACCCGGATCCCAAGGTATATCAAAGCCAATTTTAATTAGCAATGATTTGTAATTTAGTAGTGAGCACAAAGTAACATATATCATGTAATGACAAAGTCTAACTCTCTTCCTATGCATCGGCATGTCATAAAAGAACAATTCATGCACACCTAGTAAAGGCCAATGCATAGTATAAACAATTTCTTGCAATTTTATCATGTTGGAAACATAGAGAGGTGGAGATATAATTCATCTCTCATAATAATTGCAAGTAGGAGCAGCAAGCACATGCATATTATATTCATCAAAATCATCATGTGCAACGGTAAAAGGCAACCCATCAATATAATCCTTAATAAGTGCAAACTTCTCCGATATAGTGTAGTCGGGAGAATTCAAAAAGATAATAGGACTATCATGTGTGGGTGCAATAGCAACAATTTCATGTTTAACATAAGGAACTATAGCAAGTTCATCTCCATAAGCATAATTCATATTGGCATCTTGGCCACAAGCATAGGAAGAATCATCAAAAAGGGATATTTCAAGAGAATCAACGGGATCATAACAGTCATCATAGCAATCATCCTTCGGTAAGCACGAAGGGAAATTAAACAATGTATGAGTTGAAGAGTTACTCTCATTAGAAGCTGGGCACGGGTAGCTAATCCACTCTTCCTCCTTTTGTTCTTCGCTCTCCTCATCATCTTTTTCATCCAATGAGCTCACAGTTTCATCAATTTCTTCTTCCATAGATTCCTGCAAAATATTAATCTCTTCTTGGACAGCGGAGACTTTCTCAATAAGTGCATTAATATCAGAATTGTATTCATAATTCTTATAGCAATATTTGAGGATAGCTAAATTTTCAGGTCTATAAACAGCATCATCAAAATCTTCAAACTCTTTAAACATAGATTCAATTTCATAAGCACCCATAAAAGCAACAAATTCTTCTATTTGTTCCACATCATAGTAATCATATATACCATTAGCATAAGAAGCTAAGGTTTTATTATCATTAAAGAAAAGGGAAGGTGTGGAGACTTCATCCTAGAGCAACAAGTATAATCATATCTCAAGCATAGTTGCCTAGCATACCAATACAACATATAAATTTGATCCCATAATAATTTCCCTTTTTGAGTCAAGCTATAATCCCTAAAGTATTCACGTTGATCCAACGTTACTCCCATTATAAAGTTGAATGGGGTTTTCTCAGGATTATTAAAGTAGTACATAATATCTGTCACATAACGAGCATCGAGGGTTTTAGGAGGTTCCTCATCTCCATGAGTAGCAAGTACACCTAATTTTTTTGGTATTTCGTGTTCCATATCCATAACTAAAGATAGAGAACAACTAAAAAAACAAAATAAAAATTACTTAGTGATAAAGCAAACAAGCACACACGAGAATATTCACCCCACGCTATTGTTCCCCGGCAACTGCACCAGAAAAAGGTCTTGATAACCCACAAGTATAGGGGATCAATTGTAGCCTCTTTCGATAAGTAAGAGTGTCGAACCCAACGAGGAGCTAAAGGTAGAACAAATATTCCCTCAAGTTCTATTGACCACCGATACAACTCTACGCACGCTTGACGTTCGCTTTACCTAGAACAAGTATGAAACTAGAAGTACTTTGTAGGTGTTTTTGGATAGGTTGCAAGAATATAAAAAGCACGTAAATAAAGACTAGGGGCTTTTTAGATAAAGACACGACTAAATTAGTTTTAGTAAAGAGCTTCTTGTCACGAGAAAGTTATTTGTCCCTAGGCAATCGGTAACTAGACCGGTAATCATTATTGCAATTTTATTTGAGGGAGAGGCATAAGCTAACATACTTTCTCTACTTGGATCATATGCACTTATGATTGGAACTCTAGCAAGCGTCTGCAACTACTAAAGATCATTAAGGTAAAACCCAACCATAGCATTAAAGCATCAAGTCCTCTTTATCCCATACGCAAACAACCTACTTACTCGGGTCTGTGCTTCTGTCACTCACGCCACCCACCGTAAGCAAATCATGAACTTATTGCAAACCCTACAGCGGGAATCCCTCACGCTTGCGTGACACGAAGAGCACCATAGGACAGCACCAATAATAAAACATGCAACTCAAACCAATCTTGATCATCAAATAACCCATAGGACAAAACAGATCTACTCAAACATCATAGGATAGCCATACATCATTGGGAATTAATATATAGCGTTGAGCACCATGTTTAAGTAGAGATTACAGCGGGTAAGAGAGAGGTTACACCGCTGCATAGAGGGGGGAAGTGTTGGTGATGATGGCGGTGAAGTTGTTGGTGAAGATTGTGGTGATGATGATGGCCACGGCGGCGTTCCGGCGCCACCGGAAGAGAAGGGGAGAGGGGGGGCCTTCGTCTTCTTCTTCCTTGACCTCCTCCCTAGATGGGAGAAGGGTTTCCCCTTTGGTCCTTGGCCTCCATGGCGTGGGAGGGGCGAGAGCCCCTCCGAGATTGGATCTGTCTCTCTGTCTCTCTCTGTTTCTGCGTTCTTCTCTGCTGCCCTTTCACCGTTTCGTGTATATATGGAGATCCGTAACTCCGATTGGACTGAAACCTTCGCCGTGATTTTCCCCCCAAAAATTAGCTTTCTTGCAGCCGAAGAAGGGCATCAACCGCCTTACGGGTGGCCCACGAGGGTCAGGGGCGCGCCCAGGGGGGCAGGCACGCCCCCTGCCTCGTGGCCACCTCGGGCACCGTCTCGCGTGGATTTTTCTTCCGGAATTTTCCAAATATTCCAAAAATAATCTCCGTCCGTTTTTATCCCGTTTGGATTCCGTTTGATATGGATATTCTGCGGAACAAAAACATGCAACAAACGGGAACTGGCACTGGGCACTGGATCAATATGTTAGTCCCAAAAATAGTATAAAAAGTTGCCAAAAGTATATGAAAGTTGAATGATATTGGCATGGAACAATCAAAAATTATAGACACGACGGAGACGTATCAGTCACCGAGGATACGACGATGTTGTATGTGTTGGAAATATGCCCTAGAGGCAATAATAAATGGTTATTATTATATTTCTTTGTTCATGATAATCATCTATTATTCATGCTATAATTGTATTGTCCGGAAATCGTAATACATGTGTGAATACATAGACCACAACGTGTCCTTAGTAAGCCTCTAGTTGACTAGCTCGTTGATCAACAGATAGTCATGGTTTCCTGACTATGGACATTGGATGTCATTGATAACGGGATCACATCATTAGGAGAATGATGTGATGGACAAGACCCAATCCTAAGCATAGCATAAAAGATCGTGTAGTTTCGTTTGCTAGAGCTTTTCCAATGTCAAGTATCTTTTCCTTAGACCATGAGATCGTGCAACTCCCGGATACCGTAGGAGTGCTTTGGGTGTGCCAAACGTCACAACGTAACTGGGTGACTATAAAGGTGCACTACGGGTATCTCCGAAAGTGTCTGTTGGGTTGGCACCGATCGAGACTGGGATTTGTCACTCCGTGTGACGGAGAGGTATCTCTGGGCCCACTCGGTAATGCATCATCATAATGAGCTCAATGTGACTAAGGCGTTAGTCACGGGATCATGCATTGCGGTACGAGTAAAGAGACTTGCCGGTAACGAGATTGAACAAGGTATTGGGATACCGACGATCGAATCTCGGGCAAGTAACATACCGATTGACAAAGGGAATTGCATACGGATAGATTGAATCCTCGACACCGTGGTTCATCCGATGATATCATCGTGGAACATGTGGGAGCCAACATGGGTATCCAGATCCCGCTGTTGGTTATTGACCGGAGAGGCGTCTCGGTCATGTCTGCATGTCTCCCGAACCCGTAGGGTCTACACACTTAAGGTCCGGTGACGCTAGGGTTGTAGAGATATATGTATGCGGAAACCCGAAAGTTGTTCGGAGTCCCGGATGAGATCCCGGACGTCACGAGAGGTTCCGGAATGGTCCGGAGGTGAAGAATTATATATAGGAAGTCCAGTTTTGGCCACCGGGAAAGTTTCGGGGGTTATCGGTATTGTACCGGGACCACCGGAAGGGTCCCGGGGGTCCACCGGGTGGGGCCACCTGTCCCGGAGGGCCCCGTGGGCTGAAAGTGGAGGGGAACCAGCCCCTAATGGGCTGGGGCGGAACCCTAGGGGGGGGAGTTTCCCCTTGCCTTGGGGGGCAAGGCAACCCCTTCCCCCTTGGCCGCCGCCCCCCCTTGGAGATCCCATCTCCAAGGGCTGCGCACCCCCCCTTGGGGGCCTATATAAAGGGGGGGGAGGGAGGGCAGCACACTACAGCCTTTGGCGCCTCCCTCCTCCCCTGCAACACCTCTCTCTCGCGCGCAGAAGCTCGGCGAAGCCTTGCCGGAGAGCCGCTACATCCACCACCACGCCGTCGTGCTGTTGGATCTCCATCAACCTCTCCTCCCCCCTTGCTGGATCAAGAAAGGAGGAGACGTCGCTGCACCGTACGTGTGTTGAACGCGGAGGTGCCGTCCGTTCGGCACTCGGTCATCGGTGATTTGGATCACGGCGAGTACGACTCCGTCATCCACGTTCATTGGAACGCTTCCGCTCGCGATCTACAAGGGTATGTAGATCCACTCCTTTCCCCTCGTTGCTAGTAGACTCCATAGATGCATCTTGGTGAGCGTAGGAAAATTTTAAAATTATGCTACGATTCCCAACAGTGGCATCATGAGCCAGGCCTATGCGTAGTTACTATGCACGAGTAGAACACAAAGAAGTTGTGGGCGTTGATGTTGCCAATTCTTCTTGCCGCTACTAGTCGTTTCTTGTTTCGGCGGCATTGTAGGATGAAGCGGCCCGGACCGACCTTACACGTACGCTTACGTGAGACAGGTTCCACCGACTGACATGCACTAGTTGCATAAGGTGGCTAGCGGGTGTCTGTCTCTCCTACTTTAGTCGGAACGGATTCGATGAAAAGGGTCCTTATGAAGGGTAAATAGAAATTGGCAAATCACATTGTGGTCATACGTAGGTAAGAAAACGTTCTTGCTAGAAACCTACAAACCACGTAAAAACTTGCAACAACAATTAGAGGACGTCTAACTTGTTTTTGCAGCAAGTGCTATGTGATGTGATATGGCCAGAAGATGTGATGAATGATATATGTGATGTATGAGATTGATCATATTCTTGTAATAGGAATCACGACTTGCATGTCGATGAGTATGACAACCGGCAGGAGCCATAGGAGTTGTCTTTATTATTTTGTATGACCTGCGTGTCATTGAATAACGCCATGTAAATTACTTTACTCTGTTGCTAAACGCGTTAGCCATAGAAGTAGAAGTAATCGTTGGCGTGACGACTTCATGAAGACACAATGATGGAGATCATGATGATGGAGATCATGGTGTCATGCCGGTGACGAAGATGATCATGGTGCCCCGAAGATGGAGATCAAAGGAGCATGATGATATTGGCCATATCATGTCACTATTTGATTGCATGTGATGTTTATCATGTTTTTGCATCTTATTTGCTTAGAACGACGGTAGTAAGTAAGATGATCCCTTATAATAATTTCAAGAAAGTGTTCACCCTAACTGTGCACCGTTGCGAAGGTTCGTTGTTTCGAAGCACCACGTGATGATCGGGTGTGATAGATTCTAACGTTCGAATACAACGGGTGTTGACGAGCCTAGCATGTACAGACATGGCCTCGGAACACACGCAATACACTTAGGTTGACTTGACGAGCCTAGAATGTACAGACATGGCCTCGGAACACGGAGGACCGAAAGGTCGAGCATGAGTCGTATAGAAGATACGATCTGTTGGAAATATGCCCTAGAGGCAATAATAAATGGTTATTATTATATTTCTGTGTTCATGATAATAGTCTTTTATTCATGCTATAATTGTATTGTCCGGAAATCGTAATACATGTGTGAATACATAGACCACAACCTGTCCCTAGTAAGCCTCTAGTTGACTAGCTCGTTGATCAACAGATAGTCATGGTTTCCTGACTATGGACATAGGATGTCATTGATAACGGGATCACATCATTAGGAGAATGATGTGATGGACAAGACCCAACTTAAGCATAGCATAAAAGATCGTGTAGTTTCGTTTGCTAGAGCTTTTCCAATGTCAAGTATCTTTTCCTTAGACCATGAGATCGTGCAACTCCCGGATACCGTAGGAGTGCTTTGGGTGTGCCAAACGTCACAACGTAACTGGGTGACTATAAAGGTGCATTACGGGTATCTTCGAAAGTGTCTGTTGGGTTGGCACGGATCGAGACTGGGATTTGTCACTCCGTGTGACGGAGAGGTATCTCTGGGCCCACTCGGTAATGCATCATCATAATGAGCTCAATGTGACTAAGGCGTTAGTCACGGGATCATGCATTGCGGTACGAGTAAAGAGACTTGCCGGTAACGAGATTGAACAAGGTATTGGGATACCGACGATCGAATCTCGGGCAAGTAACATACCGATTGACAAAGGGAATTGCATACGGGATTGATTGAATCCTCGACACCGTGGTTCATCCGATGAGATCATCGTGGAACATGTGGGAGCCAACATGGGTATCCAGATCCCGCTGTTGGTTATTGACTGGAGAGGCGTCTCGGTCATGTCTGCATGTCTCCCGAACCCGTAGGGTCTACACACTTAAGGTTCGGTGACGCTAGGGTTGTAGAGATTTATGTATGCGGAAACCCGAAAGATGTTCGGAGTCCCGGATGAGATCCCGGACGTCACGAGGAGTTCCGGAATGGTCCGGAGGTAAAGAATTGTATATAGGAAGTCAAGTTTCGGCCACCGGGAAAGTTTCGGGGGTTACCGGTATTGTACCGGGACCATCGGAAGGGTCCCGGGGGTCCACCGGGTGGGGCCACCTATCCCGGAGGGCCCCGTGGGCTAAAGTGGGAAGGGAACCAGCCCCTAGTGGGCTGGGCGCCGCCCCATGGGCCTCCCCCATGCGCCTAGGGTTGGGAACCCTAGGGTGGGGTGGCTTCCCACTTGCCTTGGGGGGCAAGGCACCCCCCTGGCCGCCCCCCCCCACCCTAGATGGGTTCTGGCCGGCGCCCCCCTCCCAGGGGGCCTATATAAAGGGGGGGAGGGAGGGCAGTAGTATAACAGCCTTGGGCGCCTCCCTCCTCCCCTGCAACACCTCTCCCTCTCGTATATGCTCGGCGAAGCCCTGCCGGCATCCCGCTACATCCACCACCACGCTGTCGTGCTGCTGGATCTCCATCAACCTCTCCTTCCCCCTTGCTGGATCAAGAAGGAGGAGACGTCGCTGCACCGTACGTGTGTTGAACGCGGAGGTGCCGTCCGTTCGGCACTCGGTCATCGGTGATTTGGATCACGGCGAGTACGACTCCGTCATCCACGTTCATTGGAACGCTTCCGCTCACGATCTACAAGGGTATGTAGATGCACTCCTTTCCCCTTGTTGCTAGTATACTCCATAGATGCATCTTGGTGAGCGTAGGAAAATTTTAAAATTATGCTACGATTCCCAACAGTGGTATCAGAGCCAGGCCTATGCGTAGTTACTATGCACGAGTAGAACACAAAGCAGTTGTGGGCATTGAGTTTGCCAATTCTTCTTGCCGCTACTAGTCGTTTCTTGTTTCGGCGGCATTGTAGGATGAAGCGGCCCGGACCGACCTTACACGTACGCTTACGTGAGACAGGTTCCACCGACTGACATGCACTAGTTGCATAAGATGGCTAGCGGGTGTCTGTCTCTCCTACTTTAGTCGGAACGGATTCGATGAAAAGGGTCCTTATGAAGGGTAAATAGAAATTGGCAAATCACGTTGTGCTCATACGTAGGTAAGAAAACGTTCTTGCTAGAAACCTACAAACCACGTAAAAACTTGCAACAACAATTAGAGGACGTCTAACTTGTTTTTGCAGCAAGTGCTATGTGATGTGATATGGCCAGAAGATGTGATGAATGATATATGTGATGTATGAGATTGATCATATTCTTGTAATAGGAATCACGACTTGCATGTCGATGAGTATGACAACCGGCAGGAGCCATAGGAGCTGTCTTTATTATTTTGTATGACCTGCGTGTCATTGAATAAACGCCATGTAATTTACTTTACTTTGTTGCTAAACGCGTTAGCCATAGAAGTAGAAGTAATCGTTGGCGTGACGACTTCATGAAGACACAATGATGGAGATCATGATGATGGAGATCATGGTGTCATGCCGGTGACGAAGATAATCATGGTGCCCCGAAGATGGAGATCAAAGGAGCATAATGATATTGGCCATATCATGTCACTATTTGATTGCATGTGATGTTTATCATGTTTTTGCATCTTATTTGCTTAGAACGACGGTAGTAAGTAAGATGATCCCTTATATTAATTTCAAGAAAGTGTTCACCCTAACTGTGCACCGTTGCGAAGGTTCGTTGTTTCAAAGCACCACGTGATGATCGGGTGTGATAGATTCTAACGTTTGAATACAACGGGTGTTGACGAGCCTAGCATGTACAGACATGGCCTCAGAACACACGCAATACACTTAGGTTGACTTGACGAGCCTAGAATGTACAGACATGGCCTCGGAACACGGAGGACCGAAAGGTCGAGCATGAGCGTATAGAAGATACGATCAACATGAAGATGTTCACCGATCTTGACTAGTCCGTCTCACGTGATGATCGAACACGGCCTAGTTAACTCGGATCATGTTTCACTTAGATGACTAGAGGGATGTCTATCTGAGTGGGAGTTCATTGAGTAATTTGATTAGATGAACTTAATTATCATGAACTTAGTCTAAAATCTTTACACTATGTCTTATAGATCTAATGGCCAACGTTGTCCTCAATTTCAACGCGTTCCTAGAGAAAACCAAACTGAAAGATGATGGCAGCAACTATACGGACTGGGTCCGGAACCTGAGGATCATCCTCATAGTAGCCAAGAAAGATTATGTCTTAGAAGCACCGCTAGGTGAAGCACCAATCCCTGAGAACCAAGACGTTATGAACGCTTGGCAATCACGTGCTGATGATTACTCCCTCGTTCAGTGCGGCATGCTTTACAGCCTAGAACCGGGTCTCCAAAAGCGTTTTGAGAAACATGGAGCATATGAGATGTTCGAGGAGCTGAAACTGGTTTTTCAAGCTCATGCCCGGGTCGAGAGATATGATGTCTCCGACAAGTTCTTCAGCTATAAAATGGAGGAGAATAGTTCTGTTAGTGAGCACATACTCAGAATGTCTGGGTTGCACAACCGCTTGTCTAAGCTGGGAGTTAATCTCCCGGATGACGCGGTCATTGACAGAATCCTCCAGTCGCTTCCACCAAGCTACAAGAGCTTTGTGATGAACTTCAATATGCAGGGGATGGAAAAGACCATTCCTGAGGTATATTCAATGCTGAAATCAGCTGAGGTAGAGATCAGAAAAGAACATCAAGTGTTGATGGTGAATAAAACCACTAAGTTCAAGAAGGGCAAGGGTAAGAAGAACTTCAAGAAGGACGGCAAGGGAGTTGCCGCGCCCGGTAAACCAGTTACTGGGAAGAAGTCGAAGAATGGACCCAAGCCCGAGACTGAGTGCTTTTATTGCAAGGGAAGTGGTCACTGGAAGCGGAACTGCCCCAAATACTTAGCGGACAAGAAGAAGGCCGGCAACACCAAAGGTATATGTGATATACATGTAATTGATGTGTACCTTACCAGTACTCGTAGTAGCTCCTGGGTATTTGATACCGGTGCGGTTGCTCATATTTGTAACTCAAAACAGGAACTACGGAATAAACGGAGACTGGCGAAGGACGAGGTGATGATGCGCGTCGGGAATGGTTCCAAGGTCGATGTGATCGCCGTCGGCACGCTACCTCTGCATCTACCCACAGGATTAGTTTTAAACCTCAATAATTGTTATTTAGTGCCAGCTTTGAGCATGAACATTGTATCTGGATCTCGTTTAATTCGAGATGGCTACTCATTTAAATCCGAGAATAATGGTTGTTCTATTTATTTGAGAGATATGTTTTATGGTCATGCCCCGCTGGTCAATGGTTTATTTTTGATGAATCTCGAACGTGATGTTACACATATTCATAGTGTGAATACCAAAAGATGTAAAGTTGATAACGATAGTCCCACATACTTGTGGCACTGCCGCCTTGGTCACATTGGTGTCAAGCGCATGAAGAAGCTCCATGCAGATGGACTTTTGGAGTCTCTTGATTACGAATCATTTGACACGTGCGAACCATGCCTCATGGGTAAGATGACCAAGACTCCGTTCTCCGGAACAATGGAGCGAGCGACCAACTTATTGGAAATCATACATACCGATGTGTGCGGTCCAATGAGTGTTGAGGCTCGCGGAGGATATCGTTATGTTCTCACTCTCACTGATGATTTAAGTAGATATGGGTATGTCTACCTAATGAAACACAAGTCTAAAACCTTTCAAAAGTTCAAGGAATTTCAGAGTGAGGTTGAGAATCAACGTGACAGGAAAATAAAATTCTTACGATCAGATCGTGGTGGAGAATATTTAAGTCACGAATTTGGTACACACTTAAGGAAATGTGGAATAGTTTCACAACTCACGCCTCCTGGAACACCTCAGAGAAACGGTGTGTCCGAACGTCGTAATCGCACTCTATTGGATATGGTGCGATCTATGATGTCTCTTACCGATTTACCACTCTCATTTTGGGGCTATGCTTTAGAGACTGCCGCATTCACTTTAAATAGGGCACCGTCAAAATCCGTTGAGACGACACTGTATGAATTATGGTTTGGAAAGAAACCTAAGCTGTCGTTTCTAAAAGTTTGGGGATGCGATGCTTATGTCAAGAAACTTCAACCTGAAAAGCTCGAACCCAAGTCGGAAAAATGCGTCTTCATAGGATACCCTAAGGAAACTATTGGGTATACCTTCTACCTCAGATCCGAAGGCAAGATCTTCGTTGCCAAGAACGGGTCCTTTCTGGAGAAGGAGTTTCTCTCGAAAGAATTGAGTGGGAGGAAAGTGGAACTTGATGAGGTGATAGTCACCCCTTCCGAACCGGAAAGTAGCGTAGCGCGGGAAAATGTTCCTGTGGTGCCTACACCGACTGGGGAGGAAGTTAATGATGATGATCATGAAGCTTCGGATCAAGTTACTGAACTTCGTAGGTCCACAAGGACACGTTCCGCACCAGAGTGGTACAGCAACCCTGTCCTGGAAATCATGTTGTTAGACAACGGTGAACCTTCGAACTATGAAGAAGCGATGGCGGGCCCGGATTCCGACAAATGGCTTGAAGCCATGAAATCCGAGATAGGATCCATGTATGAAAACGAAGTATGGACTTTGACTGACTTGCCCGATGATCGGCGAGCCATAGAAAACAAATGGATCTTCAAGAAGAAGACGGATGCGGATGGTAATGTGACCATCTATAAGGCTCGACTTGTCGCTAAGGGTTATCGACAAGTTCAAGGGGTTGACTACGATGAGACTTTCTCACCCGTAGCGAAGCTGAAGTCCGTCCGAATCATGTTAGCAATTGCCGCATACTATGATTATGAGATATGGCAGATGGACGTCAAAACGGCATTCCTTAACGGCTTCCTTAAGGAAGAGTTGTATATGATGCAGCCGGAAGGTTTTGTCGATCCTAAGAATGCTAACAAAGTATGCAAGCTCCAGCGCTCAATCTATGGGATGGTGCAAGCATCTCGGAGTTGGAACATTCGCTTTGATGAGATGATCAAAGCGTTTGGGTTTACACATACTTATGGAGAAGCCTGTGTTTACAAGAAAGTGAGTGGGAGCTCTGTAGCATTTCTCATATTATATGTGGATGACATATTATTGATGGGAAATGACATAGAATTCTTGGAAAGTATAAAGGCCTATTTGAATAAGTGTTTTTCAATGAAGGACCTTGGAGAAGCTGCTTATATATTAGGCATCAAGATCTATAGAGATAGATCAAGACGCCTCATTGGTCTTTCACAGAGTACATACCTTGACAAGATATTGAAGAAGTTCAATATGGATCAGTCCAAGAAGGGGTTCTTGCCTGTATTGCAAGGTGTGCAATTGAGCACGGCTCAATGCCCGATCACGGCAGAAGATATAGAAAAGATGAGTGTCATCCCCTATGCCTCGGCCATAGGGTCTATTATGTATGCCATGCTGTGTACCAGACCTGATGTAAACCTTGCCGTAAGTTTGGTAGGAAGGTACCAAAGTAATCCCGGCATGGAACACTGGACAGCGATCAAGAATATCCTGAAGTACCTGAAAAGGACTAAGGATATGTTTCTCGTTTATGGAGGTGACGAAGAGCTCGTCGTAAAGGGTTACGTCGACGCTAGCTTCGACACAGATCTGGATGACTCGAAGTCACAAACCGGATACGTGTATATTTTGAATGGAGGAGCAGTAAGCTGGTGCAGTTGCAAGCAAAGCGTCGTGGCGGGATCTACATGTGAAGCGGAGTACATGGCAGCCTCGGAGGCAGCACAGGAAGCAGTCTGGATGAAGGAGTTCATTACTGACCTAGGGGTGATTCCCAATGCGTCGGGCCCGATGACTCTCTTCTGTGACAACACTGGAGCTATTGCCCTTGCGAAGGAGCCCAGGTTTCACAGGAAGACCAGGCATATCCAGCGTCGCTTCAACTCCATTCGTGAAAGTGTTCAAAATGGAGACATAGATATTTGTAAAGTACATACGGACCTGAATGTAGCAGATCCGTTGACTAAACCTCTCCCTAGAGCAAAACATGATCAACACCAGGACGCAATGGGTGTTCGATTCATCACAATGTAACTAGATTATTGACTCTAGTGCAAGTGGGAGACTGTTGGAAATATGCCCTAGAGGCAATAATAAATGGTTATTATTATATTTCTTTGTTCATGATAATCATCTATTGTTCATGCTATAATTGTATTGTCCGGAAATCGTAATACATGTGTGAATACATAGACCACAACGTGTCCTTAGTAAGCCTCTAGTTGACTAGCTCGTTGATCAACACATAGTCATGGTTTCCTGACTATGGACATTGGATGTCATTGATAACGGGATCACATCATTAGGAGAATGATGTGATGGACAAGACCCAATCCTAAGCATAGCATAAAAGATCGTGTAGTTTCGTTTGCTAGAGCTTTTCCAATGTCAAGTATCTTTTCCTTAGACCATGAGATCGTGCAACTCCCGGATACCGTAGGAGTGCTTTGGGTGTGCCAAACGTCACAACGTAACTGGGTGACTATAAAGGTGCACTACGGGTATCTCCGAAAGTGTCTGTTGGGTTGGCACGGATCGAGACTGGGATTTGTCACTCCGTGTGACGGAGAGGTATCTCTGGGCCCACTCGGTAATGCATCATCATAATGAGCTCAATGTGACTAAGGCGTTAGTCACGGGATCATGCATTGCGGTACGAGTAAAGAGACTTGCCGGTAACGAGATTGAACAAGGTATTGGGATACCGACGATCGAATCTCGGGCAAGTAACATACCGATTGACAAAGGGAATTGCATACGGGATTGATTGAATCCTCGACATCGTGGTTCATCCGATGAGATCATCGTGGAACATGTGGGAGCCAACATGGGTATCCAGATCCCACTGTTGGTTATTGACCGGAGAGGCGTCTCGGTCATGTCTGCATGTCTCCCGAACCCATTGGGTCTACACACTTAAGGTTCGGTGACGCTAGGGTTGTAGAGATTTATGTATGCGGAAACCCGAAAGTTGTTCGGAGTCCCGGATGAGATCCCGGACGTCACGAGGAGTTCCGGAATGGTCCGGAGGTAAAGAATTGTATATAGGAAGTCAATTTTCGGCCACCGGGAATGTTTCGGGGGTTACCGGTATTGTACCGGGACCACCAGAAGGGTCCCGGGGGTCCACCGGGTGGGGCCACCTATCCCGGAGGGCCCCGTGGGCTGAAGTGGGAAGGGAACCAGCCCCTAGTGGGCTGGGCGCCCCCCCATGGGCCTCCCCCCATGCGCCTAGGGTTGGGAACCCTAGGGTGGGGTGGCTTCCCACTTGCCTTGGGGGGCAAGGCACCCCCCTGGCCGCCCCCCCACCCTAGATGGGTTCTGGCCGGCGCCCCCCCCTCCCAGGGGGCCTATATAAAGGGGGGAGGGAGGGCAGTAGTATAACAGCCTTGGGCGCCTCCCTCCTCCCCTGCAACACCTCTCCCTCTCGTATATGCTCGGCGAAGCCCTGCCGGCATCCCACTACATCCACCACCACGCTGTCGTGCTGCTGGATCTCCATCAACCTCTCCTTCCCCCTTGCTGGATCAAGAAGGAGGAGACGTCGCTGCACCGTACGTGTGTTGAACGCGGAGGTGCCGTCCGTTCGGCACTCGGTCATCGGTGATTTGGATCACGGCGAGTACGACTCCGTCATCCACGTTCATTGGAACGCTTCCGCTCGCGATCTACAAGGGTATGTAGATGCACTCCTTTCCCCTCGTTGCTAGTATACTCCATAGATGCATCTTGGTGAGCGTAGGAAAATTTTAAAATTATGCTACGATTCCCAACAGTATGCACACTGCTATGTTACACATATTCAGTCAGCGTCACGTAGGAGGGAACTTGTCGCCTAGAGCCTGACATGTGGGCCCAATCATTTAGATTGGCTGTTAAAAGAAGTTGACCGATAGATTTGGGCTCAATGTTGAGAATTAGTCCAGCAGTTGTGGTTTTGTGTTAAAAAAACTCAAAAGTTGTGGTAAAGTGTTATAAGTTGCCGCGAAGTTGTGGTTTTGTGTTAAAAAACTCAAATGTTGTGATAAAGTGTTATAAGTTATTCTAAAGTTGTGATTTTGTGTAATTAACTCTTTTGCTTTATTTTACGGGAAAGCTAACTCGTGAACACCCCTAAAAAAATACTACCTTGCGAACGGTCGCTGGGGCTGGATGGCAAGCGAACGGGTTTGTCTGGCAGTTTCAAGTCATAACAAACATTTTTTATGGCAGTTTCTTACTTTTCTTGCCATATTTTTTCCTTCCTAACAGAGACTGTCGTGTGCCTCTAAGAAAAATGGCACGCGTTATCAAACATTACAAATGCAGATTTTCGCGTACACTCATCCTTATGAATGCACGCGTGGTCGCATGCACACCTTATCCCTATGAGCACCCCCGGGATACTGAGTCGACGCAACATTTTTAGATTAACGAAGTCACCACACGCAATTTCGTAGTCGACAGAAATGTCTTCTCCCACTAAATAAACATCGCAACCCTTAACTACAAGTACAACACATAAATCGCTAAATACTGCAAAAATCACGGAAGGCACCTCACTAGTAGTGACCGTAAGGCTCTGTTTGGAACAAAGGAGTTCTAGAGGAATTTTAGGCCCGGTATGAAACAAGTGATGACAACATAAATGACATTCCTATTAAAATAGGTTTGCATCAAGGGTCAATTTTGAGTCCTTTTCTTTTTTGCTTTGGTGATGGATGAGGTCACAATGGATATGCAAGGACAAACCTTATCACATGGTGTATGTTCAATGCGGATGTGTGGTGCTATTGTTAGACGAGGGTTAATAGAAAGTTAGACTTGTGAAGATAAACCTCTCGATATTTGGGGTCAATGCTGCAAAAAGACGATGATATCGATGAAGATATGAGCCATCCAGTCAAAGTTGGGTGGATGAAGTGGCACCAAGCTTCTGGCATCCTCTGTGACAAGAGAATGCCAAGCTAAAGACATGTTTTATAGGACGATGATTCGACTTACGTTGTTGTACGGCTCTAAGTGTTGACCAACTAAAAGGCGTCATGTCCAACAGTGATATGTAATAGAGATGTAGATACATGGCCACATAAGAAAGGATCGGCTCCGGGATGATGATATATGTGATAGAGTTGGGGTAGTATCAATTGAAGAGAAACTTGTCCAGTATCGTCTAAGATGGTTTAGGCATATACAACGCGGCTCCCCAGAAGCATACATAGCGGATGGTTAAAGGGTGATGATAATGTTAAGAAAGGACGGGCATACAAATTTGACATGGGAGAGTCAGTAAAGAGAGATCTAAATGATTGGAGTATCATCAAAGAACTAGTCATGGACATGAGTGTGTGAAGGTTAGCTATTCACATGCGAGAATCATGACTTGATTTTGAGATCTTGTGTATTTCAACTCTAGCCTAACCCTACTTTTTAAGACTGGAAGGTTTTGCTCAAACATTATGTTCTCGCTTCCAGCAAAATTTATGTGGAGCATTGAACGAGCGTGCTGTGCAATTTATGCGCTTCTGATTCCTTTAGGAATCTACAAGACTTGATGTCTAACTCCTTTAAATTTTCTATTCATTTGGTTTTCCTATCATGGATTACAAAGAGGCCCTTAAATCCATGGTTTAATTTAAAATGAGTTTACAACAATATTTGGTTGGGGATAATTACAGCTAGAGAATGAGAATTTAGGGGATCAAGATTTAGGTTCATCCTATGGTTAGGAGGGGTATGGGAGTTGAGCGAAAATTAATTCGGATGACCTCCGACACCGTGCTCCATGAAACGGAGCCGTGTCGGGAATCCTAGCTCCACGGAGCCAGCTTCGAGAAGCTGTGTTGGACCACAATGTAAATTGAAGGAGTTCGAGGCGTCACAAATCCTTAAAAATGCAAAGTTGGCGCAAATTACATCCCACTAACACCTCTGAGTGGAAAATGACCGGTTTTGAATAGATGATACGTCTCAAATGTATCTTTTGTTTGCTTGTTTCATGCTGCTTTTATATCATTATTTCATAGCTTTAGTATTATCTTTTTGTTGGGGAACGTAACATGCAATTTCAAAAAAATTCCTACGATCACGCAAGTTCTATCTAGGAGATGCATAGCAACGAGAGGGGGAGAGTGTGTCCACGTACCCTCGTAGACCGAAAGCGGAAGCGTTAGGTTAACGAGGTTGATGTAGTCAAACGTCTTCACGATCCAACCGATCTAGTACCGAACGTACGACACCTCCGAGTTCAGCACACGTTCAGATCGATGACGTCCCTCGTACTCCTGATCCAGCAGAGGGTCCAGGGAGAGTTCCGTCAGCACGATGGCGTGGTGACGGTGATGGTGATGTGATCTGCGCAGGGCTTCGCCTAAGCACTACGACGCTATGACCGGAGGAGTAAACTGTGGAGGGGGGCACCGCACACGGTTAAGAGAACAATTGATCTGCTATGGGGTGCCCCCTGCCCCCGTATATAAAGGAGGGGAGGAGAAGGTGCGCGCCATGGGGGAGAGTCCTACTAGGACTCCACTCCTAGTAGGATTCGCACCCCCCCCCCTTTCCTTTCTTACCGGAGGGGAAAGGAAGGAGAGGGAGAGGGAGAGGGAAAGGGGGGCGTCGCCCCCTCCCCTAATCCAATTGGGACTGCCATGGGGGGCGCGCGGCCACCCCTTGCGGCCCTCCTCTCTCTCCACTAAGTCCCATCTAGGCCCAATACTTCCCCGGGGGGTTCCGGTAACCCCTCGGTACTCCGGTAAAATACCCGAACCACTCGAAACCATTCCGATGTCCGAATACTACCTTCCAATGTATGAATCTTTACCTCTCGACCATTTCGAGACTCCTCTTCATGTTCGTGATCTCATCCGGGACTACGAACAAACTTCGGTCACCAAAATACATAACTCATAATACAAATCGTCATCGAACGTTAAGCGTGCGGACCCTACGGGTTCGAGAACTATGTAGACATGACCGAGACACATCCCCGGTCAATAACCAATAGCGGAGCCTGGATGCTCATATTGGTTCCTACATATTCTACGAAGATCTTTATCGGTCAAATCGCAATAACAACATACGTTATTCCCTTTGTCATCGGTATGTTACTTGCCGAGATTCGTTCGTCGGTATCATCATACCTAGTTCAATCTCGTTACCGCCAAGTCTCTTTACACGTTCCGTAATGCATCATCCCGTAACTAACTCATTACTCACGTTGCTTGCAAGGCTTATAGTGATGTGCATTACCGAGAGGGCCCATAGATACCTCTCCGATACTCGGATGACAAATCCTAATCTCGATCTATGCCAACCCAACAAACACCTTCGGAGACACTTGTAGAGCATCTTTATAATCACCCAGTTATGTTGTGACATTTGATAGCACACAAGGTGTTCCTCCGGTATTCGGGAGTTGCATAATCTCATAGTCAGAGGAATATGTATAAGTCATGAAGAAAGCAATGGCAATAAAACTTAACGATCATTATGCTAAGCTAACGGATGGGTCTTGTCCATCACATCATTCTCTAATGATGTTATCCCGTTCATCAAATGACAACACATGTCTATGGTCAGAAAACTTAACCATCTTTGATTAACGAGCTAGTCAAGTAGAGGCATACTAGGGACACTCTGTTTTGTCTATGTATTCACACATGTACTAAGTTTCCGGTTAATACAATTCTAGCATGAATAATAAACATTTATCATGATATAAGGAAATATAAATAACAACTTTATTATTGCCTCTAGGGCATATTTCCTTCAGTCTCCCACTTGCACTAGAGTCAATAATCTAGATTACATAGTAATGATTCTAACACCCATGGAGTCTTGGTGCTGGTCATGTTTTTCTCGTGGAAGAGGCTTAGTCAACGGGTCTGCAACATTCAGATCCGTATGTATTTTGCAAATCTCTATGTCTCCCTCCTTGACTTGATCGCGGATGGAATTGAAGCATCTCTTGATGTGTTTGGTTCTCTTGTGAAATCTGGATTCCTTCGCTAAGGCAATTGCTCCAGTATTGTCACAAAAGATTTTCATTGGACCCGATGCACTAGGTATTACACCTAGATCAGATATGTACTCTTTCAACCAGACCCCTTCATTTGCTGCTTCCGAAGCAGCTAGGTACTCCGCTTCACACGTAGATCCCGCCACGACGCTCTGCTTGGAACTGCACCAACTAATAGCTCCACCATTCAATACAAATACGTATCCGGTTTGTGACTTTGAGTCATTCGGATCGGTGTCAAAGCTTGCATCGACGTAACCATTTACGACAAGCTCTTTGTCACCTCCATAAACGGGAAACATATCCTTAGTCCTTTTTAGGTATTTCAGGATGTTCTTGACCGCTGTCCAGTGATCCACTCCTAGATTACTTTGGTACCTCCCTGCTAAACTTATAACAAGGCACACATCAGGTCTGGTACACAACATTGCATACATGACAAAACCTGTGGCTGAGGCATAGGGAATGACTTTCATTTACTCTCTATCTTCTGTAGTGGTCGTGCATTGAGTCTGACTCAACTTCACACCTCGTAACACAGACAAGAACCCTTTCTTTGCTTGATCCATTTTGAACTTCTTCAAAACTTTATCAAGGTATGTGCTTTGTGAAAGTCCAATTAAGCATATTGATCTATCTCTATAGATCTTGATGCCCAATATATAAGCAGCTTCACCGAGGTCTTTCATTGAAAAATTCTTATTCAAGTATCCTTTTATGCTTTCCAGAAATTATGTATTATTTCCAATCAACAATATGTCATCCACATATAATATTAGAAATACTATAGTGCTCCCACTCACTTTCTTGTAAATACAGGCTTCTCCAAAAGTCTGTATAAAACCATATGCTTTGATCACACTATCAAAGCGTATATTCCAACTCTGAGAGGCTTGCACCAGTCCATAAATGGATTGCTGGAGCTTGCACACTTTGTTAGCACCTTTAGGATCGGCAAAACCTTCTGGTTGCATCATATACAACTCTTCTTTAAGAAATCCATTAAGGAATGCAGTTTTGACATCCATTTACCAAATTTCATAATCATAAAATGCGGCAATTGCTAACATGATTCGGACAGACTTAAGCATTGCTACGGGTGAGAAGGTCTCATCATAGTCAACTCCTTGAACTTGTAGGAAACCTTTTGCAACAAGTCGAGCTTTGTAGACAGTAATATTATCGTCGACGTCAGTCTTCTTCTTGAAGATCCATTTATTCTCAATGGCTTGCCGATCATCGGGCAAGTCAACCAAAGTCCTTACTTTGTTCTCATACATGGATCCCATCTCAGATTTCATGGCCTCAAGCCATTTCGCAGAATCTGGGCTCATCATCGCTTCCTCATAGTTCATAGGTTCGTCATGGTCTAGCAACATCACTTCCAGAACAGGATTACTGAAAGGATCGATATAGTTGACTAGAGGGGGGGTGAATAGGCAACTAACAATTTTTAGCTTTTCTTTACCAATTTAAACTTTGCATCAAAGTAGGTTGTCTAGATATGCACCTAGGTGAGCAACCTATGTGATGCAACAACAACAAGCACACAAGCAAGCAAGGGATATAACACAAATAAGCTTGCACAAGTAAAGGCACAAGATAACCAAGAGTGGAGCCGGTGAAGACGAGGATGTGCTACCGAAGTTCCTTCCTTTTGAGGGGAAGTACGCCTCCGTTGGAGAGGTGTGGAGGCACAATGCTCCCCAAGAAGCCACTAGGGCCACCGTATTCTCCTCACACCCTCACACAATGCGAGATGCTGTGATTCCACTATTGGTGCCCTTGGAGGCGGTGACCGGACCTTTACAAACAAGGTTGGGGCAATCTCCACAACTTAATTGGATGCTCCCAACGACACTACGAAGCTTCACCACAATGGAATATGGCTCCGCGGTGACCTCAACCGTCCAGGGTGCTTAAACACCCAAGAGTAACAAGATCCGCAAGGAATTAGTGGGGGAAATCAAATTTCTCTTGGTGGAAGTGTAGATCGGGGCCTTCTCAACCAATCCCTAGAAAATCAACAAGTTTGATTGGCTAGGGAGAGAGATCGGGCGAAAATGGAGCTTGGAGCAACAATGGAGCTTAGGGATGGAAGAGGTGGTCAACTCGGAGAAGAAGACACCCCTTATATAGTGGAAGAACAAATCCAACCGTTATCCACCAACTCAGCTTGCGAAGCACGGTACTACCGCGCCGGGGACGCGGTACTACCGCAAGGGCATACGTACTACCGCAAGGCACTTCGGTAGTACCGCCCATGCAGCAGTATCTAATCTAGCCCTGAAGCGATGAGGCAGAGGGTGGTAGAACCGCTGGCTCGGTACTACCGCAAGGCAGGGGTAGACTAGATTTGGAAAGCACGAACGTATAAAAATACATCCGTGGCAACTTTCGTTGAGTTGGGATCTATGCAAAAATCCGACATGGTAGTACCGTAAGCCAGGAGCGGTACTACCGTGCGGGGCGCGGATGTAAAAAATTACATCCGCCCCTACTGCCGGGCATGCTGCTGAGCCTGGCCAGAGCGCACGGTACTACCGCGCCCCTGGCACGGTACTACCGCGTAGGGCGCGGATGTAAAAAATTATATCCACCCCTACTACAGCAAAAGCAGCAGCGCCTGACCTGAGGCCACAGTACTACCGCTCCAAGGAAGCGGTACTACCATGGGCACTTGCGGTACTACCGCGCCAGAGGCCGGTTTACCGCAAGGGCTTGCGGTACTACCGCTCCTAGGTGCAGTACTACCGCATGCCCCAGTTCAGCAACAATCACGACATTTTGCATAGACAAGAAAAGACGGAGGATGCTCCAAAGGCCAAAGGAAAGGTGGTGCAAATGGAGTAGACGTGTACGTGATGATTCCACCCAAACCTTTCCAAAGCGGACCCCCTCTTAATAGTACGGCTTTCCTACGACTCAAATCCACCAAAAAGAAACGTAAAGAAACGCCGTCTTCAATAGTCTTCGAGGGGCACCAAATCGTCTTGTGCCTAGTCATGATATATCTGAAATACTCAATGCACACGATTAGTCCGCAAAAGCATTGTCATCAATCACCAAAACAACTAAGGGATAAAAATGCCCTTACAATCTCCCCCTTTTTGGTGGATTGATGACAATATGGGATTTGCGCAAAGGGAGATAACATAGAACATGAGCAAACCCCACATCTCTAAAATATAGACGGGCTCCCCCTAGATGTGTGCTATCTAGATAAGTGCTTTGGACTGCACGGCACACATACTAGGATCAACACTCTCCCTATATTTTATAGACAAAGCATATCTTGCAATAAAAGGCTAACACTAAGCAAGATAATAACTAAGAGCATAAAGTAAAGATCACAAGATAGCATAGGCTCAATAAGGTATGCTAGAGTGCATATGTCTTACACCATATGATAGAAAGGTCTCACACGCACAAGCCAAACCAAAGCAAATGAAGTTCAACGAAACGAAAGCAAAGCGACAAGACGAAACAAGACACACGACTCGCAAACTCGCAAATCCTACACTCTCTCCCCCTTTGGCATCGAGACACCAAAAAGGCAGAGAGGACACCTACTACACAAGTGGTGGCTCAAGCTAGAGTGATCACTCGTCATCCTCCTCGTCGGTCTCAGCAGCGGGGATGGGCTCCTCCTCAGAATCAGTCCACTTGTAGCCCTGTTTTGCCATCCATTCAGCCTCTGGAGTGATGTGCTTCTCGGAGCTGCTGGTAATGTCCTCTCCAAAAGTCCTCAAGATCCTCTTGTCGTGGCAGTGACTCTCCTTGGAGGCAACGTGAATCTGGTACTGCCCCTTGGCTTGCATGTAGAACAAGGCCTTCATCTTGGCCTTCAGCTTCTTATCCCATGAGGGCTCAGTAGAGGGAGAGCATACCCAGCAGAACTGTCCTCATCCGCGTCCTCCTCCTCAATCTCATCCTCATCAACTTCCATTCTAGCAGCCTCAGCCTCAGCACGAGTAGTAGTGTTAGCCCACTGGGGCTTGATGCGGAGTCTGATGGGGTCATGACGGATCCAGTCAGGGGCCAAGAACTCATCCTCCGGGTAGAGCTTCTCCCACGTCCTCGAGATCAAGAGAAATAGGTAAGGTCCATACATGGGAACCTTACGGTTGAACACCGCAAACCGAAGCTCGGACCACATGATGTGGGAGACGTCAAGTGGTTGAGTCTGAGTGAGACGCGCCTCCTCACAAATGAGCATCATGTCCACAAGATAGGCATGCACCTTGTCCTTGTCTCCAATGCGTGGAAAGAGAGAGTTGCGGAAGATCCGATGCATAATGTCAAGGGAAGGGTTCAGCACCCACGCCTTCTTGCCACTGGGAAGAGTCTTCTCAACATAATACCGTTGGAGCTTGTTCTTGCTAGCTGACTCGGCGTTGGCATGAGGGCGAACACCAACGGGCTTCCTCATCAGTATGAAAGTGAACCGAAGCAAAGAACTGGGCCACAATCTCGGGATCAAAGTCCAGGTGGAAAGAGATCACGTCCTCAATGCCAAACTGCTACACGAGGTCCAAAGCCTCACCAAAGTAGGCACGGTGCTTATCCTCCCTCATGTGATTCATGTCAATCCAGTGCACGTCCACATATATGTTCTGCTTGGCCTTGATCACATCCACATAAATGAGATTTTGCTGCTTGGTACAGAACAGAACATTCCCTCTGAAGTTGGCACGAGGATTCACATAAGGGTTGATCCTCCTTCGAGTGACAAACTCAGTCAGGGGTATCTCATCCATGCCCATGGAGGGTTCCTTATTCTTGGTGGCGGTGGTCTTGGTCCTGCGTTGGGGGGCATTAGAGCCCTCTGGAGCTTCGTCTTGGTTGCGCAGATGCTTGGAACCCGTGTCACGGCTGGGATTGGAACGGCGAGCAGGAGCACCAGAGCCACCACCTAAGACACAAAGCACAAAAACACGCACGAGAAGCGAGAAGGATCAATGCAAAGACCACATCAAAACAGGTGAAACAAGTAGAACTCGCACTTGGTAATTGCCACATGGGAGATTTGACAACAGCGGTAGTACCGCATGGGTGCGCGGTACTAAAATTTTAGTGCTGCTCCTAGCCACGGTAGTACCGCGCCAGGGTGGCACGGTAGTACCGTGTCTCGGAGCGGTAGTAGAATTTTAGTGCCGCGCCTCGCGCGGTAGTACCGCTCCTGAGGAGCGGTAGTACCGTACGAGCGGTAGTACCGCACGGTTTCAGATCTGAATCCTCAACTGGATCTAAGCACAACCGTGACAACGAAGCGGTACTACGGTTGATCAAATCTACCACGGGACTCTCCTACATCCTACTCTTGCAAAGATTTGGCCTAAAATCTCAAGAACAACATGCATCTCCCCAAAAACCTAGAAACGAAAGAACGAACCAAAGAGAGAGGGATTTGGGGAGAAACCTTGTTCCATGGCAAGAGGAAGTGGTGGGGAACGATCCCACCGGACGGAATCCGAGGAGAGCGGCCGGAGATGGAGATCCGGCGAGGGTCTCCGGCGCCGTTCTTGGGCAGGAGAGAGAGAGAGAGACGGCGTGGGGAGAAAGAGTGAATGGGTATGGGGGAGTTGGAACTCCCCAGCTGCCCGCTCTTAGCCCCCACGCGCTCTCGACTGCGCGGTAGTACCGCGTGTCATCGCGGTAGTACCGCCTGGGCGGAAGTACCGCACCGAGGGCGGTAGTACCGCTCCCCCAGGCGGCAGTAAAAAATTACTGCCGTGCTGGGTGCGGTAGTACCGTGCGCAGCTCCTGCGGTAGTACCGTGGCAGGCCGCGGTAGTACCGTGTGCCCAAGAAAATGCAAGTTTCAAAAACAGAGAAGACCAAAGGGCCTTTGCAAAGCAACCTTCAAGCGAACGGACGCACCAAAACGCTGACACACGAGACAACACACACAAGCTCGGCACGAAGAAAGAGAGACAAGAGACAACAAGGACTAAACACGCAACACAACCTCTCCAAAGAGAGGGCGGTGGCCGGAGCCACCTATGTTTGAGTCAATTGGTATGGCACCGCGAAGAATTATCCTTGGGACCATGATCAAAACTCGTCTTTGAAGCACAAGTACCATCAACAATGGCTAATGTGAAAGAGTTGATCAATTTATGCATAATGGGGGAAGGGAGAGTTCATTGAGAGAACAACACTCCCCCTATGTCCATGCCTAGACCTAAACATGATAACAAGTTGAGTATGGTAGGGTGTGCAACGGTTCAAGCAACATTGCTCGAATCAATGATATTTAGCTCATGCCTTAACTCACGAAATCTTGCTTCATCCAACAGCTTCGTGAAAATATCTGCAAGGTTATCATTAGTGTTGACATAGTTAAGCTCGATCTCCCCTCGCCTAATGTGATCCCGGATGAAGTGATACCGAATCTCAATATGCTTCGTCTTGAAGTGTTGAACCGGGTTGAGAGAAATCTTGATGGCACTTTCATTGTCACACCAAAGAGGCACTTTGTCACAAATGACACCGTAATCCTTTAAAGTTTGCCTCATCCATAGAAGTTGTGCACAACAACTACCGGCCGCCACATACTCCGCTTCGGTGGACGAGAGAGACACACAAGTTTGTTTCTTAGAAGACCAATTTACCAAAGAGCAACCAAGGAATTGGCACCCTCCGGAAGTGGACTTCCTATCCACTTTGTCTCCCGCCCAATCCGAGTCCGAATATCCTGCAAGCTTGAAGTTTGCTCCTCTTGGGTACCATAAGCCAAAGTTTGTGGTATGAGCCAAATATCGAAAGATTCGTTTGACTGCCACAAAGTGGCTTTCCTTAGGTGCGGCTTGAAACCGTGCACAAATTCCCACACTCAACATGATATCTGGTCTAGATGCACAAAGGTAAAGCAAGGAGCCAATCATGGAGCGATATACTTTTTGATCCACCGCTTTACCATTGGGATCTATGTCAAGTTGGCATTTGACGGGAATTGGAGTGGAGGCCGGTTTGACATCACTTAGCTTGAATCTCTTGAGCATGTCTTGAGTATATTTGGCTTGGTTGATGAAGGTTCCTTCTCTTCTTTGCTTGACTTCGAACCCTAGAAAGAACTTCAACTCTCCCATTGAAGACATCTTGAACTTTGAGGTCATGAGAGCGGCAAATTCCTCATTGAAAGCTTTGTTAGGGGAACCAAAGATAATATCATCAACATATAGTTGGCACACAAACAACTCCCCTTTGACCTTCTTAGTAAAAATATTGGGGTCGGTTTTCCCAACTTCAAATCCACGATCTTGCAACAACTCGGTAAGGTGGTCATACCACGCACGTGGGGCTTGTTTAAGGCCATAGAGTGCCTTATCGAGTTGATACACATGGTCCGGGAATTAGGGATCCTCGAACCCGGGGGGTTGTTTGACATACACCAACTCATTAAGGACCATTAAGAAAAGCACTCTTCACATCCATTTGTTGCAACTTAAAGTTATGATGAGAAGCATAAGCAATCAATAAACGAATGGATTCAAGGCGAGCAATGGGAGCAAAGGTTTCACCATAGTCGATACCCTCGACTTGGGAGTAGCCTTGTGCTACCAATCTTGCCTTGTTGCGAACGATGGTCCCATGAGCATCTTGCTTGTTCTTGAATATCCACTTGGTTCCAATGACATTGTGGTTCCCCGTTGGCCTTGGCACCAATCTCCACACCTTGTTGTACTCGAAGTTGTTGAGTTCTTCATGCATGGCATTGAGCCAATCCGGATCTTCGAGCGCCTCATAGACCTTTTGGGGTTCAACACAAGAGACAAACGCGTGATGTTCACAATAGTTTGCCAATTGTCTATGAGTGCTTACCCCCTTTTGAATGCTTCCAAGCACATTCTTCATGAGATGACCCTTGGTAGAGAGCTTGGATGCAATCTTGGCGGCACGACGCTCCAATTCCTCCTCGGGGGTGAGTTGAGGAGCGGTCACTTGATCATCTTGAGCACCGTCTTGAGCTTGTTCTTGATCTTGAGGTTGCTCTTGATCTTGAACTTGCTCGGAGGAGAGAACTTGACCTTGGGCATCACTTGGTGATTCGACACCGTCTTGAGATTGCTCTTGCCCTTGGTCTTGTTCATGACGTTGAGGGCCTTCACTTTGTTCTTCGGAAGCGTGTGGGCCTTGGGTTGGTGATGGCTCTACTTGAGTGGAGCATTGTCCTTCTCCTTCGGCCACAAGGGGTTCCTCAATGGGTAGGATAGAACCAACTCCCATTCTTCTTATGGATTGGGGAGGAATTTCATCACCTACATCACAAGTGCCACTTTGCTCCACTTGGGAGCCGTTATTCTCATCAAACTCCATGTTACATGTCTCCTCAATAAGTCTCGTGGATTTATTGAGGACACGGTAAGCATGAGAGTTTGTGGCATAACCAACAAATATGCCCTCTTGAGCTCTAGCCTCAAATTTACACAAACGAACACCTTTCTTGAGAATGAAACACTTACACCCGAACACCTGAAAGTACTTGAGGTTGGGCTTGTTACCGGTGAGTTTCTCATATGGAGTCTTGTTCAAGCCTTTGCGGAGATAAAGCCGATTTGATGCATGACACGCGGTGTTGATGGCTTCGGACCAAAAGTTGTATGGAGACTTGAACTCCACCATCATGGTCCTTGCCGCATCCATCAATGTCCGGTTCTTCCTCTCCGCTACACCATTTTGTTGAGGGGTGTATGGTGCGAAATATTGATGCTTGATCCCCTCATACTAAGAAACTCATCCAAGGTGTAGTTCTTGAACTCGGTGCCGTTGTCACTTCTTATAGTCAAGATCTTTGCATTATGCTGACGTTGGGCCTCATTTGCAAAGTCAATGACGGTTTGTTGGGTCTCGCTCTTCCTCTTGAAGAAGTATACCCAAGTGTATCTTGAATAATCATCCACAATCACCAAGCAATACTTTCTACCCCCAAGACTATCAAAGGATGGAGGCCCAAAGAGATCCATTTGGAGGAGCTCCAAAGGCCTCTTCAAGTAAATGATAGTCGTGGGAGGGTGAGCCTTCTCATGTAGCTTTCCTTCGATACAAGCAGTGCAAGCATGATCTTTAGCAAAACTAACATTTGTTAGTCCACGGACATGGTCCCCCTTGAGAAGACTTTGCAAAGATCTCATATTGACATGGGCTAAACGGCGATGCCAAAGCCATCCCACGTCAACTTTAGCCATTACGCATGTCGCGGTCTTAGTGGGTCGCGCCAAAAAGTTAATCACATAGAAACCGTTCTCGACATGCCCAACAAAGGCTACTTTAAGAGTCTTGCTCCACAAGAGGGCCACAGTATCAATATCAAAGAAAGTGGCAAAGCTCATGAGTGCAAGTTGACGAACGAAAAGTAAATTGTATGCAAGGGACTCAACAAGCATGACCTTCTCGATCGTGAGATCATGAGAAATGACAACCTTGCTGAGTCCCAATACCTTAGAGGACGAGGCATCACCCCACTTGACATTGGTGGGCATAGATGGAATCTTGTGCACATCCACCACCAAGTCCTTGCTTCCGGTCATATGATTTGTAGCTCCACCATCGAGCAACCATGATCCCCCACCGGAAGCAAACACCTACAAGAGATCAATGCTTGGTTTTAGGTACCCATTTTGTAATGGGTCCTTTGATGTTAGTGACAAGGGTCTTAGGAACCCAAATAGACCATTCAATGTACTCATAAGGAGAACCAACAAATTTGGCATAAACATGCCCATCACTAGCACGACACAACACATAAGAAGGGTTAAAGTCGCCGGCTTTGTTGGACAGGGGTGGCATTGCCCTTCTTGACACCACCACCCTTCACATTGTTCTTCTTCTCTTTGGAAGCACCCTCTCCCTCCTTCACAAAAGCTTGCTTGAGAGGAGGAGGTCGTTTGGTCTTGTCATTCTTCTTCTTGTTCTTGGACACGGGTGCGAACCCAATCCCTTCCTTGGCCACAACTTCCTTTTGATTGCTCAAAAGGTTTTTGAGGTTCTTCTCACCTTGTATGCACGACACAAGGCCTTTCTCAAGTTGCTTCTTCAACTTTGCATTCTCCTTAACAAGATGCACATGCTCACAACATGGGTTAGTAGCATTTGCAATATCAATTAAAACCATGTGAGGAAAAGTGGCTTTCTCCTCGGTTAGCTTCACTTGGAGTTGATCATGAGACTCCTTGAGGTTAGCATGAACTCCTTTCAAGGCCTTGTGAGCCTTGTTAAGTATATCAAACTCCTCCTTGAGTCTAGCAAGATCAACCCCAAGCTTGGCCTTCTCAGAGTTTAGCACATGAGATACAACAAGAGCATGATCAAGATCTTTCTTTAATTTAGTGTGGTCATCGTTGTATGACTCCTCAAGAGTCAAACGAAGACCTCGCTCTTCCTCTAGAGCATTGGAAAGATCTGAAATCTCATCAGCATAGTCACGACTATGCCCCTCCATCTTAGAGATGGTATCTTCGTGAGCCTCGATCATGTCATTGGCTTCACCAAGTTGTTCCAAGAGAGCAACGAAGTGCTTCTTGGATTTACCCTTGAGTTTACTCATAAAAGACTCAAATTCATTTTCCTCCACATTGGACCCCTCATGTTCATCAATGCAATCCGTCAAAGAAGGATTATTAATGATGGTAGTTTTGATGTTGGGAGTTACCTTGTTGGTGGCTTTAGCCATGAGGCACTTGGTGGTGATGTTCTCATTGGGTGAGTCGAAGAGAGACACCCGTGGAGTTGTTGCAATGGCAACGGAGGCCATGGCAACCGACTCACCGTCTTCATCATCATCATCATCCTCATGGTACTCTTCTTGTGCCACCAACCCCTTGGGAGGAGTCTTCTTGATGAAGTTGCTCTTGTTGGGGAAAGATTTGGCCTTGTCCTTTCGGATGAGCTTGCCACCATTGTCTTCCCTCTTCTCATAAGGACATTCCGCAACAAAGTGGCTCACATTGCCACAATTATAGCAAGTCCTCACTCGTTGCTTGACCTTTGCGCCACTTGAGTTGTTCTTGTTGAAGTTGGGCCTTGTGTTCTTCTTGCTTCAAAATTGCCTTGAAGCAAGAGCCATGTGTTCATGATAAGCATACTTTGTATCTTCGGGATTGCTCTCCTCTTCTTCCTCTTCTTCCTCTTCTTCCACACTAACCTTGGCCTTCAAGGCAAGGTTGGGCTTCTTTGCTCTTTGAGAGCGTAACACCGCATTGTCGGCGGTCTTTTCCAAGATGCTCATAGCCACAAACTCATCCAACACTTCACTTGAGGACAAGGTGTGGAAGTCCGGCCTTTGACGAATGACGAAGGACATGGCCTTGTGGTAAGGCATCATGGCCTTGAGGAATTTGCTCTTGATCCAATTGTCATCCGTATCCTTGCTCCCATGATCTCGGAGTGAGACCGCGAGAGTAGTTAATCTCCGATAGAGCTCACGAGTTCTTCATCTTCTTTCATTGCAAACTCATCGGCTTCATCTTGCACTACTTCATAGTTGGAGCGTTGAAAGCTTGCGCTTCCCCTGTAGAGGGAAACAACATGCCGCCATGCATCCTTGGCCACGGTGAAGGGTCGAAGATGAGCAAGATCTTTGGGTGGAATTGCATCTTGGATGATGAAGAGAGCATTCTCATTGAATTGATTATCCACGGCTTCTCTAGGGGTGAAGTTGCTTCAGTCATGCGGATAAAAACCTTCTTCAATGATTCTCCAAAGGTTAGTATTAACATGGTTCGAATGACGCTTAAAGCGATAAACCCAAGAATCAAAGTCCTCATTTTTCACAATCTTAGGGGGAGGACCGGCATGATTCAAATGAGTGGAAGGAATCGGTCCACCATAAGTAAGTGGAGGTTCCACATGGGCAAAGTTGTCGTTGCCATTTTTACCACTAGAAGAAGGAGCCATTTCACTAGTAGCTTCCCCCTTGTTGGAGTTAGCATCCGTCACCTTGTTAGTGGGATCACCCACTTTCATCGGTGCGGTAGATAGTTTAAGCCCTTCTAAGAATTTATTAAACATGCTTTCAACCCCGGTCGTCATGGAGGTTTTCAATGTGTCCAAAGCCACATTGAATTCCACACAAGAGACCGTGGTTCCCCCATCGGCAGTAGACGAGATCGGATTCACATCGGAGTGCTCCTCCACACCGTCTATGGTGTCGACCATACTCTTCGGATGGAAAAGTCCTTAATAAAGAGATGAGGCTCTGATACCAATTGAAAGGATCGATATAGTTGACTAGAGGGGGCTGAATAGGCAACTAGCAATTTTTAGCTTTTATTTACCAATTTAAACTTTGCATCAAAGTAGGTTGTCTAGATATGCAACTAGGTGAGCAACCTATATGATGCAACAACAACAAGCACACAAGCAAGCAAGGGATATAACACAAATAAGCTTTCACAAGTAAAGGCACGAGATAACCAAGAGTGGAGCCGGTGAAGACGAGGATGTGTTACCGAAGTTCCTTCCTTTTGAGGGGAAGTACGTCTCCGTTGGAGCGGTGTGGAGGCACAATGCTCCCCAAGAAGCCACTAGGGCCACCGTATTCTCCTCACGCCCTCACACAATGCGAGATGCCGTGATTCCACTATTGGAGCCCTTGGAGGCGGCGACCGGGCCTTTACAAACAAGGTTGGGGCAATCTCCACAACTTAATTGGAGGCTCCCAACGACACCACGAAGCTTCACCACAATGGAATATGGCTCCGCGGTGACCTCAACCGTCTAGGGTGCTCAAACACCCAAGAGTAACAAGATCCGCAAGGGATTAGTGGTGGAAATCAAATTTCTCTTGGTGGAAGTGTAGATCGGGGCCTTCTCAACCAATCCCTAGAAAATCAACAAGTTTGATTGGCTAGGGAGAGAGATCGGGCGAAAATGGAGCTTGGAGCAACAATGGAGCTTAGGGATGGAAGAGGTGGTCAACTCGGAGAAGAAGACACCCCTTATATAGTGGAAGAACAAATCCAACCGTTATCCACCAACTCGGCCTCCGAAGCACGGTACTACTGCGCCGGGAACGCGGTACTACCGCAAGGCACTGCGGTAGTACCGCCCATGCAGTAGTATCTAATCTAGCCCTGAAGCGATGAGGCAGAGGGCGGTAGAACCGCTGGTGCGGTACTACCGCTCCCCCTTGCGGTACTACCGCAAGGTAGGGGTAGACTAGATTTGGGAAGGCACGGACGTATAAAAATACATCCGTGGCAACTTCCGCTGAGTTGGGATCTATGCAAAAATCCGACAAGGTAGTACCGTAAGCCAGGAGCGGTACTACCGCGCGGGGTGCGGATGTAAAAAATTACATCTGCCCCTACTGCCGCGCATGCTGCTGAGCCTGGCCAGAGCGCATAGTACTAGTGCGCCCCTGGCGTGGTACTACCGCGTATGGCGCGGATGTAAAAAATTACATCCGCCCCTACTACCGCAAAACCAGCAGCGCCTGGCCTGAGGCCACAGTACTACCACTCCAAGGAAGTGTTACTACCATGGGCACTTGCGGTACTACCGCGCCAGAGGCCGGTACTACCGCAAGGGCCTGCGGTACTACCGCTCCTAGGAGCAGTACTACCGCATGCCCCAGTTCAGCAACAATCACGACATTTTGCATAGACAAGAAAAGATGGAGGATGCTCCAAAGGCCAAAGGAAAGGTGGTGCAAATGGAGTAGACGTGTACGTGATGATTCCATCCAAACCTTTCCAAAGCGGACCCCCTCTTAATAGTACGGCTTTCCTACGACTCAAATCCACCGAAAAGAAACGTAAAGAAACGTCGTCTTCAATAGTCTTTGAGGGGCACCAAATCGTCTTGTGCCTAGTCATGATATATCTGAAATACTCAATGCACACGATTAGTCCGCAAAAGCATTGTCATCAATCACCAAAACAACTAAGGGATAAAGATGCCCTTACAATTACCATACCACTCTGGTGCGGACCTTACTCTGGTTGACCTACGAGGTTTGGCAGTAACTTGATCTGAAGTCTCATGATCATCATCATTAACTTCCTCACTAATTGGTGTAGGCATCACTGGAACTGATTTCTGTGATGAACCATTTTCCAATTCGAGAGAAGGTACAACTACCTCATCAAGTTCTACTTTCCTCCCACTCACTTCTTTCGAGAGAAACTCCTTCTCTAGAAAGGATCCATTCTTAGCAACGAATATCTTGCCTTCGGATCTGTGATAGAAGGCGTACCCAACAGTTTCCTTTGGGTATCCTATGAAGACGCATTTCTCCGATTTGGGTTCAAGATTTTTAGGTTGAAGCTTTTTCACATAAGCATCGCAGCCCCAAACTTTAAGAAACGACAACTTAGGTTTCTTGCCAAACCACAGTTCATATGGTGTCGTCTCAACGGATTTAGATGGTGCCCTATTTAATGTGAATGCAGCCGTCTCTAAAGCATAACCCCAAAACGATAGTGGTAAATCGGTAAGAGACATCATAGATCGCACCATATCTAATAAAGTACGGTTACGATGTTCGAACACACCATTACGTTGTGCTGTTCCAGGTAGCGTGAGTTGCGAAACTATTCCACATTGTTTCAAATGAGGACCAAACTCGTAACTCAAATATTCGCCTCCACGATCATATCATAGAAACTTTATTTTCTTGTTACGATGATTTTCCACTTCACTCTGAAATTCCTTGAACTTTTCAAACTTTTCATACCTATGTGTCATTAAGTAGATATACCCATATCTGGTCAAATCATCTGTGAAGGTCAGAAAATAATGATACCCGCTGTAAGCCTCAACACTCATCGGACTGCATACAACAGTATGTATTATTTCCAATAAGTCAGTAGCTCGCTCCATTGTTCCGGAGAACGGAGTCTTAGTCATCTTGCCCATGAGGCATGGTTCGCAAGCATCAAGTGATTCATAATCAAGTGATTCCAAAAGTCCATCAGCATGGAGTTTCTTCATGCGCTTTATACCAATATGACCTAAATGGTAGTGCCACAAATAAGTTGCACTATCATTATTAACTTTGCGTCTTTTGGCTTCAATATTATGAATATGTGTATCACTACGATCGACATTCAACAAAAATAGACCACTCATCAAGGGTGCATGACCGTAAAAGATATTGCTCATATAAATAGAACAACCATTATTCTCTGATTTAAATGAATAACCGTCTCGCATCAAACAAGATCTAGATACAATGTTCATGCTCAACGCTGGCTCCAAATAACAATTATTCAGGTCTAAAACTAATGCCGAAGGTAGATGTAGATGTAGCGTGTCGACGGCGATCACATCGACCTTGGAACCATTTTCAACGCGCATCGTCACCTCGTCCTTAGCCAATCTTCGTTTAATCCGTAGCCCCTGTTTCGATTTGCAAATATGAGCAACAGAACCAGTATCAAATACGCAGGCGCTACTACGAGCATTAGTAAGGTACACACCAATAACATGTATATTAAATATACCTTTCACTTTGTCATCCTTCTTATCCGCCAAATACTTGGGGCAGTTCCGCTTCCAGTGACCAGTTCCTTTGCAGTAGAAGCACTCAGTTTCAGGCTTAGGTCCAGACTTGGATTTCTTCCCTTGAGCAGCAACTTGCTTGTTGTTCTTCTTGAACTTCCCCTTCTTCCCTTTGCCCTTTTTCTTGAAACTAGTGGTCTTGTTAACCATCAACACTTGATGCTCCTTCTTGATTTCTACCTCCGCAGCCTTTAGCATTGCGAAGAGCTCGGGAATTGTCTTTTCCATCCCTTGCATGTTATAGTTCATCACGAAGCCTTTATAGCTTGGTGGCAGTGATTGAAGAACTCTGTCAATGATACTATCATCAGGAAGATTAACTCCCGGTTGAGTTAAGTGGTTATGGTATCCAGATATTCTGAGTATGTGTTCACTGACAGAACAATTCTCCTCCATCTTGTAGCTATAGAACTTGTTGGAGACTTCATATCTCTCAATTCGAGCATTTGCTTGAAATATTAACTTCAACTCCTGGAACATCTCATATGCTCCATGACATTCAAAACGTCTTTGAAGTCCCAATTCTAAGCCGTAAAGCGTGGCACACTGAACTATCGAGTAGTCATCAACTTTAGTCTGCCAGACGTTCATAACGTCCGGAGTTGCTCCTGCAGCGGGCCTTGCACCTAGCGGTGCTTGCAGAAAGTAATTCTTCTGTGCAATAATGAGGATAATCCTCAAGTTACGGACTCAGTCTGTGTAGTTGCTACCATCATCTTTCAACTTAGCTTTCTCTAGGAACGCATTAAAATTCAAGGGAACGGTAGCACGGGCCATTGATCTACAACAACATAGATGTGCAAAAACTATCAGGACTAACTTCGTGATAAATTAAAGTTCAATTAATCATATTACTTAAGAACTCCCACTTAGATAGACATCCCTCTAGTCATCTAAATGATCACGTGATCCATATCGACTAAACCATGTCCGATCATCACGTGAGATGGAGTAGTTTTCCATGGTGAAGATCTCTATGTTGATCATATCTACTATATGATTCACATTCGACCTTTCGGTCTTAGTGTTCCGAGGCCATATCTGCATATGATAGGATCGTCAAGTTTAACCCGAGTATCCTGCACGTGCAAAACTGGCTTGCACCCATTGTATGTGAACGTAGAGCTTATCACACCCGATCATCATGTGGTGTCTCAGCACGACAAACTATAGCAACGGTGCATACTCAGGGAGAACACTTTTACCTTGAAATTTAGTGAGGGAACATCTTATAATGCTACTGCCGTACTAAGCAAAATAAGATGCATAAAAGATAAACATCACATCCAATCAAAATATGTGACATGATATGGCCATCATCATCTTGTGCCTTTGGTCTCCATCTCCAAAGCACCGTCATGATCTCCATCGTCACTGGCTTGACACCTTCATCTCCATCGTAGCGTCGTTGTCGTCTCGCCAACTATTGCTTCTACGACTATCGCTACCGCTTAGTGATAAAGTAAAGCAATTACATGGCGGTTGCATTTCATACAATAAAGCGACAACCATAAGACTCCTTCCAGTTGCCGATAACTTCTACAAAACATGATCATTTCAGACAACAATTTATATGTCATCACGTCTTGACCATATCAAATCACAACATGCCCAGCAAAAACTGAAGGAAATATGCCCTAGAGGCAATAACAAAGTTGTTATTTATATTTCCTTATATCATGATAGATGTTTATTATTCATGCTAGAACAGTATTAACCGGAAACTTAGTACATGTGTGAATACATAGACAAACAGAGTGTCCCTAGTATGCCTCTACTAGACTAGCTCGTTAATCAAAGATGGTTAAGTTTCCTAGCCAGACATGAGTTGTCATTTGATGAACGGGATCACATCATTAGAAAATGATGTGATGGACAAGACCCATCCGTTAGCTTAGCACTATGATCGTTTAGTTTATTGCTATTGCTTTCTTCATAACTTATACATGTTCCTATGACTATGAGATTATGCAACTCCCGAATATCGAGGAACACTTAGCGTGCTATCAAATGTCACAACGTAACTGGATGATTATAAAGATGCTCTACAGGTGTATCCGATGGTGTTTGTTGAGTTGGCATAGATCGAGATTAGGATTTGTCACTCCGATTGTCGGAGAGGTATCTCTGGGCCCTCTCGGTATTGCACCTCACTATAAGCCTTGCAAGCAATGTGACTAATGAGTTAGTTGTGGGATGATGCATTACGGAACGAGTAAAGAGACTTGCCGGTAACGAGATTGAACTAGGTATGATGATACCGACGATCGAATCTCGGGCAAGTAACGTACCGATGACAAAGGGAACAACGTATGTTGTTGTGTAGTTTGACCGATAAAGATCTTCGTAGAATATGTAGGAACCAATATGAGAATCCAGGTTCCGCTATTGGTTATAGACCGAAGATGTGTCTCGGTCATGTCTACATAGTTCTCGAACCCGTAGGGTCCGCACGCTTAACGTTCGATGACGATTGGTATTATGAGTTTATGTGATTTGATGTACCGAAGGTTGTTCGGAGTCCTGGATGAGATCACGAACATGACGAGGAGTCTCGAAATGGTCGAGACATAAAGATTGATATACTGGACCATGTTGTCCGGACATCGGAAGTGTTCCAAAGAGTTTCGGATAAAACCGGAGTGCTCGAGGGTCACCGGACCCCCCCTCCCTCGGAAGTTAGTGGGCCACCATGGGCCTTAGAGGAGATAGGGCCGGCCAGGAGGTGGCGCGCACCCCCCCCAGTCCGAATTGGACAAAGGGTGGGGGCGGCGCCCCTCTCCTTCCTTCTCTGCCCTTCCTCCTTCCTTCCCCTCCTTATTTGACTAGGAAAGGGGGGAACCTACTCCTAGTAGGAGTAGGATTCCCCCCCCCCCTTGGGCGTGCCCCTTGAGGCCGGCCGGCCCCCTCCTCCCCTCCTTTATATATGGGGGAGGGGGCACCCCATAGACACACAAGTTGATCTCTTAGTCGTGTGCGGTGCCCCCCTCCACAGTTTTCCACCTCGGTCATATTGTCGTAGTGCTCAGGCGAAGCCCTGCGTCGGTAACTTCATCATCACCGTCACCACGCCGTTGTGCTGGCGAAACTCTCCCTCGGCCTCAGCTGGATCTAGAGTTCGAGGGATGTCACCGAGCTGAACGTGTGCAGATCACGAAGGTGCCATGCATTCGGTACTTGATCGGTTGGATCGCGAAGACGTTCGACTACATCAACCGCGTTACTAAAAGCTTCCGCTTTCGGTCTACGAGGGTACGTGGACACACTCTCCCCGCTCGTTGCTATGCTTCTCCTAGATAGATCTTGCGTGATCGTAGGAATTTTTTTGAAATACTACGTTCCCCAACAGTAGCATCCGAGCCAGGTCTATGCGTAGATGTTATATGCACGAGTAGAACACAAAGAGTTGTGGGCGATAATAGTCATACTGCTTACCAGCATGTCATACTTTGATTCGGCGGTATTATTGGATGAAGCGGCCCAGACCGACATTACATGACCGCGTACATGAGACTGGTTCTACCGCTGTGCTTCGCACACAGGTGGCTAGTGGGTGTATGTTTCTCCAACTTTAGTTGAATCGAGTGTGACTACGCCCGGGCCTTGTTGAAGGTTAAAACAATACACTTGACAAAAAATCGTTGTGGTTTTGATGCGTAGATAAGAACGGTTCTTGCTAAGCCCGTAGCAGCCACGTAAAACTTGCAACAACAAAGCAGAGGACGTCTAACTTGTTTTTGCAGGGCTTGCTGTGATGTGATATGGTCAAGATGTGATGATATATAAATTGTTGTATGAGATGATCATGTTTTGTAACAGTTATCGGCAACTGGCAGGAGCCATATGGTTGTCGCTTTATTGTATGAAATGCAATCGCCATGTAATTGCTTTACTTTATCACTAAGCGGTAGCGATAGTCGTAGTAGCAATAGTTGGCGAGACGACAACAATGCTTCAATGGAGATCAAGGTGTCAAGCCGGTGACGATGGTGATCATAACGGTGCTTTGGAGATGGAGATCAAAGGCACAAGATGATGATGGCCATATCATATCACTTATATTGATTACATGTGATGTTTATCCTTTATGCATCTTATTTTTCTTAGTACGGCGGTAGCATTATAAGATGATCTCTCACTAAATTTCAAGGTACAAGTGTTGTCCCTAAGTATGCACCGTTGCTACAGTTCGTCGTGCCGAGACACCATGTGATGATCGGGTGTGATAAGCTCTACGTTCACATACAACGGGTGCAAGCCAGTTTTGCACACGCAGAATACTCGGGTTAAACTTGAAGAGCCTAGCATATGCAGATATGGCCTCGGAACATTGAGACCAAAAGGTCGAGCGTGAATCATATAGTAGATATGATCAACATAGTGATGTTCACCATTGAAAACTACTCCATCTCACGTGATGATCGGACATGGTTTAGTTGATATGGATCACGTGATCACTTAGATGATTAGAGGGATGTCTATCTAAGTGGGAGTTCTTAAGTAATATGATTAATTGAACTTTAATTTATCATGAACTTAGTACCTGATAGTATTTTGCATGTCTATGTTGTTGTAGATAAATGGCCCGTGCTACCATTCCATTGAATTTTAATGCGTTCCTAGAGAAAGACAAGTTGAAAGATGATGGTAGCAACTACACGGATTGGGTCCGTTACTTGAGGATTATCCTCATTGCTGCACAGGAGAATTACGTCCTGGAAGCACTGCTGAGTGCCAAACCCGGTGCAGGAGCAACACCGAACGTTTTGAATGCCTGGCAGAGCAAAGCTGATGACTACTCGATAGTTCAGTGTGCCATGCTTTACGGCTTAGAACCGGGACTTGAACGACGTTTTGAACGTCATGGAGCATATGAGATGTTCCAGGAGTTGAAGTTAATATTTCAAGCAAATGCACGGATTGAGAGATATGAAGTCTCCAATAAGTTCTACAGCTGCAAAATGGAGGAGAATACTTCTGTCAGTGAACATATACTCAGAATGTCTGGGTACCACAATCACGTGACTCAGCTGGGAGTTAATCTTCTGGTTGATAGTGTCATTGACAGAGTTGTTCAATCACTGCCACCAAGCTACAAAAGCTTCGTGATGAACTATAATATGCAAGGGATGGATAAGACAATTCCCGAGCTCTTCGCGATGCTAAAGGCTGTGGAGGTAGAAATCAAGAAGGAGCATCAAGTGTTGATGGTCAACAAGACCACTAGTTTCAAGAAGAAGGGCAAAGGGAAGAAGGAGAACTTCAAGAAGAACGGCAAGCAAGTTGCTACTCAAGTGATGAAGCCCAAGTCTGGACCTAAGCCTGAGACTGAGTGCTTCTACTGCAAAGGGACTGGTCACTGGAAGCGGAACTGCCCCAAGTATTTGGCGGATAAGAAGGATGGCAAAGTGAAAGGTATATTTGATATACATGTTATTGATGTGTACCTTACTAATGCTCGTAGTAGCGCATGGGTATTTGATACTGGTTATGTTTCTCATATTTGCAACTCGAAACAGGGGCTACGGATTAAGCGAAGATTGGCTAAGGACGAGGTGACGATGCGCGTGGGAAATGTTTCCAAAGTCGATTTGATCGCCGTCGGCACGCTACCTCTACATCTACCTTCGGGATTAGTTTTAGACCTGAATAATTGTTATTTGGTGCCAGCATTAAGCATGAACATTATATCTGGATCTTGTTTGATGCGAGACGGTTATTCATTTAAATTAGAGAATAATGGTTGTTCTATTTATATGAGTAATATCTTTTATGGTCATGCACCCTTGATGAGTGGTCTATTTTTGTTGAATCTCGATAGTAGTGATACACATATTCATAGTATTGAAGCCAAAAGATATAAGTTTAATAATGATAGTGCAACTTATTTGTGGCACTGCCATTTAGGTCATATTGGTGTAAAGCGCATGCAGAAACTCCATGCTGATGGGCTTTTGGAATCACTTGATTATGAATCACTTGATGCTTGCGAACCATGCCTCATGGGCAAGATGACTAAGACTCCGTTCTCCGGAACAATGGAGCGAGCAACAGACTTGTTGGAAATAATACATACTGATGTATGCGGTCCGATGAGTGTTGATGCTCGCGGTGGGTATCGTTATTTTCTGACCTTCACAGATGATTTGAGCAGATATGGGTATATCTACTTGATGAAACATAAGTCTGAAACATTTGAAAAGTTCAAAGAATTTCAGAGTGAAGTGGAAAATCATCGTAACAAGAAAATAAAGTTTCTACGATCTGATCGTGGAGGAGAATATTTGAGTTGCGAGTTTGGTCTTCATTTGAAACAATGCGGAATAGTTTCGCAACTCACGCCACCTGGAACACCACAGCGTAATGGTGTGACCGAACGTCGTAATCGCACTTTATTAGATATGGTGCGATATATGATGTCTCTTACTGATTTACCGCTATCGTTTTGGGGTTATGCTTTAGAGACGGCTACATTCACGTTAAATAGGGCACCATCTAAATCCGTTGAGACGACACCATATGAACTGTGGTTTGGCAAGAAACCCAAGTTATCGTTTCTTAAAGTTTGGGGCTGTGATGCTTATGTGAAAAAGCTTCAACCTGATAAGCTCGAACCCAAATCGGAGAAATGTGTCTTCATAGGATACCCGAAAGAGACCGTTGGGTACACCTTCTATCACAGATCCGAAGGCAAGATATTCGTTGCTAAGAATGGATCCTTTCTAGAGAAGGAGTTTCTCTCGAAAGAAGTGAGTGGGAGGAAAGTAGAACTTGATGAGGTAATTGTACCTTCTCTCGAATTGGAAAGTAGCTATCACAGAAATCAGTTCCAGTGATTCCTACACCAATTAGTGAGGAAGCTAATGATGATGATCATGAAACTTCTGATCAAGTTACTACCGAACCTCGTAGGTCAACCAGAGTAAGATCCGCACCAGAGTGGTACGGTAATCCTGTTCTGGAAGTCAAGTTACTTGACCATGACGAACCTATGAAATATGAGGAAGCGATGATGAGCCCAGATTCCGCGAAATGGCTTGAGGCCATGAAATCTGAGATGGGATCCATGTATGAGAATAAAGTGTGGACTTTGGTTGACTTGCCCGATGATCGGCAAGCCATAGAGAATAAATGGATCTTCAAGAAGAAGACTGACGCTGACGGTAATGTTACTATCTACAAAGCTTGACTTGTTGCAGAAGGTTTTCGACAAGTTCAAGGAGTTGAGTATGATGAGACCTTCTCAACCGTAGCGATGCTTAGGTCCGTCCGAATCATGTTAGCAATTGCCGCATTTTATGATTATGAAATTTGGCAAATGGATGTCAAAACTGCATTCCTTAATGGATATCTTAAAGAAGAGTTGTATATGATGCAACCAGAAGGTTTTGTTGATCCAAAAGGTGCTAACAAAGTGTGCAAGCTCCGGCGATCCATTTATGGACTGGTGCAAGCATCTCGGAGTTGGAATATACGCTTTGATAGTGTGATCAAATCATATGGTTTTATACAGACTTTTGGAGAAGCCTGTATTTACAAGAAAGTGAGTGGGAGCTCTGTAGCATTTCTGATATTATATGTGGATGACATATTGTTGATCGTAAATGACACTGAATTTCTGAATGGCATAAAAGGATACTTGAATAAGAATTTTTCAATGAAAGACCTCGGTGAAGCTGCTTATATATTAGGCATCAAGATCTATAGAGATAGATCAAAACGCTTGATTGGACTTTCACAAAGCACATACCTTGATAAAGTTTTGAAAAAGTTCAAAATGGATCAAGCAAAGAAAGTGTTCTTGCCTGTGTTACAAGGTGTGAACTTGAGTAAGACTCAATGCCTGACCACTGCAGAAGATAGAGAGAAAATGAAAGTCATTCCCTATGCTTCAGCCATAGGTTCTATCATGTATGCAATGCTGTGTACCAGACCTGATGTGTGCCTTGCTATTAGTTTGGCAGGGAGGTACCAAAGTAATCCAGGAGTGGATCACTGGACAACGGTCAAGAACATCCTGAAATACCTGAAAAGGACTAAAGATATGTTTCTCGTTGATGGAGGTGACAAAGAGCTCGTCGTAAAAGGTTACGTCGATGCAAGCTCTGACACTGATCCGGATGACTCTAAGTCACAAACCGAATACATATTTATATTGAATGGAGGAGCTGTACGTTGGTGCAGTTCCAAGCAGAGCGTCGTGGCGGGATCTACGTGTGAAGCGGAGTACATAGCTGCTTCGGAAGCAGCAAATGAAGGAGTCTGGATGAAGGATTTCATATCTGATCTAGGAGTCATACCTAGTGCATCGGGTCCAATGAAAATCTTGTGTGACAATACTGGTGCAATTGCCTTGGCAAAGGAATCCAGATTTCACAAGAGAACCAAGCACATCAAGAGACGCTTCAATTCCATCCGCGATCAAGTCAAGGAGGGAGACATAGAGATTTGCAAGATACACACGGATCTGAATGTTCCAGACCCATTGACTAAGCCTCTCTCACGAGCAAAACATGATTAGCACCAAGACTCCATGGGTGTTAGAATCATTACTATGTAATCTAGATTATTGACTCTAGTGCAAGTGGGAGACTGAAGGAAATATGCCCTAGAGGCAATAATAAAGGTGTTATTTATATTTCCTTTTATATTGATAGATGTTTATTATTCATGCTAGAATTGTATTAACCGGAAACTTAGTACATGTGTGAATACATAGACAAACAGAGTGTCCCTAGTATGCCTCTACTAGACTAGCTCGTTAATCAAAGATGGTTAAGTTTCCTAGTCATAGTCATGAGTTGTCATTTGATGAACGGGATCACATCATTAGAGAATGATGTGATGGACAAGACCCATCTGTTAGCTTAACACGATGATAGTTTAGTTTATTGCTATTGCTTTCTTCATAACTTATACATGTTCCTATGACTATGAGATTATGCAACTCCCGAATACCGGAGGAACACTTAGTGTGCTATCAAACATCACAACATAACTGGGTGATTATAAAGATGCTCTACAGGTGTCTCTGATGGTGTTTGTTGAGTTGGCATAGATCGAGATTAGGATTTGTCACTCCGATTGTCGGAGAGGTATCTCTGGGCCCTCTCGGTAATGCACATCACTATAAGCCTTGCAAGCAATGTGACTAATGAGTTAGTTGCAGGATGATGCATTACGAAACGAGTAAAGAGACTTGCCGGTAACGAGATTGAACTAGGTATGATGATACCGACGATCGAATCTCGGGCAAGTAACATACCGATGACAAAGGGAACAACGTATGTTGTTGTGCGGTTTGACCGATAAAGATATTCGTAGAATATGTAGGAACCAATATGAGAATCCAGGTTCCGCTATTGGTTATTGACCGGAGATGTGTCTCGGTCATGTCTACATAGTTCTCGAACCCGTAGGGTCCGCACGCTTAACGTTCGATGGCGATTGGTATTATGAGTTTATGTGATTTGATGTACCGAAGGTTGTTCGAAGTCCCGGATGAGATCACGGACATGACGAGGAGTCTCGAAATGGTCGAGACATAAAGATTGATATATTGTACCATGTTGTTCGGACATCGGAAGTGTTCCAGAGAGTTTCAGATAAAACCGGAGTGCCAGAGGGTTACCGGACCCCCCCCCCCCCGGGAAGTTAGTGGGCCACCATGGGCCTTAGAGGAGAGAGGGCCGGCCAGGAGGTGGCGCACGCCCCCCAAGTCCGAATTGGACAAGGGGTGGGGGCGGCGCCCCCCCTCCTTCCTTCCTTCTCTGCCCTTCCTCCTTCCTTCCCCTCCTTGTTTGACTAGGAAAGGGGGGAACCTACTCCTAGTAGGAGTAGGATTCCCCCCCCCTTGGGCGCGCCCCTTGAGGCCGGCCGGCCCCTCCTTCCCTCCTTTATATACGGGGGAGGGGGCATCGCATAGACACACAAGTTGATCTCTTAGCCGTGTGTGGTGCCCCCCTCCACAGTTTTCCACCTCGGTCATATTGTCGTAGTGCTTAGGCGAAGCCCTGCGTCGGTAACTTCATCATCACCGTCACCATGCCGTCGTGCTAGCGAAACTCTCCCTCGGCCTCAGCTGGATCTAGAGTTCGAGGGACGTCACCGAGCTGAACGTGTGCAGATCACGGAGGTGACGTGCGTTCGGTACTTGATCGGTTGGATCGCGAAGACGTTCAACTACATCAACCGCGTTACTAAACGCTTACGCTTTCGGTCTACGAGGGTACGTGGACACACTCTCCCCGCTCGTTGCTATGCTTCTCCTAGATAGATCTTGCGTGATCGTAGGAATTTTTTGAAATACTACGTTCCCCAACAAAAACAAGTTAGACGTCCTCTACTTTGTTGTTGCAAGTTTTATGTGGCTGCTACGGGCTTCAAGCAAGAACCATTCTTACCTACGCATCAAAACCACAATGATTTTTCATCAAGTGTCCTGTTTTAACCTTCAACAAGGACCGGCTGTAGTCAAACTCGATTCAACTAAAGTTGGAGAAACAAACACCTGCCAGCCACCTGTGTGCAAAAGCACGTCGGTAGAACCAGTCTCATGAACGTGGTCATGTAATGTTGGTCCGGGCCGCTTCATCAAACAATACCGCCGAATCAAAATAAGACGTTGGTGGTAATCAGTATGACTATTATCGCGCACAACTCTTTGTGTTCTACTCGTGCATATCATCTACGCATAGACCTGGCTCGGATGCCACTGTTGGGGAACGTAGCATGCAATTTCAAAAAAAATCCTACGATCACGCAAGATCTATCTAGGAGATGCATAGCAACGAGAGGGGGAGAGTGTGTCCACGTACCCTCGTAGACCAAAAGCGGAAGCGTTAGGTTAACGCGGTTGATGTAGTCGAACGTCTTCACGATCCAACCGATCTAGTACCAGATGTACGGCACCTCCGAGTTCAGCACACGTTCAGCTCGATGACGTCCCTCGAACTCTTGATCCAACAGAGGGTCGAGGGAGAGTTCCGTCAGCACGACGGCGTGGTGACGGTGATGGTGATGTGATCCGCGCAGGGTTTCGCCTAAGCACTACGACGCTATGACCGGAGGAGTAAACTGTGGAGGGGGCACCACACACGGCTAAGAGAACAATTGATCTGCTATGGGGTGCCCCCCCCGCCGCCCCCGTATATAAAGGATGGGAGGAGGAGGCGGCCGGCCAGGAGGCGCACGCCA
>NC_057796.1:286947817-286951168 GCF_018294505.1 Triticum aestivum
GGTAAAATACCCGAACCACTCGAAACCATTCCGATGTCCGAATACTACTTTCCAATATATGAATATTTACCTCTCGACCATTTCGAGACTCCTCGTCATGTCCGTGATCACATCCGGGACTCCGAACAAACTTCGGTCACCAAAATACATAACTCATAATACAAATCGTCATCGAACGTTAAGCGTGCGGACCCTACGGGTTCGAGAACTATGTAGACATGACCGAGACACATCTCCGGTCAATAACCAATAGCGAAACCTGGATGCTCATATTGGTTCCTACATATTCTACGAAGATCTTTATCGGTCAAACCGCAATAACAACATACGTTATTCCCTTTGTCATCGGTATGTTACTTGCCCGAGATTCGATCGTCGGTATCATCATACCTAGTTCAATCTCGTTACCAGCAAGTCTCTTTACTCGTTCCGTAATGCATCATCCCGTAACTAACTCATTAGTCACATTGCTTGCAAGGCTTATAGTGATGTGCATTACCAAGAGGGCCCAGAGATACCTCTCCGATACTCGAAGTGACAAATCCTAATCTCGATCTATGCCAACCCAACAAACACCTTCGGAGACACTTGTAGAGCATCTTTATAATCACCCAGTTACGTTGTGACGTTTGATAGCACACAAGGTGTTCCTCCGGTATTCGGGAGTTGCATAATCTCATATAGTCAGAGGAATATGTATAAGTCATGAAGAAAGCAATAGCAATAAAACTTAACGATCATTATGCTAAGCTAACGGATGGGTCTTGTCCATCACATCATTCTCTAATGATGTGATCCCGTTCAACACATGTCTATGGTCAGGAAACTTAACCATCTTTGATTAACGAGCTAGTCAAGTAGAGGCATACTAGGGACACTCTGTTTTGTCTATGTATTCACACATGTACTAAGTTTCCGGTTAATACAATTCTAGCATGAATAATAAATTTTTATCATGATATAGGAAAAATAAATAACAACTTTATTATTGCTTCTAGGGCATATTTCCTTCACTTTTATTATTTTTCTAGACTAACCTATTAATTCAATGCCCACATCTATTTGTTGTTTTCTGCTATTTTTGGAGTTTTCAAAAAAATCAGTTTTTTTATCAAAACAAATCAAATAAAATAACTTTCACATCCAGGAAATTTCAGAAAGCATCACAGCTGGCTCTCGACCAAGGGGTGGGCCGCAAGGGTTATAAATCATAATATATCAAAATTTAACAAATGTCGTCTAGTTTACTGTGAATTTCGTCTCTTTTTTAAAAGATTCGTTTGAAATGGGACAAGCATTTTATGCCTGCGGTTGAATGGACTCTTCTGCTACATCTGTCCGTGGAGATTTTTGCAGACTTTTGTGAGGCCCATTTTGGTGACCCTCGTTGGAGTTGCCCTTAGTAAGTGAAGAGATACTATTCTAAAAAAAAAGAAACTGAAGAGATAACAAGGGCGGGTGGGAGTTGGAAGAGATGTTTAAGTGATCACATCTTGACCCTCAATTCTCACTAATCAAACAAATAGAATAAATTTTTCGTGTTTTACATACATAATTCCCAAAACAATGCATCATAATTCCAAAAACAATGCATCCATATAAACATGTTGAATTTTTTCAGAATCTTTTGAAACATCAAAATATTATTTTGGCACTGTTCAAAATATAGGGCTCACTGGAGCTCGTCCTCCAAAGTGACTTTTTGCCAAACCACTCGTCTTCCAACATGAGCAGAAGAATGAAACTAGCATGTCTACCAGCTTGTCTTGTATATTCAGAATTCAGAATGTCAATTATTCTGCATGGAGCAGCTTAGCGCAGTAGCTGTAAAAGGCAATCATCCAAATTTCCTCTACAACGACCCTTACAGCTACTTTAACTTACCAAGCTAGCAGATAAGCACTATAAATCTACAACAACAAGCTTACATGGCCACCAGACGATGTATATCTATCTGGAAGATTTACATACATGATGATGCCATGAGTACATTTATATCAGTCGGTGCCCAGGAGGGAGGATGTCAGAAGCGCCTCTTCTGCTGAGGGTACCCAGGGTTCTGCATCCCCATCCCTTGATCAGCCTTCCTTCTCAACTGTCAACGCCAAGAAAATCAAACGGCTTACTGATCGTCACAAGCGTCATTCAAACAACAGTAGCTAGGAACGTAAGATAATTAAAATATACAACAAACCTGGTGTGGATGAGACTGGCCACCTGCGCCTCTCTGCATTGGAATGTTGCCGGGATTCATCCCAACCATGCCTGCTTGGGGCGCTGCGCCAAAGGCACCCATGTTTGCACCAGGAGGCATTCTTTGCATACCACCCATAGGCTGTTGCATTTGCCTTGGGATTTGTCTTGGTACAGGCTGGCCTCCTGGAGGTCCGTTCCCTGATGGCTGAAACATGAATGCATCATGTTATTACAGATCATAGCACGGCAGTTCTCAAGAATTCTTTGGTTCACTCAAAGTGGGACTGAAACAAATCTCCTGAGGTAATTAAACAAGAAACAAGCCTTGTGATGCCTACGTCTAACTTGACTGACTAATTAAATATGTTCTGCACCATTGGAAGATGATTTTGCTACAAGGAAGAAATCTAAGTCTCCGTAAGAAGCACATTCATTGCACAAGCTTTCCACTAATCTTCTCTAAAAAAAAAGCTTTCCACTAAGCTCTTCTCTATCAAAAAAAGCTTTCCACTAATCAGGTCAATTGGAAAATTAAGATTTAGGCAGAGACAAAGCTTCTATTACCGGTTGAGTTGGTTGAAGGCTTGTTGTTCCTTCAAAATCTGTTGAGGTGTCTACTGGACGAACAGGATATGTCACAATTTTCTCGCCTGGCTGAGATGGTACAAGTGCACTGACCAGAGAGACATTTTAGGCACAGAGACAAGAAAAACCATCACTTTCTAAACTAGAGGCAGTTGAGACTCTATTCATACATAACTTACTTTCGTCCAGGTAGCGGGTCCATCCGGAAGTACCTAGCAAAGAGGTGGATGTATTCAGAAGAGTTGATATATCAAACTTCATTCCCCATTATCAGAAGAGTTGATATAATAAACTGTAATCGCCAATATCCCCGCATTACAACTATGATTTTGTTGTGTTCCCTGTATATTTAAAATATTCTACAGCATTAGGACATGAGTTTATCTCAAATCGGCATTGTTTCAATGGTTAAAAGTTATGTGTAATTAGCAATGACAACATTCGGTACAGATCAATCCTACCGGAAGAACCTTTGGTTCCTGGTTTTGGCCGCTTTGCTTTATGCTTGTGATCCATTTCGGCATTCTTCTAATAGGAAATAACACAAATTCTGTTCAAGGAGTGGCTTTG
>NC_057796.1:286951480-286977653 GCF_018294505.1 Triticum aestivum
TAAGGCTGTTATGGTTTTTTTCTGCTGTAACGAACTCCTAATGGTTTGTAATAACGGAAAATCAGAAGGCAACCCCTTGTTTAAAAACCATTTTATATGTGAATAAAGGAAATTTTGAGGTTAAAACATAGCATGATTCCAAGAATAATTCCAGACTGCTTCTAAGGGTATCTCCAACGCGGACCCTCAAATCATCCCTATATGTCCTTTGCGGGAGTCCGGGCACTTTTGCCATCCAGTGCTATCAAACTGGTAGCAAACCTGGGGGGGCTTTGCGGGAGTCCGGAAATCCATCTGGCCAATCAAAAGCCACCATGTATCCCTCCTCTCCGTCCGGATGGCAGAAGGCCGCTGCTAATTTTTCCTGTTTGACAGAAGGTGAAGGCGTTTGGCGGAAGCACTAATTAACCTGTTTGGCGGAAGGGTAGCATCTTTGGCGGAAGCCACTAAATGGCTAGCATGCTTTAACTAGTAATTAAGTGCTAAATAGCATGTTTTGGCGGAAGGGGTAGCATCTTTTGCAGAAGCCACTAAATGGCTTGCTCCAAGGCGGAAGGCACTTAATTAAGTGCTTCATTTTGGCAGAAGGGCTAGCATGTGTTATCTTAAAATGAGGCGTTTGACGGAAGGCTATTTTTTAAAGTTAATAGGGGCGGACATTTAAGGTATAGCATTGGATGGCCGGCTCCCGTATCATGTCCGCAAACGCGTCCGGACGCGGTCCGGGGACGGATAGTGTGTCTGTTTTAGGGGATAGCGTTGGAGATGCCCTAATAGAGTAGAGTAAGGCAGTTTAGACAGTGGTATAACGGGAGCGGCTAGAGTCTTCCTATTAGTACAAAGGAAACCTAAGCATATTCCAAAGATCTCATATCTGGTAGCACCAATAAGGATGCATAATGGTCTGACAGGTAGTTAAAATATGCACCAGATAGCTATTGCAGGGCAGCATCTTTTTCATGTTTGCTCATCTAGATTCAGGTAGCTTACTACAAGTCTAGAGCATGCATCAGCTAAGAACTAGTTATACAGATATGGAAACAGAAGCATCCAAACACGCGAAAGGGGAAAAAAGAATAGGTGAAGGTATTAATTATTTACTCATGCTCCAAAGCTTGTGCAGCTGTAATACGCTTTCGAGGGTCATACCTGAAACATGAGGAATACTAGGATGATAAACCAACACATAATAGTACAAAAAAGAACAAAAAAAATGTTCATCAACCAACATAATGTTGACTCCAACAAACTAGAGAGCAAGAGACATACTCGAGCATTCTTGAGAGAAGGTCAAATGCAGGACCCTTCTGCGGCAAGTGAACAATAGTATGAAGACCTGTGTTCTCACTGCAAGGGAAATATGACAGTATATTAAGTTAAGTAATAATAAAAGAGATATTTAATCCTTCTTAGAGTAGCTCAACAATGTCCAACATACTACTTATGCCCCTGAATGTGTTGCTGGTCATTTTGCCAGCATGGAAGATTTGCAAGGGTAGGCCACTTCTCGACCGTAGGATGACCTTCAGAAGAGTTGGGTTATTGTTGTGAGTATATTTCTGATGAGCATGACAAATCAAACAAGACAAGCAAAAACAAGGAATACATACCTAGGACCTTAAAAATCTTGTCTAGTTGATCAAGCTACAAGACGTGTAAATCAACTGTGAGATATACCAATGGCATAAACGGAGGAAAGTTACTTGAGACATGATCGTCATGTAAAATATAACAACTTTAGTCTAGTGATATAATCTCAAAACAAGATGGCAATACTAACTAACTGAGTGCAACTGCCCATACTTGAAAAGGGTTTGGAGTAGCTTTTGCTTCAACACCTTGGAACAATGGTTTCAGTGTAAGCAATTCGGCAAAAATGCAACCAACTGCCCACATGTCTGGAGATGGTTAAGAGAATAACAGAATTAATGAAGAAAAGTAGACAGTAAAAGGATCTGCTTTTCTCTCCCTGCAAGGATACCAACAGCACTTGTGTAGTGTTTAGCTCCAAGTAACAGCTCAGGTGCACGATACCAGATAGTTACAACAACCTGAAATTTATTTCAAATCAGGGAATTAGCATAATACATTGCACAGTGTCAAAAGTACTGCAGAAATCTACCATACCACCTCAGCTATTCATGAAGCAGTGTTGTACAAAATAATACTACCACGTGCCGTAATTAATGTACAGTTAAGAGTTAAATTTAGAAGGTTTAAGAGGGTATATTATGGGATTTAATGTGGATCCTCCTAGGCCGTCAATGGACTCCAATCAACGGCCAAAATTGCATTCAGATACTTGAACTCAAACATTCAAAATCGGTGCACTGTGTGATAAATATTTGCATGCAATTGCAAATTATAAGCTTTGAGTCTATAAGAATAGTGGGAACCTGAGAATACTAGTGGTAACTTGGCGGAATGAGTGAATGACTGCATTCCATTACCAAAAGTACCATCCTTTGGTTCCCTCATATTACTTGAAATAGGAATGTAGATAGAGCTACTCACCCCATTGTCACTTAGTGGTTTTAGTGGAGCTTGATATATCCTAGCCAGCCCAAAATCAGCAATCTTTATAATTCCATGTTCTTCTCCTTCTCCCATGACCTACTGGGGCACACCATTGCAGCATGCTTAGCAAGCAAAAGAGACAATACTGGACAGATTTGCGTATCAGCGTGAGGCATGAAGCAACATACCAGTATATTAGAAGGCTTGAGGTCTCGATGGATAATCCAGTTACTGCAGGAGGGGAGACAGGTAGGATAGATCAGATTTTGATAGGATTGACCCAGATAAACATTGCATATATTTACAGTGAAGACATCACAGCTTGTGGAGAATCATGCTGCTCGACTTGTTAATAGAAAATATATATAGACATACCTATGGAGATAGTTTAGGCCATTGAGCAGTTGCCAGAGCAAGGATTTAACTGTATATTGGTTAATGGAGAGGTTAAGCTTCTCTCTGTGATGCCGAATAACCTCCTGCGGATAAAGCAGTGCTTCGTTAATTAATTATTCCGTCGAGAGAGTTGGATTTGAATTTCATACTAAGAGGTCGACAGGAATGAAAAAGGCACATATAAGCAGGGGACGGGAGTTGCATACATAGAGGTCATGCTCGGCGTAATCGAAGGCGAGATAGAGGGACATGTCGGCGTGGTTGATGTGGACGTTGACGAGCTTGACGACATTTTCGTGGTTGATCTCGCGCAGGAGCTGCACTCAAAGGGCAAGCGCATGGAGAGGGATTACAGTCCTATATGGCCAGGGTCTGGAACGCCACGAAGGAAAGAAACAACCGGCGGCGGCGATGAGTTACCATGATCTCTCTAATGGCGGTAGGCGACACGCCATCGCCCTCCTTGGATTGCTTGAACTTCTTGATGGCGATGGGGGAGCCGCGGCGGCCAGCAGCCTGGGGATGCGTTGGCTTGAGGCGCGCGAGGAAGACGAGGCCGTAGGTGCCCTCGCCGATCTTCCCCACCAGCTCGTACTGCTGCAGCCATGCGGGGCGGTTTGACCCTCCGCCGCGGCCGTCGCCCATCGCCGCCGACGGCAGTCGACCAGATCCCTCTCTTTCTTCTTCTTCCTCCTCTAAAGAGGAAACAGCGGCGAAACACGGCAGAGCTTGTGCAGAACAAACGGATCAGCTAGACTCGCTTCGGGAGGAGCCGGCGACCTAGGGTTTGGGCCCCGCCCGAATCGGAGTGAGAGAGGGATTGGGGAATCGGATGGGGGGCGGGCAGGCTGGGGAAGAGAGTGTTTTTGCAAAATATGCAGCGTGGCCCGTATCCTCGCCTTTGGATGCTGATCGGATGGCTGCGGTCAGTTTCGATTTATGAGTCCACAACTTTGGTTTCTGACTTTCTCATCCAAAAAACACAAAGATTTCATCCCTCCTCCCTGCACACCAGCAATATTTTTCGTTCTCAACTTTCTCCAAAAATTCTTACTTCATGGACATGCAAACGTGTACTCTCTCCGTCCCATAATATAAAACCTTTTTTTACTAGTGTGTAAGAAAAGGTCTTATATTACGGGATGAAGGGAGTAGTTTACATAGAAGTGCGGTAACTTACCGAAAATTCGTTGGCGTGGACGAGCTCGCCTGCTCACGTTATCTGTAGGCGTCGGCCCTCGTCGGGATATGGAAAGCATGTCGTATTCCAGCTCGTAAACGACAGCTCATTTAATGGTTGACGCGAATGAGAAGAGACATCATTTGTACGGTGCCCGGTGACGGACGTTGAGGTGCTAGCGACGGCGGTTTTGTCCGGTAGCAACGTGTATCCTACCAGACTGAATTCCGCTTGGGGTCGGCCTACCTACTCCATTTAACTCCTCATCTATCATCGTTGGTGGCTCGGTGTATAATAATCCATCCCCAAACCGAAGGAAAAATCCTAATTGCACACTATTCCTCAATAGATCTCCAAATCGGAGCAAGGAATAGCAGCGGCAGAAAAGATAGCAAATCTGAATCAAGGTGTTGATCCGGCGGCACTTCCAAAGATGATCAATAATGCCGAAGGTACTAACCCGAAGATGGTCAATGGGCAAAGAATTAAGCACTATATCTCATGTACGCCCATTAATGTTGAAAGCAATATTATCCAAACCATGACACCGGAGGAACACACAAAAGAAACCTTCCGGAAGACTCCAGAATCTTAAGAAAGAGGAGGTACATGATACGGTAAGTAAACGGACTCCAAAAAATTCGCAAAGATACTTTTTCCAGTTTTGAAATATTACAAAATCAAGAAAATAAGAAACAACCAGGAAGGCAACTCAGGAGGGCACAAGACACCAGGGCGCGCCTGCCTTGCCTGGCGCGCCTAGGTGGGTTGTGCCCACCTCGGGAACCTTCCCGACTCCGTTTTCCTCTCATTTGCTTGTTTCCCAATATAAAAAATCTTTATATACCCCCTGAACGTGAACACCGCATCGCGGAGAAATCTTTTGTTCTTCTTTCGTGATGTTCTCTTTGTAGATCTGAAAATATGTCATCTCAAGATTCGAAGGAGGAGTGCCCTGTTTCTTACCAGTCTCTAGACCCAAATATCTTCAAAAATAATTTTCCCTATGTGTGGTTCACAGGTGAGGAGGATGAAACCGAATCTATCCCTCCTCGTTTCCTGCAGGAAAGCAAGGAAGCATTATGCAAGAAGATATTAAAGCTCGAGCTGGAGAATGAGGATCTTAGGGAGGATGATTTCAGCCTCCGACACAAGCTGGAGAAGAAGAACATGACTACTGCAGCACCACCATCATCATCTTCCCCAACAAAGGAGACTTGAGTACATGGTATGGGCACTCCCCTTGGCTTGTGCCAAGCTTGGGGGAGGTGCCCCGGTATCGTATCACCACCACTATCTTTGCCTTTATCTATTTTAGTTCGATCTTTAGTTATCCTATGATTTAGTTGAATAAAAGTCTAGTTCGATCTGTTTTTGAGTGCTTGCTTAGTGATCTATCTATCTATGTAATCATGTGCGAGATATATAATAAAGAGTAGTTTGAGTTTGTTTCTTTACTCTTATGTTTGAATAAAAATAAAAATAAATAAATGAAAAAGATCATATGCTAATGTTATGGTAAGTAATGACATCACATAAGGAAAAGTATAAGTGGTAAAATTTATTGGAGATTGACAAACATAGCATTGGTCAATGATGCAATTCATGAAAGAATTAATAAGGGAAGAGAAGATTCACATGCAAATACACTATCTTGGACATCTTTTATGATTGTGAGCCCCCATTAAATATTATATGTCAAAATTATTGACGTTGGACAAGGAAGACAACGTAATGATTTATGGTTGTTCATATTCACATAGAAATTATATTGTCATGGATCCTTCAACATGTGGTGCTTGCTCAATATCTTTGCTAGCCAAAAACTCCGCACCGAGTAGCGATACTACTTGTGCATCCAAAAACCCTTAAACCCAAAATCTTATTTTGAGAGTCCACCACACCTACCTATGGATTGAGTAAGATCATTTAAGTAAGTTATCATCGTGTGATAAGGCATTAAAAATTGGTTCTAAATGTGTTGGAATTTAGTGTAAGAGAAAATTGAGCGTTGTACGAACTTGTGATGGCAAAGTAATAAAAGCGACGGACTGCATAATAAAGGTTGCTATCATAAGGGGCAATATAACGTGACGTTCTTTTGCATTAAGGGATTTGGCATACAAACAAAAAGCGCATGGCAACCTCTGCTTCCCTCTACGAAGGGCCTATCTTTTACTTTTATGTATTTATTTTTGTGCAAGTCAAAGTATTCTTCCTTGTTCTTTTTATTTCCTCTTTTTGCAAGCATCATGTGGTGAGGAAAAATCTAGACACATATATACAATTAGATGATACGTCCATTTTACATCATGCTTTTATATCAATATTTATTGCATTATGGGCTGTTACTACACATTATGTCACAATACTTATGCCTTTTCTCTCTTATTTTACAAGGTTTACATGAAGAGGGAGAATACCGGCAGCTGGAATTCTGGGCTGGAAAAGGAGCAAATGTTAGAGACTTATTCTGCACAACTCCAAAAGTCCTAAAACTTCACGAAAGTCAGTTTTGGAATATATTAAAAATATTGGGCGAAGAAAGCACTAGAGAGGGGCCACACCCTGTCCACGAGGATGGGGGGCGCGCCCTACCCCCTGGGCGCGCCCCCTGCCTCGTGGGCCCCCTGGCAGGCCTCCGGTGCCCATCTTTTGCTATATGAAGTCTTTTGCCCTGGAAAAAATCAGAAGGAAGCTTTCGGGACGAAGCGCCGCCGTCTCGAGGTGGAACCTGGCGAAACCAACCTAGGGCTCCGGCGGAGCTGTTCTGCCGTGGAAACATCCCTCCGGGAGGGGGAAATCATCACCATCGTCATCACCATCGATCCTCTCATCGGGAGGGGGTCAATCTCCATCAACATCTTCACCAACACCATCTCATCTCAAACCCTAGTTCATCTCTTGTATCCAATCTTTGTCCCAAAACCTCAGATTGGTACCTGTGGGTTGCTAGTAGTGTTGATTACTCCTTGTAGTTGATGCTAGTTGGTTTATTTGGTGGAAGATCATATGTTCAGATCCTTTATGCATATTAATACCCCTCTGATTATGAACATGAATATGATTTATGAGTAGTTACGTTTGTTCCTGAGGACATGGGAGAAGTCTTGCTATAAGTAGTCATGTGAATTTGGTATTCATTCAATATTTTGATGAGATGTATGTTGTCTTTCCTCTAGTGGTGTTATGTGAACGTCGACTACATGACACTTCACCATTATTTGGGCCTAGAGGAAGGCATTGGGAAGTAATAAGTAGATGATGGGTTGCTAGAGTGACAGAAGCTTAAACCCTAGTTTATGTGTTGCTTCGTAAGGGGCTGATTTGGATCCATATGTTTCATGCTACGGTTAGGTTTACCTTAATACTTCTTTTGTAGTTGTGGATGCTTGTGAGAGTGGTTAATCATAAGTGGGATGCTTGTCCAAGGAAGGGCAGTACCCAAGCACCGGTCCACCCACATATCAAATTATCAAAGTAACGAACGCGAATTATATGAGCGTGATGAAAACTAGCTTGACGATAATTCTCATGTGTCCTCGGGAGCGTTTTCCTTTATATAAGAGTTTGTCCAGGCTTGTACTTTGCTACAAAAAGGATTGGGCCACCTTGCTGCACCTTGTTTACTTTTGTTACTTGCTACCCGTTACAAATTACCTTATCACAAAACTATCTGTTACCGATAATTTCAGTGCTTGCAGAGAATACCTTACTGAAAACCGCTTGTCATTTCCTTCTGCTCCTCGTTGGGTTCGACACTCTTACTTATCTAAAGGACTACGATAGATCCCCTATACTTGTGGGTCATCAAGACTCTTTTGTGGCGCCGTTGCCGGGGAGTGAAGCGCCTTTGGTAAGGAAAAATTTATATAGTGTGCTGAAATTTACTGTCACTTGTTACTATGGAAAGTAATCCTTTGAGGGGCTTGTTCAGGCTATCTTCACCCCGACCTGTAGAGCAAAGAGTTGCTCCTCAACCTACAGAACCTACTGAAAATGTTTACATTGAAATTCCTTCGGGTATGATAGAGAAACTGCTAGCTAATCCTTTTACAGGAGATGGAACATTGCATCCTGATTTGCACCTAATCTATGTGGATGAAGTTTGTGGATTATTTAAGCTTGCATGTATGCCCGAGGATGTTATCAAGAAGAAGGTCTTCCCTTTATCTTCGAAGGGAAAGGCATTGACATGGTTTAGGCTATGTGATGATATTGGATCATGGAACTACAACTGATTGAAATTGGAATTTCATCAGACGTTTTACCCTATGCATCTGGTTCATCGTGATCGTAATTATATATATAATTTTTGGCCTCGCGAAGGAGAAAGTATCGCTCAAGCTTGGGGGAGGCTTAAGTCAATGTTATATTCATGCCCCAATCATGAGCTCTCAGGAGAAATTATTATTCAAAATTTTTATGCTCGGCTTTCTCTCAATAATCGCTCCATGCTCGATACTTCTTGTACTGATTCTTTTATGATGAAGACTATTGAATTCAAATGGGATTTATTGGAAAGAATTAAACGCAACTCTGAAGATTGGGAACTCGACGAAGGTAAGGGGTCAGGTATAAAACCTAAGTTTGATTGTGTTAAATCTTTTATGGATACCGATGTTTTCCGTGAATTTAGCACTAAATATGGACTTGACTCTGAGATAGTAGCTTCTTTCCGTGAATCATTTGCTACTCATGTTGATCTTCCTAAGGAGAAGTGGTTTAAATATCATCCTCCCATTGAAGTAGAAGTAGTTGAACCTATTAAAGTTGAAGAAAAGACTCACTTACAATGTTGATCCTATTGTTCCTACCGCTTATATTGAGAAACCACCTTACCCTGTTAGAATAAAGGATCATGCTAAAGCTTCAACTGTGGTCAACAAAAGTAATATTAGAACACCCAAACCCTCTGAGCAGATTAAAATTGAACCTAATATTGCTATGGTTAAAGATCTCTTGGTTGATAATATTGATGGGCATGTTATTTACTTCTGTGATGAAGCTGCTAGAATTGCTAAACCCAATACTAAAGATAAACATAGACCTGTTGTTGGCATGCTTGTTGCTTCGGTTAAAATAGGAGATCACTGTTATCATGGCTTATGTGATATGGGTGCTAGTGTCAGTGCAATACCTTATACCTTATATAAAGAAATTATGCATGATATTGCACCTGCTGAGATAGAAGATATTAATGTTACTATTAAGCTTGCCAATAGAGATACCATATCACCGGTTGGGATTGTTAGAGATGTTGAAGTCTTGTGTGGGAAAGTTAAATATCCTACTGATTTTCTTGTTCTTGGTTCCCCACAAGATGACTTTTGTCCCATTATATTTGGTAGACCCTTCTTGAATACTGTTAATGCTAAGATAGACTGCAAAAAGGATATTGTTTCTATTGGTTTAGGGGATATGTCTCATGATTTTAATTTTGCTAAATTTCGTAGACAACCCCATGATAAAGAATTTCCTAGTAAAGATGAAATTATTGGTCTTGCTTCTATTGATGTGCCTCCTAACGATCCTTTAGAACAATATTTGCTAGACCATGAAAATGATATGTTTATGAATGAAAGAAGGGAAATAGATGAAGTATTCTTTAAACAGGGACCTATTTTGAAACACAACTTGCCTGTTGAAATTCTAGGGGATCCTCCTCCACCCAAGGGTGATCCCGTGTTTGAGCTTAAACCATTACCGGATACTCTTAAATATGCGTATCTTGATGAAAAGAAGATATCCTATCATTATTAGTGCTAACCTTTCAGAGCAAGAAGAAGAGAAATTATTGAAAACTCTGAAGAAGCACCGTGCTGCTATTGGATATACTCTTGATGATCTTAAGGGCATTAGTCCCACTCTATGCCAGCACAAAATAAAATTGGAGAAAGACGCTAAACCGGTTGTTGATCACTAACGACGGTTAAATCCTAAGATGAAAGAAGCGGTAAGAAATGAAATACCAAAGCTTCTAGAGGCAGGTATAATTTATCCCGTTGCTGATAGTCAGTGGGTAAGTCATGTCCATTGTGTCCCTAAGAAGGGAGGTATTACTGTTGTTCCTAATGATAAAGATGAATTGATCCCACAAAGAATTGTTACAGGTTATAGAATGGTAATTGATTTCCGCAAACTAAATAAAGTTACTAAAAAGGATCATTACCCTTTACCTTTTATTGATCAAATGCTAGAAAGATTATCCAAACATACACATTTTTGCTTTCTAGACGATTATTCTGGTTTCTCTCAAATTCCTGTGTCAAAAGAGGACCAAGAAAGGATCACTTTTACTTGCCCTTTCGGTACCTTTGCTTACAGACATATGCCCTTTGGTTTATGCAATGCACCTGCTACCTTTCAAAGATGTATGACTGCTATATTCTCTGACTTTTGTGAAAAGATTGTTGAGGTTTTATGGATGATTTCTCTGTTTATGGAACTTCTTTTGATGATTGCTTAAGCAACCTTGATCGAGTTTTGTAGAGATGTGAATAAACTAATCTTGTCTTGAATTGGGAGAAGTGCCACTTTATGGTTAATGAAGGTATTGTCTTGGGACGTAAAATTTCTGAAAGAGGTATTGAAGTTGATAAAGCTAAAGTTGATGCTATCGAAAAGATGCTGTGTCCTAAGGACATTAAAGGTATAAGAAGTTTCCTTGGTCATGCCGGTTTTTATAGGAGGTTCATTAAAGACTTCTCAAAAATTTCTAGGCCTCTGACTAATCTCTTACAAAAAGATGTTCCTTTTGTCTTTGATGATGATTGTGTAGAAGCATTTGAAATACTTAAGAAAGCCTTTATTTCTGCACCTATTGTTCAGCCACCTGATTGGAATTTACCCTTTGAAATTATGTGTGATGCTAGTGATTATGATGTAGGTGTTGTTTTAGGACAAAGAGTTGATAAGAAATTAAATGTTATCCAATGTCACATCCCTAGTTCTGGTAATGCTTAGTGCTAGCATCTTGTGTTGCATCATGTTTAAGTTTCAATTAAATTTGAAATGGGGCCTGTTAAACCCTAGCACCAAATGAAATTCAAATAGGTTCAACCTAAAATAATCTTCAATGAACCCAAAATGCCCTTTGAAAATGTTCATGATTTCTTATGAAGGTGAAAACCTCTGCCAAAAATGCTGACATATTTCTAGGACATTCTGGATTTTTGAATTAACTCATATTGTATTTGAATTGGGGCATTTAAATCCTATAAATATTTTAAATGCTCTAATAATTCTGAAACTAGTTGAGGGCTGTTGGGAATAATTTCAATAGTGCCCACAAATATTTTTAGGAGTTTTAAAAATGGTTTAGTATTTTTATTAAATCAAAACAAATGCCAGAAAAGAAAACAGAAACAAAAATAGAAAAGAAACTCACCTAGCGGTCTGGCACTATGCAGACCAGTGGCCCAGCAGGCCGGCCCAGCCGACTGGTACTGCCAGTCGTCCCCTTCCTCGCGCCAGGAGGATAGGGGCACGCGCCCGGCCACGCGTCCGGCCACCTCATGCCTGTCTGCCTCACCCCCTCGTCGCCCTGGACGCCCTGGACGACGCCACGCCCCCCGGACCCCTCTCACTCTCTCTCGTTCCTCCCTCCCCTGGATCTCTCTCTCACGGCCGAGCGCTGCCGTCGCCGCAACTCACCGCCGTCATAGCTAACGCCTCCCCCTCGCCCTCTCCTCGTGTCTGCAAGCTCCGCCGCGACGCCTACTTCGTCTCCATCGAGCCACGCGCCACGGGAGGCCCTGGAACGCCGCCATCACCGTCGTCTTCACCTCCGGCCGCACGAGATCGCCGCCGCCTTTCTGCTCGCGTTGGACCTCCCCCGAGCCCGCTGACACCTCCGCCGGATCCTCTGTGAGCCCCGCAGTCGCTTCCCCCTCTCTGTTTCGTCGTTCGCGCGCCGTAGCTGCGCTACCCACCAGACCTGAGCGGTCGCGCCGCCATGGTTCCTCTCCGTCGTGGCCAGAGCCACCGCGCCTCGCAACCGCGCGCGTCACCCTGCTTCTGATGATGCCAGGAGGCCGTAGAGGCCCTCCTCTCGCTCTCTCGTGCACCGCAGCACCCCGCCCGCACCTAGCCGTGCTCCAGCCGCCGCCCCGAGCTCGTTCCCGGCGAGCTCAGGTCTCCCCCGCCTCTCCCGCTTGCTCCAGACGACGCAGATGAGCCCTGGCTCCTCGCCCGTGGCCTCCGCCGCCCAAATGGTCGCCGGAGTGACGAACCCGACGCGCTCCACCTCGTTCGGCCTCACCGGCGGCTAACCGCCGATCAAACCGGTCAACCCCCGCTAATTAACCCCCCTGTGACACTGACAGTGGGCCCCGGCGCCCTAATCTTTTAATTAGATTAGAAATAACCCCCCTGTTTAACACCGTGTCACTGACGTGCGGACCCTACACGTCAGGTTTGACTCTGGTCAGTGCCGTTGACTTGCTGACGCAGGCATGACGCAGTGCTGACGCAATAAAGCTTTTCTGTGTTTAATTAAATCAGGAATTCCAGAAATTTAACAAAACTTCTAAAATTCATATAAATTCAACCGTAACTCAGATGGAAATAATTTATATATGAAAAATGATCAGAAAAATCCAATCTATCCATCTGTTCTGGTTTCATGCATGTTTAAGCAACCTTGCTGTTTAGTGCAAAACATGATAAGGCACTATTTAAATTCATAGTTTGAATTTGAATTTGAACCATTGGTTCAAATCAACTCAAACCCTTCTGTTGCTAGATGCATTAGCTCAAATCACAACATATTGCCATGTCATGATCATGCATCATATTGTGCATTGCATTGATTGTGTTCTTTCTCTCTTTGCCGGTGGTTGTTCCCCTCGGTAGACGTATGTTTCGACGATGAGTTCGATGACACCAATGAAGAGCTATACTATCTTCAGAAGTGTCAGGCAAGCAAAACCCCCTTGTTCATTCTGATACAATCCCACTCTCGCTCCTGCTCTCTTTAATGCATTAGGACAACAACGATTCAACTGTTACATGTTGCGGTAGTTGAACCCCTTTCCTGTGCATGACCTGTCATTGCCACAGTAAATAGATGATACCCACTAGCATGAGTAGGAGTTGTTTGAGCCCTGATGTGCCTACTCATTCATGCTTGTTCGTCATGCCTGCTATTGCTTAGAGTTGTGTCAGGTCTGATTCATCGGGGATGAATTGGAATGTGGTGAACATGTCCTACTATTGAGAGCTAAGTGTGTGAACACGATTTGGTAAAGGTAGCGGTGAGAGGCCATGTAGGAGTACATGGTGGGTTGTCTCATTTAAACCGTCCTCAGGAACTGAGTTCTGTGTTTGTGATCCATGAAACAGTTACTACTACACATTGGGTTCCGGTAACTCGACCCCTCTCGGGTTATTAATCGCCTCGATCTCTGTCCAGGAGTTGCAACTAGTTTCTGGTGTTTGTAGGTAGTGTTAGTAGTCTACCAAGTGGCACCCGGTACAGGTGGGCTTGGGACAGACTAGGCACAGTGGCACGGTGTACCAAGTGGCACCTGGATAGTGGGCTTGGGAACCCTGCTCACATCGTTTGGGGCCGTGAGCGACACCCCAGCTGGATCTCCTTGCGGATGGAACCCGAATAGGCGATAAACCTGGACTAGAGACTTGTGTGATTAGTCAGGTCGTGGCTGACTCCCTCGCCAGGCTTCCGCTTGAAGGTTGCCGAGATACACGATGTGTACATGGTGGTAAGTGGCGAGAGCGTGTGTGAAGAAGTACACCCCTGCAGGGTTAACATCATCTATTCGAATAGCCGTGTCTGCGGTAAAGGACTTCTGGGTTGCCTATACAGTTCATAGACAATTGAAAGTGGATACTCTAAAATGCGCAAGATAAGCGTGAGTGCTATGGATGGCCTTCTCGTAGGGAGACGGGAGCGGATCCATAGTGGTGTATTGATATGGTGAATATGTGGACTCGTGTGCACCACCTCAAACGAGTTACTTGCAGTCGTAGTTCAGGATAGCCACCGAGTCAAAGCTGGCTTGCTGCAGTTAAACTCCACCACCCCCTTTGTTGATACTGATGCATATGTAGCTAGATCTGATGTAAGTCTTGCTGGGTACATTTGTACTCATGTTTGCTTAATTTATGTTTTTGGAGAGAGACTTCAGTCTCACTAGTAGTTCCGCGTGTGCTTCGACGTTTAGCTTGTTACCTCAGCTACGATCTTGTGCCCTCGGCGGGATCTTGTAGATAGTCAGACTTCTCAACCTTTTTCATTTGTAGTTGTCTGTACCCAGACAAGTTAAGCTTCTGCATGTGCTTGTTGCTTGTATGTTCTGTATGTGGGGTCATGAGACCCATGTTTGTAATACTTGGCTCCTCGGAGCCTAATGAATAAATACTTTGAGTCGTAGAGTTTTGTTGTGATGCCATGTTGTATTTGCACATATCGAGCATATTGTGTGTATGATTTTGAAATGCTTGGTATGTGTGGGATCCGACAACCTAGTTGTCTATCCTTGGTAGCCTCTCTTATGGGGAAATGTAGTCTGGTGCTTCCACTGAGCCATGGTAGTCTGCTACAGCCCGTTTTACTGGAGTCCTGTTAGCCCAGTTGCTACTGCTCCGGAACACTTAGACTGGCTGGCATGTGCCCTTCTTCGATCATGTGTCTGTCCCTTCGGGGAAATGTCACGCGGTGTCTTTCGGAGTCCTGTTAGCCTGCTACAGCCCGGAATCCCGGGTCCTGCTAGCCCGGTTGCTACAGCCCGAAATCACTCGCTGATGACCGACACGTTCGTTGCTGGGTCATGTATGCCTGTCCCTGTAAGTTAGTGCCATTTTGGGTTCACGACTAGTCATGTTGGCCCGGGTTCTCTGTCATATGGATGCTAGCGACACTATCATATACGTGAGCCAAAAGGCGCAAATGGTCCTGGGCCAGGTAAGGTGGCACCTGTGGGAATACCGTGCGTAAGGCCGCAAAGCGATATGATGTGTTACATGCTAGATCGATGTGGCTTAGGATCGGGGTCCTGACAGCTTTGGTATCAGAGCCTGACTGCCTGTAGGATTACCATGCCAAACTAGTCGAAGTCGTGTCTAGAAATGCTTTAGTTATATAAGGGAATTGATTGTGGAAGGGAACGTAAGGCTCTTTTTACTCCTTATGCCTTATGTCCTTCTGATCTGAGTCATCCTATCTTTCCTACGGGGTTAAGAACTAGGCTTCTCGTCTTTCTATCAGGATCACGTGTTACTAATCCGTAGACTCATAGGATTGATGGATTCAAGTCTCAGTTCAGTTTCTACTACCTGCGTGTGATAACAGTTGGTCTCGAAACCTTGATATTGCGATGTTTAAGTGGTTATGCCACCATTTTGCAGGATGTCTCAAATCTTTTCGAGCATTTACATCCGTTATGTTGTCCGAGTCATCCCAGGTTTCTAACTAGTCTGATGCATTTGCAAATCCCTTCTTTCCGTTTCCGATGTTTCTTTGGGCTAGTTTAACCACACTAATCGGTGAGGTGAGGTACTCTGTTGCCTCGACATATATGTTGGAGCTATTATTATGACCCTAGGTGTCTTAGAGGATCACCTAGTAATCCAGCTATGTTTTGTGTTCCCAGTGTGATGATCCTGGCCGTCATTCTCTAAAGCATCCCGTGGTGCCATTTAGTTAGAAGGCATTCTATTTCTGGGTTCTTGAGCCCAAGATTCACTCTACTTACCTCGTGTTGGTAGTGTTTTCTCGTTCCTTTAGGATATTAGTAACCTTTGCGATAGTCCTCGAGGTTCGTGGTATTTCCTTCTTCCAAATACCATGAACTACTTATGGCAGAAGTTCCTCGTTGAACCGAAAGATCACAACTAGAGTGCTCTTGATGAGTTCTCGATTCTATGATTGTGACTCTGCCAGTCCTACCTTCTGCATGGGTTATCCGGAAGAAACATGTTGAACTTTTCTCGACATGCTAATCCATGCATCCACAAGTCAGAAAGTTATATGTTCCTTTGAGTTGTCCCTCTTTAGTTGTTCTCTGACCTTCGTCTATAAATTGATAGTCAAGAGTATGTGTGCAATCGTGTTCATCGATGCCTATTATTTTGGTGGTCCTTCAAGCCGTTCTATTTCAGAATGACTAGGAGAAACAAACTCCAGTACCTCATCCATTTCTAGGATTGGGTCAAAGTAGTTGTACTCCGCATATCAAAATGCTAATCTAGCTTTTGTTCTGCTCTACCTTGGAGTGTTGCCCTCTTTATGTCAGGAATCTCATGAGAATTGCACCAACCCTTATGAACTCTTGTTGCAGTGATACTTCTAGCCATCATTATTCACTCCTCGGTCTTCGTGTTATTGTAACCGGAATACCGACAAGTGAATCACTATGTGTGAAATCAATACTCCTAGAAATCCCGTTGCTTGGTAGTTAATGGACAATAACTTCATTCTTCGCGTGTTGGTTATTGAATCATCATTCTAAGGTTGATCGTGCTACCTAGTCCATATTTCTGGTGCACTCTTCGATCAATGAGTTAGGATGGTGTCAATCCTTGCTTAATTGATCACATCATCTTGCCTCGAAAGCAAGATCTCTCCCGAGCTTAATAACATATCGGTGGTTCGTGATTCTTCAAATATCTTCTCGGAGGTATCACCAGGTTGTTCCCTGACTGTTATGTTGAGCTCGTGGTCAAGTTGGTTTCTTGTAACCACCCCTTCTCCAAGAATCTGTGTTGGATACCCCTGAGCTAGTTGGTTAAGCTAAATAACAACTTGGAGAGTTGGAAGATCAAAGCATTGCCTTATTTAGTTCATTCCAAAGGGATATCTTTTGCGTGTGTGTGTTGAAGGAAGATGGTATCTTCATCGATTGGTCCTTGTGATCAGTTGTTGGATCTATTGTCTTGTCAAAACTTTGATTTGAGTGTGGGCTATCGTCAAATCAAATCAGAACCAATGATGATCAAAATGTTGTCTTACTCGTGGTTGATTCCTCGAGCATACACCACATCTTTTGGTCTGACCAATGCTATCCCCGTGTTCACTTAATTGTGGAATTCCATCTATATGGAAGCCTGGATGGATTGTTGTTGAGCCCATTGACAACATTTTCATCTTGTCCATGATTCATGTTGAACATCTAAGTTAGTGTTGGAAACTTTTGAAAGCATCTTCTTCGTGCTACCTCGTGAAGTTTATGTTTGGACGAAAGTAGTGACTTCCTCTAAGTTCACGTGCATTTGATGCAAGTTGCCGCCGTGAATTCGAGAAAGTTTGTTTGCCTCCTCTGGAATCATCCCAAATCAGTCATGCATATGTGCGAAGTATTATGTGGTTTGGAGACTTGCAACCTTCATTCTATATGTGTCCCTAGCACACCAAGCCACTGATTGATTTGTTCAAGGAGAAGAAGTTCCTTTTTAAGAGCTAACCCGGGCTTAATCAAGGACTTTGTTATCCGCAATGATGGTTCCCCACGTAAACTCAGTAGTGTTTCGTTGTAAGACTACTATGTGGTCATGCTTGTCTGGGACATCGTGTTCACATGTTTGTAGCAGAACCGGCTCATGTTTTGGAGCTTACCTCCGTAGTCCATTTCCCGAGAATCCTGCAACGTCATCTCGTCGACTTGTGTTGCAAACTTTATTTTTTCTCTCTAGACTTGATGAGTTTGGAATATCCTGACACCAACCAGATCTGAATCTCAGGCAGATATGATGGTTGGAACGTTTCCCAAGAACTATAATATTGGTCTCTCTGTAACCGGTAAAGTGGGAGTTGTGGCCAACACACCTAGCCGGAAGACCTATTATTGTAATATCTTGAATTGAAAAGTTGGTCGCTTCCCCGTGAGGATTCCATATGACTTGTTCTAGAAGTTATTCCTTATGGATTCTTGTGCTCACGAAGTCCGACCTTTTACTTGATGTTCTAGATACCAAACCATATCTATAAATGGGTTACGCTAGCACATCAAGGAGAACATTAGAAGCGGAGTGCTAAATGTCTCTCGGTCGATCATCCAGATCTCGTTTCCTTGGCCTTGCTAAGGTGAAATCTGAGAAAGTGTTGTCTTCCTTTGCATCTGCATTGTCCATCACTATTCATCATGGTAGTAAGATGTGTTGCCAGGATCCTCGGCACGGATGTTGGTAAGACCTTGATGAGTATGGAAATGTTCAAGTTCTTGAGAGCACGCTCAGGCACCAGGTTACATCCTCGGTATTAATTGGAATGTGCCTTCGATTTGCCGAATTGCCCTATAACCGCAGTTTTCTTTCCAAACTGAGTATGCCATTCTTTTGAATTCTTTCAAACGATCAATTGTGAATTGCCTCAGGCTGGTATGAAGAGTTCCAATGATCAATGTATCAAAAGTAATTCTTTTTGCCACCTAAGGGAATAACTTTACGAGCCACCTCCCTAAGGTGCCCCGTTATGGAATCATGGCAATTATTTCCTCGCTACTTTGAAACCATGCACCATTTTATTTAAGCGTGGAGTCGTTTCCTACCGATTTGAACATTCGTCATCTGTTTGTTTCCATCCCTCTTGAAGTGTGTTTGTGTCTCAGCTCAAGAGGTGATTCGACATCTCATTCCGTGAGTTGATCATGGTTTGCTTGATCTTCGTGAAGATCGAATCATGTAGAGTTTCCCTCTTTTCCGTTGTCGTGTCGAGTGAAGATCTCGAAGGCAAAGATGTCAAAACCAAGATGATGGAATGAATCAACATCTTCGATGAAGGCAATTGGATCGAGAAGATTGTGTTAGCTTTTGTGTCCCCTCTTCCTCGTACCCTATGCTTGAATCTCGGGACGAGATTCTTGTTTAGTGGGGGTGAGTTGTCACATCCCTAGTTCTGGTAATGCTTAGTGCTAGCATCTTGTGTTGCATCATGTTTAAGTTTCAATTAAATTTGAAATGGGGACTGTTAAACCCTAGCACCAAATGAAATTCAAATAGGTTCAACCTAAAATAATCTTCAATGAACCCAAAATGCCCTTTGAAAATGTTCATGATTTCTGATGAAGGTGAAAACCTCTGCCAAAAATGCTGAACATATTTCTAGGACATTCTGGATTTTTGAATTAACTCATATTGTATTTGAATTGGGGAATTTAAATCCTATAAATATTTTAAATGCTCTAATAATTCTGAAACTAGTTGAGGGCTGTTGGGAATAATTTCAACAGTGCCCACAAATATTTTCAGGAGTTTTAAAAATGGTTTAGTATTTTTATTAAATCAAAACAAATGTCAGAAAAGAAAACAGAAACAAAAATAGAAAAGAAACTCACTTGGCGGCCTGGCACTGTGCAGCCCAGTGGCCCAGCAGGCCGGCCCAGCCGACTGGCACTGCTAGTCGTCCCCTTCCTCGCGCCAAGAGGACAGGGGCACGCGCCCGGCGCGCGCGGCCACGCGTCCGGCCACCTCCTGCCTGTCTGCCTCACCCCCTCGTCGCCCTAGATGCCCTAGACGACGCCACGCCCCCCAGACCCCTCTCACTCTCTCTTGTTCCTCCCCTCCCCTGGATCTATCTCTCTCTCACGGCCGAGCGCTGCCGTCGCCGCAACTCACCGCCGTCATAGCTACCGCCTCCCCCTCGCCCTCTCCTCGTGTCTGCAAGCTCCGTCGCGACGCCTACTTCGTCTCCATCGAGCCACGCGCCGCGGGAAGTCCTGGAACACCGCCATCGCCGTCGTCTTCACCTCCGGCCGCCCAAGATCGCCGCCGCCTTTCTGCTCGCGTCGGACGTCCCCCGAGCCCGCTGACACCTCCGCCGGATCCTCTGTGAGCCCTGCAGTCGCTTCCCCCTCTCCGTTTCGTCGTTCGCGCGCCGTAGCCGCGCTACCCACCGGACCCGAGCGGTCGCGCCGCCGTGGTTCCTCTCCGTCGTGGCCAGAGCCACTGCGGCTCGCAACCGCGCGCGTCACCCTGCTCCTGGTGACGCCAGGAGGCTGTAGAGCCCCTCCTCTCGCTCTCCTGTGCACCGCAGCACCCCGCCCGCACCTGGCCGTGCTCCGGCCGCCGCCCCGAGCTCGTTCCCGGCGAGCTTAGGTCTCCCCCGCCTCTCCCGCTTGCTCCAAACGACGCGGACGAGCCCTGGCTCCTCGCCCGTGGCCTCCGCCGCCCAAATGGTCACCGGAGCGACGAACCCGACGTGCTACGCCGCGTTCGGCCTCGCCGGCGGCTGACCGCCGGTCAAACCGGTCAACCCTCCCTAATTAACCCCCCATGTGACACTGACAGTGGGCCCCGGCGCCCTAATCTTTTAATTAGATTAGAAATAACCCCCCCTGTTTAACACTGCGTCACTGACGTGCGGACCCTACACGTCAGGTTTGACTCTGGTCAGCGTCGTTGACTTGCTGACGCGGGCATGACGCAGTGCTGGCGCAATAAAGCTTTTCTGTGTTTAATTAAATCAGGAATTCCAGAAATTTAGCAAAACTTCTAAAATTCATATAAATTCAACCGTAACTCAGATGGAAATAATTTATATATGAAAAATGATCAGAAAAATCCAATCTATCCATCTGTTCTGGTTTCATGCATGTTTAAGCAACTTAACCTTTCTGTTTAGTGTCAAACATGATAAAGCACTATTTAAATTCATAGTTTGAATTTGAATTTGAACCTTTGGTTCAAATCAACTCAAACCCTTCTGTTGCTAGATGCATTAGCTCAAATCACAACATATTGCCATGTCATGACCATGCATCATATTGTGCATTGCATTGATTGTGTTCTTTCTCTCTTTGCCGGTGGTTGTTCCCCCTCGGTAGACGTATGTTCCGACGATGAGTTCGATGACACCGATGAAGAGCTATACTATCTTCAGAAGTGCCAGGCAAGCAAAACCCCCTTGTTCATTCCGATACAATCCCACTCTCTCGCTCCTGCTCTCTTTTACTGCATTAGGACAACAATGATTCAACTGTTACATGCTGCGATAGTTGAACCCCTTTCCTCTGCATGACCTGTCATTGCCACAGTAAATAGATGAAACCCACTAGCATGAGTAGGAGTTGTTTGAGCCCTGATGTGCCTACTCATTCATGCTTGTTCGTCATGCCTGCTATTGCTTAGAGTTGTGTCAGGTCTGATTCATCGGGGATGAATTGGAATGTGGTGAACATGTCCTACTATTGAGAGCTAAGTGTGTGAACACGATTTGGTAAAGGTAGCCGTGAGAGGCCATGTAGGAGTACATGGTGGGTTGTCTCATTGAAACCGTCCTCAGGAACTGAGTTCTGTGTTTGTGATCCATGAAACAGTTACTACTACACATTGGGTTCCGGTAACTCGACCCCTCTCGGGTTATTAATCGCCTCGATCTCTGTCCAGGAGTTGCAACTAGTTTCTGGTGTTTGTAGGTAGTGTTAGTAGTCTACCAAGTGGCACCCGGTACAGGTGGGCTTGGGACAGACTAGGCACAGTGGCACGGAGTACCAAGTGGCACCCGGATGGTGGGCTTGGGAACCCTGCTCACATCGTTTGGGGCCATGAGCGACACCTCGGCCGGATCTCCTTGCGGATGGAACCTGAATAGGCGATAAACCTGGACTAGAGACTTGTGTGGTTAGTCAGGTCGTGGCTGACTCCCTCGCCAGGCTTCCGCTTGAAGGTTGCCGAGATACACGATGTGTACATGGTGGTAAGTGGTGAGAGCGTGTGTGAAGAAGTAAACCCTTGCAGGGTTAACATCATCTATTCGAATAGCCGTGTCCGCAGTAAAGGACTTCTGGGTTGCCTATACAGTTCATAGACAATTGAAAGATGATACTCTAAAATGCGCAAGATAAGCGTGAGTGCTATGGATGGCCTTCTCGTAGGGAGACGGGAGCGGATCCATAGTGGTGTATTGATATGGTGAATATGTGGACTCGTGTGCACCACCTCAAACGAGTTACTTGCAGTCGTAGTTCAGGATAGCCACCGAGTCAAAGCTGGCTTGCTGCAGTTAAACTCCACCACCCCCTTTGTTGATACTGATGCATATGTAGCTAGATCTGATGTAAGTCTTGCTGGGTACATTTGTACTCATGTTTGCTTAATTTATGTTTTTGGAGAGAGACTTCAGTCTCACTAGTAGTTCCGCGTGTGCTTCGACGTTTAGCTTGTTACCTCAGCTACGATCTTGTGCCCTCGGCGGGATCTTGTAGATAGTCAGGCTTCTCAGCCTTTTTCATTTGTAGTTGTCTGTACCCAGACAAGTTAAGCTTCCGCATGTGCTTGTTGCTTGTATGTTCTGTATGTGGGGTCATGAGACCCATGTTTGTAATACTTGGCTCCTCGGAGCCTAACACTACAAAAAAATACACTTCCGTGATGATACGTGTTTGTCACAGTAGGTCACGTTTTCTGTCATGCATGTACATCCATGACAAATTTATGACAGAATCAAGATAGTCATACCTATGCTGTCATAGAAGTGTTCCATGACATTACCAAAATTATCATCACGGAAGTGTCCACTTCCATGACGATAAATCGCGCGTCACAGAAGTGCTTTCGTCAAGGGTGACCGACACATGGCATCCACCGTAACGGAACGCCGTTAAGCTATCGGGTCCAGTTTTGGATCCGATAACCCGTTAACAACCCCGACCAATGGGGATTTTCCACGTGTAAAATCATCATTGGCTGGAGGAAACACGTGTCGGCTCACCGTTGGGACATATGTCATCCACTCATTGGACACAAAGCGCCTATGATACGCCGACACGTGGCACGACCCAACAGAGGCCCATTCCTGTGAAAAGGCCGGCCCGTTTGACTTGGTCAAAAGGTGGCGGGCCGGCCCACGGCAAGCTTGTTAATGGCATGTTTGCATATAGCCCATTTACAGCCCGCTAACCCAGGGCCCGTTTACGGCCTATCCGAATTAGGCCCAGTAGTGTCATCTGGGCCGTCCAATATAATTCTAGCCCGTTTTAACTTCCGGCCCATGTATGGCCCATGACGTCTTTTGGCCCATATGAGGCCCTTAGTAACCCTCGGCCCATTAACGGCCCGTGGTAAAACTGGCCCGTAATGAACAGTGTATCACTTTATACCCATTAACGGCCCATTATTCCGTTGGGCCGTTTCCATCCCATGTTATCTTTCGGCCTTCTTAGGGCCCATTTATTCTTGGGATCATTTCCAGCATTCGTTTACTTTCGGCCCGTTACTGTCAGTTTAAGCTTGTGGGCCAAATACAGCCCGTGGTTACAGTCGGCCCGTTTGTGGCCCGTTAATACGTTGGCCGTTTTCATAGCGTCATCAAATACGGCCTATTAACGATGGCCCGTTATGGTCGGCCCATGAACAAACAATTTCAACTCTAGCCCATTTACGGCCATAATGTGGTCTGTTATTGGCCCATGTTTGGCCAACCGATCATGCGGCCCGTAGAAGGCCCATTGATGATACGGCCCGTAGAAGGCCCATTGTGTCTACGCCCCGTAGAAGGCCCAAGGCCCATTGTGTCTACGCCCCGTAGAAGGCCCATTGTGTCTACGGCCCTTAGAAGGCCCATTGTTTCTACGGCCCGTAGGAGGCCTACAGTAAATATGTAGCCCATTGTTAATGTGGCCTAGTTTAAAAAATAGGTTATTCCGGCCACTAGCAAACCGCGGAAAAATAACTGCACCGACTACAAGAAAACAAATAAACAAGACAACGGAAATAAATAAGCAAGTAACTTACGCTAGGCTATCACGGCTATTACACATATTACATCCACTGGGCATCAAAGTTCGCCACTAGTGCAAATATAGGGAACAAAGCAACATATAAACGCCGCAGCAAAACAAGTCCGGAACTGAAACCACTTCAGAAGAGCTCAAGAAACAATATCCTGGGTACCCATAATGCTGGCAAGATGCTTAGCAAGCTTATTAACTTTCTCTTGTTTGGTGCTTAAATCCTCCAACACTTGCTGTTGCACCAGAAAGTATGCATCTGAATTCTGCAGGGACTTCCTCACTCCTTCGGCTTCCTGTCGCATAACATCTGATCGATGTCTTTCAACTTGAAGTTGAGACTCAAGAAGACGAACTGATTCAGGCAGCGAGTACGAAGAGCTGGTGCCAGCAGTAGTAGCCAGTAACTCGAACACTACATCAAGACAGGACTTTGGGGTTGTCTCAGTGTCTTCAATATAGTTTTTATCAGCTTTCTTGGAGAACAACAGGGATGTCTCACTATCTTGAACCTGATATGTATTACTTCCTTCACCATTGCATAACAGGGTACTCTTCTCCAATATTTTATCCGCGTCCTAAAGGAGAAACAAACAAACACATCACAGGTTTACAATGTAGTATATGAAACTCATTTTGGTAAACCAGTTCAGTAGTAAGGTGGACAGGATAACAGCATGAAACAAACATATATCTATGTAGTATGGTCACTGTATGGTCTATATCATTCTAGTTTATGTTGCCAAATCAAGATAGATACAGTTCGAATCATATCTATTTAAGACAAAGCAGCATAGACAGAATATAAGTGTGGGAAACTACACAGCAATAACAACACTTGTAATGTGCATGGCATGAGAACATAACTGTTTATTCAATTGAAACCGAAATCAACATAGAGCAAGTTACAACAACAAACACATTAAAGAAACAGGTTTTAAACATACCTGTTGCGCCATTGGAGTTTCAATTGCATCCTTCAAATTTGAAATTAGTTGGTATGAGTAAATACAGTGATGCAAGAGCAAAGTAGTATGAACCATAGCTATGGAACCTGACCTGAGAACAATTCTTCTTCTGCTTTAAGCGTTGACTTGGGGTTCGGAGTGGTGGTCCTCGTGCTTTGGGCACTGCAGTTGCCTTACTAACTACTCGTGTTTGGGTGCTCTGTGGTGGAGACGGTGCTGTGTCAATGGGAACTGGGTTACTATCTGCTGGGGTTGTGGTTAGAAGGGGTGTAGCTGGTTCTCTGTCCAACTGGGTAGGGGTACAATCTGCGTGAGTCTGGGTTATGTGTGGTGGGGCTGGTTCTTGGGCAAGTACAACCGTGGTTCTATCTCCATCGACAGGTAGCACGAACTTTTCTGAAGACCGTGTTTTTACTCCCACAGATACTGCCATCACCCCTCCAATTGAAATGGCTGATAAACAAGAAAAGTAAATGTACAGACATTGTAAGATAGACAGGTGCAATGGATAGTAGGGAAGAAAACAGGGCATGAAATAATTCACATTTATGTTGTCTAACCAAACAGAATAGCAGGACATAATTTCAAATATATGATGGCTAATTAAACAGGATAGCATGACACAATTTCACATGTATGATGGCTAACTAAACAGGATAGAATGACATACTTCAAAATATGATGACTATGTAAATAGGATGACATGATATAACTATACGATGTGTCTATTAAAGTGGTTGGCATGCCATAAATCACAAACATGCCGTCGATGGAAACATGATGGCATGACATAATTCACGGATAGAATGACATAATTCAAAATATGATGACTATGTGAACAGGATGAGATGATATAACTATATCATGTCTTTAGAAAATGGGTTGGCATGCCATAATTCAGATACATGCTGTCTATGTAAACATCATGGTATGATATAATTCAAATATATGATTTATATACTAAGGAAGTGAGCAGAGGGCAATCACATATATGATGTGTCAACTAAGGAGATGGCATTCAACATCGTGTATATGATGTAAAAACTAAGCATTGCAATACAACATATGCATGATATGAGTAATATAACCCTGCCAAGTTTGAGCATACACCTCAGGGGGATAATAGGACTGGTCATCTGCCTCTGAATCCTCCTCTGAAGAGCTATCTGTAACCAGCAACATATCTGCTTCACCAGGTAGCATTGTCTGCTCTGAAGACCTTGTTTTCACTCCAGATTTCTCCATCACCAATTCAAATGGCTGATGCACAGGAAGAGCAGTTGAATATACAAACATTGTCGACAAAAGCAATGAGAAATACAAAAAAAGGACGGCATGATATAATTCACATATATGACGCTTGGCTAAACAACATGGCATTGCATAATTCACATATATAATGCCTTGCAACAAGATAGCATTGCATA
>NC_057796.1:286978121-287004823 GCF_018294505.1 Triticum aestivum
CGAGATATGCGCTTTGTCAGATAGCATAGTCTGCTCTGAAGACCCTGTTTTCACTCCAGAATTTTCCATCACCGTGTCAAATGGCTGATGCACACGAAGAGTAGTTGAATGTACTAACATTGTTGACAAATGTAATACGTAATGAAAAAAAGGATGGCCTGATATAATTCACATATAAGATGACTGGCTAAGCAGGATGGCATTGCAAAATTCACATATATGATGCCTGGCTAAACAAGATGGCATTGCATAATTAAGATAAACGATGAATAAACTAAACAGATGTCATTCACACAAAGCATGTCTAAACTAAGCAGTTGAAATATTTGATGTATAAAGTAAGCAATGCAAGGCACCATATGCATGATATAACCAACATCAGCATGCCAAGTTAGAGCGAAGACCTCATGGGGTAAATAGGAGTGGTCTTCTGCTTCTGAATCCTCCTCAGAACAGTTATCTTCCTCTTGATTACGATCCAAAATGGGTGGAGGGGGGCTGCCTTTGCGCCCACCATGGAGCGACGTCTGCATGAAATTTTATTGCCACGCAAGGCTCGTCTCTTTTGCTCTACATGTTCAGTTCCATTGTGTACAATAACTGACATGCATAGGAATAAAACATAGTGAGATTATGTAAGGAGTGCATGCACAAATCCAGAGTGATGGTAGCAAACTGTGGATAGACCCAAAACCAATGATAGCAGGCAGATAATAGCTTTAGTAAAAAATACAGATAATGGCTCCTTTAATGTTTGCACCCAACATGAAACTCATAGTAGACACCCGAGATTAACCAGATAGTAGACAGATAGTACTAATTGCTACCCCAATATGTACCCCACAACCATTTAAAAACTCAAGTTTCAGCATAAGTTTGAACCTGAGTCGAAGTCTAATAGGTGAACACGACGATAAAGTAGCATGTCATCATATTAAGTGATGCATAACGTAAGCAGACACGGAAGAGTGCGACCTCTCTTGCGGACCCGTGTAGTCCTCAAGGTCATCTGCTCAGTTGATGATGGTAATGCAGTTGTCGTGGCTGCCGGCAGCGGGGAAGAAGATCTGAGGCGGCGAAAGACAGTCTGGAGAGCGGATCCCTGCTGTGGTGAACCCTTCCGTCGTTGGAGCAGCTGAGCTGGGGTGGAACACAGCACCGCAGGAGCAGGACAAACCACACAAGGTTTTCTTTGACATATATCTGTAACAGAAGTAATTGTGTAAGGGCTTGTTTGAATTTGAGGATTCTAACAATGCAGGGATAGGAAATAGACAGGAATAGGATAGGAATGCACGTGCAAAACAGAGAATTTAAAAACATAGGATTCCTGCCAATCTGGGTGTTTGGTTCACAAGAATTGGAAGATCACAGGATGCAAAGAAGTATGGTGAGATTAAGTCAAACCACAAGAAGTGTACAACCTCTTTGGCGAAGCCATGTCGATCTCAGCATGATTGGGTTGGCCGGTGAGGATGCTCCGACTGACTTGGCTGTCGGAGGAGGGGAAGAAGATCTTAGGCGTCTGGAGATGGAGCCTGAGGTACTGCTCCGCTGTGATGGAGGGTTTTGTCGTTGGAGCAGCTCCGGTGAGTTGTACGACGCCGAGGCTGAAGCAGGACAAGAGAGACAACGTTAACCTGAGTGGAATTCTAATAGCATCTCCAATAGATGACATAAAATACATAACCACAAAGTGCTAGATGTATACATCAGCCGCTCATCTCTGAACTTAACTGTCGAAACTGAATTTAACTGTCGAAACTGAACTTAACTATCGAAACTGAATTTTGCTGTCGAAACTGAATTTTACTGTCGAAACTGAACGCACTAGAGGTGAGGCTACACGTCAGTCGACTGACTATTTCATCTCTGGTCAGTCGATTTTGCAGCCGTTGGATAGGAAATCAAGGGCCTGCAGTTCATCTTCAACCTCCACCCCCCTGAGCCGCCAGCCACCACCGGCCAAACAGTCGCCCCGCCCGCCCCGAAAACACTCCCCACCGTCGGTCCGCCGCCACCCCGGCCATCCCTCTAGGCCCCCCTGTGCCGAGCTTTTTCTCCGGCGATCCCCACACCACCGCCCCACCACCGCCGGTGACCACCGCCCCACCCTGAACCCTAAGATAGATAGTGGGGTACTTCTCCGGCGAGCCCCCCTCCCCGTTGCGGCTGGTTCTTCCTTAACTCCGGCGAGCCCCCCACCCCCTGAAAATCGACTGACCCAAAAGTCAATTCAGTCGACTGAAGTGTAGCTAAATCGGAGCAGCATCGCAAGCAAGAGCAAGAGCGAGAGCAGCAACAAGAGCAAGAGCGAGAGCAGCAGCAAGAGCAAGAGCAAGAGCAAGAGCAGACCAGGCAGGGGACCGAGAGCAAGAGCAGAGCAGCAGCGCGAGCGAGAGCTAAAGCAGCAGCAGCTCCTACTGATGTGGACGTCGCCGCCGAGGGAGCGATGTTGTGGAGGAAGTGGCCGGCGACGCCGCGGTGGATGGAGCCGTGCCGTGTCGGCTCGGGACCGAGCGCCGGCAACACCGTGAGATCGAATCAAGAAGAAAATGCGGCGATTAGTGTACAACCTCTTTGGTGGTGCCGATTAGGCCGCAGCTTCATCCGAGGAAACGGTGATGCTGATGCTCTTCCGGTGGTGTAGGTGAAGACAGCGTTGTGGGAATGGAGGTGGCGTGAAAGACGAGGGGAACATCGGGGCAGCTCCTTGGAGGTGGAGGATGGGGTGGCTGAACCGGCGGAACGACCAGATCGACGACGGATCCTCATCCGGTACGGTGGATGAGGGACGTCCAGGTGTTGCTGTGGACGACGTCGTCGGGGAAGAGGCTCCGGCTGGGTGGCGGACGGAGGAGGGTGTGGGGCTTCGCGGGTTTTCCCGGCCTCGGTGTACGAATGGGTGGGCGGATGGGATGGGAGTGGGGAACCATGGCTTAGGGACGCGCTTGTCCAAAATGTGGGGTAAGTTACGAAAGTACCCCCACCGATTTGAGGCGGTTCTTTCAGTTCAGGGGTATCACGGGCATTTCACGTGTCGGGATTTCACAGGAGGTGGGAGTTTTCGCGCGCGTTGTAATTTTGGAATAGCAAGGCGCGGGTTGAGATGGAGGGAGTTGTCGGAGCACAACGAGACAAAGATATATCTTAAATATTTCGGGCTAACAAGGCGCGGGTTGAAATTTCCGGACAAGCCTAACGTGTACTGTACCAAATCAATTCGCACTACAAATGTCATTCAAAACTTTGAATTCATGTTATGTTCAATTAAAATATTTCGCTACGTGTATAATGCATGCAACCTAGTACTCAAATGAACGTTTTAGTGCATTCCAAACGTATATACTACCGCGTCAATATGAACTAAATTTGAATTCGTTTCTCTATTTGAATAAGATCTACAATAATGATTGTTGTGAAGTCAAAGCGTTTGAATTCGTTTCTCTGTTTTAATAAGATCTACAATCGTCATTATTGTCAAGTTAAACCATCGTTTGTGTATTATCTTCACAGCACACCACATGATTAGTCTCGAGTTACATATGAACTATGTGTACTATATGAACTCAAACTTGATTTTTTGAATCCACTTTATGTTGATTTCAAATCATAGTACATTTCAAGCTCTAGCTAGATCTTCACAAACTAAACCATGTCTCATATGTATAATGTGTTTATCACATTATGTATGGTGCCCCGCCCCCTACGCCTACAAGTATTTAGATGTGAGTTGCAAACACCACACATTACCACAAATTCAAATAAATGTGAGAATGTTCGATATATAGTATTGTTTAGATTGTTTGATATTTAGTTGTAAGCTGCAAACGCCACACATTATCACAAATTCAGATAAAATGTGAGATTGTTCGATGTATAGTATGGTTTAGATTGTTCGACATTTAGCTGTGAGTTGCAAACGCCATGCATTATCACATTATGGTATAACATGTGCAAAACCACAACACGCGTATCACCGCTATATTCATGCATGCATATGTTTAAAACACTATGATCTCCTATTCAAATATATGAATCCACTTTCATATCAAATTATGATCTTTGTTAGTCTCTTACACCCACACAATCCTCTAACCTTTGTAGCTACCACTAACTTTCTCTCGTGCATGCACACGCCCTCCTCGCCCTCCCCCTCCCTCGGCATTCTATCCATCGCGCACATTCATTTTCTTCTTCTTTAGGTCGTTCTCCCACAGTCTCCACAACTCCTTTCCGACACACACCGATCGATAAACCTCTCCAGCGATGTCTGCCTACAACATACACACGCACCTTCAATCTCCTCCTTTATGTGTCCTTGCCTCGAGTCTCTCATACAATCCCACTCACGTGTAAACTCTCGCCCCTCTTTTCATCGATCTCACAACCGCACACTCCTCCCCCTATCTAGCTAGTAGCTGGGCCTCTCGCACCACCTTCCTAGCTCCATTCTCTCTGTCTATCCGTCTCGTCGGGCCTTATTTGCCTCTAACAGATGGACGTACACCGATCGATCTCCCGCTATACATCTAGCTAGCTAGGTCCTTATAACTCGTTTTCCCCCACGCGTCGATCGATCTACCTCATTAGTTATGTCTCTCCCTTCCTCCGACAAACAACATTTGATCTACCGATCTAGTTAGGTTTGCTTACCAAACACATGGTTCCCCTTCATCATCCATGGATGTGTCCCGACAGATCTATCACGCACGGGCACACACAAAAACACATCCCCACTCTTATTGATAATATTGCAGTTCCACCCTCAGTTTGTCTAGTAGGCCTCTCCCACCATCTTCGAGAAGCAACTCCATCACCCATCCAACACTCTACCCCTCTCCCTCCATCTCTCTCTCCTCTCTCTCTGTCCCATCCTATTTCCCGTCCTTCAGTTATGTATGGATGTCGACCGATCTCCCTCAAGACATAGCTGGGTCTCTCCTTCTCAACACATATACAAGTCGTTCTACCTCTATAGTTAGGCCTCTGCCTACCCCTCCCCCACCCCCTCGCACACACACACACACCGATACATCGAGCGCTCTAGTCATGTCTCCCTGCCACACACAAACTTGACCTATGCCCTCTGACGTTCCGGTAGCTAGGTCAGTCGCCCTATATCTTTGACTTGCACACACACACAATTTCGATGGCTCTCTTCATCGATCTCGCACCCACCCACTTGATCCTCTCTTCGACTCTATCGATATCTATGACCCCTCCCTCTCTTCTCGTGGATTGCCCGACCCTCTATATATGATATGGATAGGCCTCCATTTCACACACATTGGATGCAAAATTTTGTTTGAGATGTCATCGACACATATTCCCACAAATACATTCATGAAATCAACCTCCTCCCCCCCAAAAAAACAAAAAACACTCACAAACGCACAAGCCATTTGTCTAGGTTTGTATCTCTCACACACACCCACGTAGGTGGGGGATGTGCACGAAGAGAAGAGGTGCACGCACGGCGCACGTACTCCCGTCTCTTTCCCAACCACACTCGCGCGGGTACACGGTGGAGCTCATTTCTGTACGAAAAGGCAGCCCACGTGGTAACTTGACACGTGTACTGGTTGTCCACTAGATGGAGGGAGGATCGTCTACCACGGGTGAACAAAAAAATTGCGACTTGACGCGTTATGTTAAAAAAGAGGCAAACCATGTGGGGCCTACCTTAGAGGCAAGGCTCTATACACTGGAGTACTTTTGATGTGTCCCGTCAACTCGCAGAACGAGGAGAAGCTTGCTTAGTACGCCGTCTCCCCCGCCCACGGGCGCGGTGGCTCGCAGGATGAGGTGAAGCTTGCTTACTACGCCTTACGCCCCCTCCCTCGCCCACGCGCACGGTGGCTCGCAGGACGAGGAGAAAATTTTACTAGTACTCCCTCCGTTTACTCCTCGTCCCTACTACCTTGGTTAGAGAGATTATCATATTGTTTGGAATATATGTCCTTCAATAGATTTCAATATGAACTACTAGTACATACTCCAAACACTGATGTATATAGACGTATTTTAGAGTGTAGATTCACTCATTTTGCTCCGTATGTAGTCCATATTGAAACAGACGTAATAGTACGCACTCTCCCTCGCCACGTGGTGGACGTGCAGCAATTCATTCGGTCTCATATAGCCAGAACGATATATAGTGCAGTACCATTATTGCTCGACTTCCCGAAGAGGCGAAGAGCCAATCGCAAGGTTAATAGTTTGGAGATGCCAAGCGCAAGGTTTATAGGAGAACGAGTAGTAGGTGCCGCGTCATTTATAAATAAAGTTTTTTTTTCTTCAGTGGCACGTACGCAATATAAATAGGTTCATATGGAGAGAAAAGGAAACCGCTCCACTATATACATAGGCAGGACGAGCCTGCACGGTTGCTTGCTTGGATTGCTCTCTTCAGTTTTCACACTCTCTCGCACAAAACCACTATGGCCACATCTCTAACATCCCGGTGGATCACGTCCACTGGGGGAAGGGGTGGATGCTTAGTGTAGATGCGGTCGCCGTCGTCGACGGCGAAAACCCACTGTCGGCACGTCCCGATCAGGGGTCCCCGCCATTCTCTCTCACAAAGCCGGTGAGGTTGCCTTCGTCCATTGCTCACTGCCGCGACGTGGGTAGTTGCCTCCTCCCTCCACCCTCCTCTAGGTTGAGCTATGTCCCGACATCCCTCAGGTACAACTCCCTTTACAGCCGGCTTGCACCACTGCTCCAGCTGCCCACATTACTCCATGTGGATATTTCTCTACTTCTTTGCCCCGCACATACCTCTACTGGCTTCTACGTACTGTATTTGTGATGAGTTTATGTCTCATCAACTAGTCCCAGTAATCTTATTCTAATCACGCTTCTTCAATTTCTTTGCCACAGGGATGCTCATCTCGATTTTGGTGAAACTGCACAAAATGATCCAATTGTCAAAGGGTTGCAAACTTCATTTCTTAGGAAGCGCCGACGTTGCCAGCAAATTAAAGCCTGGTTAGGGTTTACGGTTCAAGGGCTAGGGACTGCATGGATCATTTTTTTCTTTAGCCGTCTCTGTTTCAATGGCTAGGGACTGCATGAGTAGTAGTAGTATTGTACGCCTTACGCCCGCTCCCTTGCCCACGCGCGCGGTGGCTTGCAGGACGAGGAGAAAATTTTACTAGTACTCCCTCCGTTTACTCCTCGTCCCTACTACCTTGGTTAGAGAGATTATCATATTGTTTGGAATATATATGTCCTTTAGTAGATTTCAATATGAGCTACTAGTACATACTCCAAACACTGATGTATATAGACGTATTTTAGAGTGTAGATTCACTCATTTTGCTCCGTATGTAGCATAAAGTTGAGACACTTATTTTGGAACGGAGGGAGTACATATTTGCTATGATCTGTCAATCATTGAGATGCAATAGCATGCATGTTAGTCTCCTTTGTATTTGATGAAATGCTGCAACGGGCAACCTTGGACGCAAGATACATGTAACAGAAGCTGGAAGCTTCATAGCATTGTACTATCTTGCTGATAAATTATAGTACGTACTATACAAGTAGTACTATGTAAAGAGTTAGGTGTCGCACGGTGTCCAGAAAATATGGTGATAGTGTGAGGTGGGCCATGTAATCACTGAGCCTGCGTGTTTTCACCGCTCTTGCACTCCTCCGCTGTAAGAATGGAGAAAATTGTAATCTAGTAGTACCTCCTTTCGCCGAAAGCGTGGGACATCCAGCAGTCCTACCACCTCAATAATAATGACCAATGAGCCATCAAATCACATAGACCCAGCAGTAAGTTGGACGGACGAAGCAACCATCACTCTTGAATCCGCGTCTCCCTTCAACGCAGTCGCCAGTGAGAGGCCGCGTCCGCTCTGCCCGGGCATGAATGCGGCACCGATTCTTTGGAGTGGCGCTGATCGTTTCGGGCGGGAAGCACGCGCGGGTGATGGAGGGGCTTTGGGTGGGCCAGGCTGGTCAGGAGCGGGCATGGCAGCTGTCCGCCGGTCCCTACCGGACGCCCGGAAACGAGAGGATGCACCGACTCTCGCGGCTAAAATCGTACACTACACACCATCTCTCTGTAGGAGTAGGTCGATCTGTCGCTCTCTCTAACACACACATGCTGTTAAACACACACACGCACACGCACATGCACACACAGGTTCACAGAATAGGAAAATCGTGCGAGTGCGAAGCCACAGGAAGTGAGATACAAATGGAGTGCGTACAAGAAGAGAAGAGGCATCTCTTAGTTGTTTGGATTAATTGTTGCGTTTAGAGACAGAAATCGGGGCTTTGATTGGAGGAATGACCGGTCAAGTTTCTCCTTCTCCTCCAATCTGCTTGCACCTTGGTCCCGCTGCACCTTCTAACGTGACTTATTACACCTAGACGAAGGGAGTCGTACGAGATACGGTGGAACACTGACTTAGGTCGAATACAAGTGCCCAAAATTGTGTGCATGTTATAATAAGGATTCACTTCAAATAGTACGTGAGCGAACAGAGGGATCAATTGGACAGTGTTCCCGAGCAGTAGCGAGATGTGTGAGGTAAGATACACCGCCGGCGCTTTTAATTTTTCTTATTAATTTGTTTGTTTCACCCTCTGACTGGTGGGACCCAACGTACTACGTGGAGAGAGGTAAGGTGACTAAGGCTGCATTATTTCTGCACCACTGTGGATAGTCTTACCACTAAAGCCACATGACACGATTATGATTTAAATCCCAATGACTCCCACACACACACAAAAACACGGCATGCTTGTCACACGAATGCAGGAATGTATAAAAGGTTATTTTCCTCTCGTTGAACATAACGGGAGGGTTGTGTAGCTGGTTAGCCTGTTCGCTCATCAAACTTGAGGTCTCGGGTTCGATAACTACACTTGAGCATAATTCGTGCCAGGAGGATTCTTTGACTGGTCAAAATGGATGGATACGGAGCTATACGATCTCGTAGTGACCGTATAATCACCTCATCACGTATAAGCTGCAGCCTCGGCGCTTGTTTTCTAGGGTTTGCACTCTTCACACTCTCTCCAGTATATATATACACGTTGGAGCCTCAGCGCTTGTAGTTGCTCTCTTCACACTCTCTCACCCTCTCCAGATCTAAACAAGACTTCGTTGGCCTCTCTCTCCCCTCACTGCTGGTCTGCTTGTAGTTGCTCTCTTCACACTCTCTCACCCTCTCCAGATCTAAACAAGACTTCGCTGGCCTCTCTCTCTCTCCCCTCACTGCTGGTCAAAGAGCCGTCCGCCGGGAAGGGAAGGAGGCTTAACGTTGTCGCTGTCGGCGAGGGAGGGAATCCACTACCGGTGCAGTTGTTCACTTTCACCCAGCGGCGGTGCGGGAGGGCCTCCGACCCCTTCTTCTTCGCTGCCATACATAGTGTGGGTCGAACGGCCTCCGGTCGCCCACCGAACCACACCCCAAGAACCTTAAGGTATAATTTACTTATTCCACATGCATTACTCTAGCTGCATGTGGGCTTTTTCCGCTTCTGCACTAGAATCTAGGTGTTGGATCAAACAGGAAAGTAGTGGGGAAAGTTGTATACCATGAATCTAGGATGTGGTTCAAAGAGGAAAGGAATGGGGGAAAGTAGTGGGAAAAGTTGTATAGCATGAATCTAGGACGTGGTTCAAAAAGGAAAGGAAGGGGGAAAGTAGTGGGGAAAGTTGTATCGCATGAATCTAAGACGTGGTTCAAAGAGGACAGGAATGGGGGAAATTAGTGGGGAAAGTTGTATAGCATAAATCTAGGACGTGGTTCACAGAGGAAAGGAAGTGGGGAAAGTACTAGTACAGACTGGCTATCCAGCACCTACGTTGGTCGAAAAGGGAAAACAATGACAAACGCAGTACACACATCTGTAACAAACTGATCTTTTGTTTTGGGGGACAAGGCTGTAGAGTTTGAGCAGGACTAGATTTGCTGCGCTCACATAGGGAAAGGTGTCTAAAGATAACAAAACTGGGACCAACACAAATATGCTCCTTGGTTGTTTGTTCTTTGTTGCAACAGACTGTGCATCACCCCAGTACATCGGTAGATGCACATGGTGCTGGTGCGTCCACTGTCCCGTGCAACTCTTTAGCTGTTGTTAATCTAAGGCTCTGTTTGGTTAAAAAATCCCTAGTCCCTACCTGCTTGGTGCTACCTCTTGAGCACTCCGTTGGTTTTCCCTTGAAGAGGAAAGGGTGATGCAGCAAAGTAGCATAAGTATTTCCCTCAGTTTTTGAGAACCAAGGTATCAATCCAGTAGGAGGCCACGCACGAGTCCCTCACACACACACAAACAAATAAATCCTTGCAACCAACGCGATAAGGGGTTGTCAATCCCTACACGGTCACTTACGAGAGTGAGATCTGATAGATATGATAAAATATATTTTTTGGTATTTTTATGATAAAGATGCAAAGTAAAATAGAAGCAAAATAAAAGGCAATGGAAATAGCTTGTTGATGGGAGATTAATATGATGGAAAATAGACCCGGGGGCCATAGGTTTCACTAGTGGCTTCTCTCAAGAGCATAAGTATTACGGTGGGTGAACAAATTACTGTTGAGCAATTGACAGAATTGAGCATAGTTATGAGAATATCTAGGTATGATCATGTATATAGGCATCACATCCGAGACAAGTAGACCGACTCCTGCCTGCATCTACCACTATTACTCCACACATCGACCGCTATCCAGCATGCATTTAGAGTATTAAGTTCATAAAAATAGAGTAACGCTTTAAGCAAGATGACATGATGTAGAGGGATAAACTCATGCAATATGATATAAACCCCATCTTGTTATCCTCGATGGCAACAATACAATACGTGCCTTGCTGCCCCTACTGTCACTGGGAAAGGACACCGCAAGATTGAACCCAAAGCTAAGCACTTCTCCCATTGCAAGAAAGATCAATCTAGTAGGCCAAACCAAACTGATAATTCTAAGAGACTTGCAAAGATAACCAATCATACATAAAAGAATTCAGAGAAGATTCAAATATTGTTCATAGATAAACTTGATCATAAACCCACAATTCATCGGTCTCAACAAACACACCACAAAAGAAGATTACATCAAAAAAATCTCCACGAGAAAGGGGGATAACATTGTATTGAGATCCAAAAAGAGAGAAGAAGCCATCTAGCTAATAACTATGGACCCGAAGGTCTGAGGTAAACTACTCGCACATCATCGGAGAGGCTATGGTGTTGATGTAGAAGCCCTCCGTGATCGATGCCCCCTTCGGCGGAGCTCCGGAACAGGCCCCAAGATGGGATCTCACGGGTACAGAAGGTTGCGGCGGTGGAATTAGGTTTTTGGCTCCGTATCCGATAGTTTGGGGGTACGTAGGTATATATAGGAGGAAGGAGTACGTCGGTGGAGCAACAGGGGGCCCACGAGGGTGGAGGGTGCGCCTGGGGGGGGGGGGGTAGGCGCCCCCCTACCTCGTGCCCTCGTGGTTGATGTCTTGACGTAGGATCCAAGTCCTCTGGATCACGTTCGTTCCGAAAATCACGTTCCCGAAGGTTTCATTCCGTTTGATATTCTTTTTCTGCGAAACTCTGAAATAGGCAAAAAACAGCAATTCTCGGCTGGGCCTCTGGTTAATAGGTTAGTCCCAAAAATAATATAAAAGTGTATAATAAAGCCCAATAATGTCCAAAACAGAATATAATATAGCATGGAACAATAAAAAATTATAGATACGTTGGAGACGTATCAAGCATCCCCAAGCTTAATTCCTGCTCGTCCTCGAGTAGGTAAATGATAAAAACAGAATTTTTGATGTGGAATGCTACTTGGCATAATTTCAATATAATTCTTCTTATTGTGGCATGAATGTTCAGATTTGATATGATTCAAGATAAAAGTTTAATGTTGACATAAAAACAATAATACTTCAAGCATACTAACTAAGCAATTATGTCTTATCAAAATAATATAGCCAAACAAGTTATCCCTAAAAAATCATATAGACTGGCTATGCTCCATCTTCCCCACACAAAATATTCATATCATGTACGACCCCGGTTTTGGCCAAGCAATTGGTTCATACTTTTAACGCGCTTCAGCCTTTTCAAATCTTATGCAATACATGAGCGCAAGCCATGGATATAGCACTATGGTGGAATAAGGTATAATGGTAGGGGTTATGTGGGAAGACAAAAAAGGAGAAAGTCTCACATCAACGAGGCTAATCAACGGGCTATGGAGTGATACGTCTCCAACGTATCTATAATTTATGAAGTATTCATGCTATTATATTATCCATCTTGGATGTTTTATGGGCTTTACTATGCACTTTTATATTATTTTTGGGACTAACCTATTGACCCAGAGCCCAATGCCAGTTCCTGTTTTTTTCCCTCGTTTCAGTCTTTCGAAGAAAAGGAATATCAAACGGAGTCGAAACGGAATGAAACCTTCTGGAGAAGTTATTTTTGGAAAGAAAGCAACCCGAGAGACTTGGAGTCCACGTCAAGAAAGCAACAAGGAAGGCACGAGGTAGGGGGGCGCGCCCTCCACCCTCGTGGGCCCCTCGTGGCTCCCCTGACGTATTTCTTCCGCCTATATATATCCATATACCCTAAAACGACCGGGAACAGAATAGATCGGGAGTTCCACCACCGCAAGCCTCTATAGCCACCAAAAACCAATCAGGACCCTGTTCCGGCACCCTGCCGGAGGGGGGATCCCTCACCGGTGGCCATCTTCATCATCCCGGCGCTCTCCATGACGAGGAGGGAGTAGTTCACCCTCGGGGCTGAGGGTATGTACCAGTAGCTATGTGTTTGATCTCTCTCTTGAGTTCTTGATTTGGCACGATCTTGATGTATCGCGAGCTTTGCTATTATAGTTGGATCTTATGTTGCTTCTCCCCCTCTACTCTCTTGTAATGGATTGAGTTTTCCCTTTGAAGTAATCTTATCGGATTGAGTCTTTAATGATTTGAGAACACTTGATGTATGTCTTGCCGTGCGTATCTGTGGTGACAATGGGATATCACGTGATTCACTTGATGTATGTTTTGGCGATCAACTTGCGGGTTCCGCCCATGAACCTATGCATAGGGGTTGGTACACGTTTTCGTCTTGATTCTCCGGTAGAAACTTTGGGGCACTCTTTGAGGTTCTATGTGTTGGTTGAGTAGATGAATCTGAGATTGTGTGATGCATATCGTATAATCATACCCACAGATACTTGAGGTGACATTGGAGTATCTAGGTGACATTAGGGTTTTGGTTGATTTGTGTCTTAAGGTGTTATTCTAGTACGAACTCCAGAACTGTTTGTGACACTTATAGGAATAGCCCAACAGATTGATTGGAAAGAATAACTTTGAGGTGGTTTCATACCCTACCATAATCTCTTCGTTTGTTCTCCGCTATTAGTGACTTTGAGTGACTCTTTGTTGCATGTTGAGGGATAGTTATATGATTAAATTATGTTATTATTGTTGAGAGAACTTGCACTAGTGAAAGTATGAACCCTAGGCCTTGTTTCCTAGCATTGCAATACCGTTTGTGCTCACTTTTATCATTAGTTACCTTGCTGTTTTTATATTTTCAGATTACAAAAACCTATATCTAGCATCCATATTGCACTTGTATTATCACCATCTCTTCGCCGAACTAGTGCACCTATGCAATTTACCATTGTATTGGGTGTGTTGGGGACACAAGAGACTCTTTGTTATTTGGTTGCAGGGTTGTTTGAGAGAGACCATCTTCATCCTACACATCCCACGGATTGATAAACCTTAGGTCATCCACTTGAGGGAAATTTGCTACTGTCCTACAAACCTCTGCACTTGGAGGCCCAACAACGTCTACAAGAAGAAGGTTGCGTAGTAGACATCAAGCTAGTTTCTGGCGCCGTTGCCGGGGAGGTGAGTGCTTGAAGGTATATCTTTAGATCTTGCAATCGAATCTTTTTGTTTCTTGTTTTAGCACTAGTTTAGTTTATAAAAGAAAACTACCAAAAAATGGAATTGAGTCTGTCTCATACGCTTCATCTTTTTAATATCTTTCGTGAGAATGATGGAAAAGAAAATTGTGCCAAAGTGTTAGAAGAAGAATGCATTAAAATGTTTGGCAATAAATCTTTGAATGATGAGCATGATTGCAATGTTGTTAGTATGAACTCTTTGAATATCCATAGTACTAATGATGATTGCACTAGTTATGATGAAAACGTCTCCTATAAACATGTCAATTTTTGTGGAGTGCATTGGGTTTTCAAGTACACATCAAATAGAGAAGATAGATATTGCAAGAGGCATAAGCATTTAAAAACTAAATTGTTGCAAGAAAGGCTAGATGTTTGTGCTGAAAATTTAAATTTTCTTGGCCATACTTGTGAACTTTGCAATGAACGGGGTCATTTAACTATCTGATGCAAATTGTTTCATGATCTAATCGTGTCCAAAAATTGTGATGACTTTATTTCCCTTGCACATTATAATGAACATAGTTTTCTTATGGGTTACGAAGAAATAAAACGCATAACTAACTATCTTCCAGAATTTGCCCGTTATAAACTTCTTGGATTTGATCTAGAAGAAATTTATATGTATTGTGCGGTGAATTGCATTGAAAATCCTTATATTGCCAATTACATAAAGAAAAGAAAACAAATAGAGGATGAAGAGAATACTAACGAAAGGGAAGAGACTTCCCAATATCCTCCTATTATTTCTTATGATGAATCAGGTAACGAGGAGGAGCCTTCTATTCAACCAATCTCATTAATAAGGAGCTCCAAAAAGAGGATTGAACCCACACATGATGTGGTGAAGAAGAAGAAAAGGAAAAGGAAGAGAGGTAAAAAAGACATCTCTCCCAAATAATGTTGCTCCTATCATTGTTGTGCCTCATGAAAATGAATCAAAAATAATTGTGGAAGATGATGCACTTGATGATGATCTCGTTATGCCTATTGCTTGTTGTGATGATTATGATTGGGAAGATAATGATACCTCTTATGATCTTGAAAATCTTTTTGGCTCTTGCTTGGAAGAATATGATAATTGCTATACTATTGGTGTTATCCATACTATTAATGGTGAGAGTGATTATTCTTATGATATGAAAAGGCCCAAGCTTGGGGATGCTATGTTTGATGAAGATGATGTTTTTGAGAATATATTTGCTGCAATTAATGTTTGTCCCAAGCTTGGGGAGGCTATGTTTAATGAAGATGATATTTTTAGTCTCCCAAGTTTTGATATGCAAATTTATAATGATGATAGCATGCCTCCTACTTATGATGATTATATTGATGAAAGTGGGTTTGGAAGAGTGTCAACTTTAGGAATTAGTGATCCCACAATATTGGAGGATGTTGAATCTTATTGTGATAATTATGAAAGTGGATTTGGAGAGGTCATGACTTTATTTAGTGATGATTCCACTATCTTGGAAGAGGTTTCAATCGATTATGATGAGAACAAAGTTGCTACTTATGATGATTACTGTGATGAAACTTATGCTATAAAAAGCAGTGATGATTATATTTATAAAACTTGTCATGATTATGATTACCCTTTTTCTGAACATTACTCTTTTAATGTGGAAACAATTTATAGTATTCAAGTCTCTTATGATACTCCCACTATTCCGAATGAAAAGAATTTTGCTTATGTGGAGAGTAATAAAATTTCCATGCAAGTAGATCATGGAAAGAATGCTTTAGGTGCTGGTTATATTGTTGAATTCATTCATGATGCTACTGAAAATTATTATGAGAGAGGATCATATGCTTCTACATATTGCAATAATATCAAGTTTCCTCTCTATGTGCTTAAAATCTTGAAGTTATGCTTGTTGTACCTTCCTATGCTAGTTGATTATTGTTCCCATAAGTTGTTTGATCACAAAATCCCTATGCATAGGAAGTGGGTTAGACTTAAATGTGCTAGTCATATTCTTCATGATGCTCTCTTTGTGTTTCAATTCCTATCCTTTATGTGAGCATCATTGAAATCATCATGCCTAGCTAGGGGCGTTAAACGTTAGCGCTTGTTGGGAGGCAACCCAACTTTATATTTTGTTTCTTGCTTTTTGGTTCTGTTTAGTAATAAATAATCCATCTAGCTTCTGTTTAGATGTAGTTTTGTGTTTTAATTAGTGTTTGTGCCAAGTAGAACCTTTGGGAAGACTTGGGTGAAGTCTTTATGATCTTGCTGTAAAAAAAGAAACTTTAGCACTCACGAGATTAGCCAATTTTTTACTAGAGAGTGCTATTTAGTTGATTCTTTTTGCAGATGATTACTAGACAAATTACTCAGGTCCACCAATTTATTTTAGAATTTTTGGAGTTCCAGAAGTTTGCTTTAGTTACATATTACTACAGACTGTTCTGTTTTTGACAGATTCTGTTTTTCATGTGTTGTTTGCTTATTTTGATGAATCTATGGCTAGTAAAATAGTTTATAAACCATAGAGAAGTTGGAATACAGTAGGTTTAACACCAATATAAATAAAGAATGAGTTCATTACAGTACCTTGAAGTGGTTTTTTCTTTTCTTTCGCTAACGGAGCTTACGAGTTTTCTGTTAAGTTTTGTGTTGTGAAGTTTTCAAGTTTTGGGTAAAGATTCGATGGACTATGGAATAAGGAGTGGCAAGAGCCTAATCTTGGGGATGCCCAAGGCACCCCAAGGTAATATTCAAGGACAACCATGAGCCTAAGCTTGGGGATGCCCCGGATGGCATCCCCTCTTTCGTCTTCGTTCATCGGTAACTTTACTTGGAGCTATATGTGTTTTGCTTGGAGCGTTATTTTATTTTCTTTTGTTTTGTTTGATGTTAGTTGGAATAATGTTTTGCATCTCTATTTTCAATAAAATGTCAAGGATAGCCTTTACCATGCTTATTTTGCAAGTATACATGTTGCTGTTTTAAAACAGAAAGTTTACCGCTGTTGCAAAAATTCCCTAGAAAAGTCAGAATGTGATAAAATGTTGAAACCTTTTGCATAATAAGCTCTGATAAATTTACTACAGTGGGAATTTTCTTTCATAATTTTTGGAGTTAGGGAAGTATAATGAATCTTGCATTCTTTACAGACTGTACTGTTTTGGCAGATTGCTGTTATGTTTGCATTGTTTGCATATGTTTGCTTGTTTAATGATTCTATTTGAGGATAGGAGTATTAAATATGCAGAGGAATTTAGTATGCAATGTTGAATAATAATTTTAGTGATTTGTTACAGTAGAAAATGATAAGGTTTTTGCATTGGTTTATACTAACTTATCTCACGAGTCCTTGTTGAGTTTTGTGTGGATGAAGCTTTTGAGATTTAGGGAGACCGTGATATAAAAGGAATTAAGGAGACACAAAAGCTCAAGCTTGGGGATGCACAAGGCACCCCAAGATATTATTTCAAGAAGTCTCAAGCATCTAAGCTTGGGGATGCCCCGGTAGGCATCCCACCTTTCTTCTTCAACAACTATCGGTTAGTATCGGTTGAACCTAAGTTTTTGCTTTTTTCACATTAGTTGTGCTATCCTTGCAATGTAGTTTTATTTTGTTTTGCTTGTTGTTTGAATAAAATACCAAGATCTGAAATTCTTAAATGATAGAGAGTCTTCACATAGCTACATAATTATTTAACTACTCATTGATCTTCACTTATATCTTTTTGGAGTAGTTTGTCATTTACTCGTGTGCTTCACTTATATCCTATGAGTAAATAGTTGAATGATTTGAATGTCATAAATCTGAAATTATATATGCTTCATATGCCTTTCCCATGGGGAGTAATGACTTCAGATATAAGAAGTAGAGGTGGTAAATTTATTGAAGGTTAGCAAACTTTGTATTGGTCACTTGAACAATTCATGAAAGAATATTGAAGGAAGAGAGATTTCACATATAATACTATCTTGGACATCTTCTATGATTGTGAGCCCCATTAATTATTTTCAAACCTGAGAAAATTAGTTGAAGTTGGACAAGAAAGACAACATAATGAGTTATGCTTGGGTATATTTGTATAAGTTATATTGTTTTGGATCCTCTAACATGTGGTGCTTGCTATTTAGAATCCTTTGCTAGCCAAAATATCTGTACTAAGCGGGAATACTGCCTGTGCATCCAAACTCCTTGAACCAAGTTTCTTCCATGAGTGTCCACCATATCTACCTATATGCGGTATTTATCTGTCGTTCCAAGTAAATTTGCATGTGCCAAACTCTAAACCTTCAAAGAATAATCTGTTTTGTATGCCCGAATCGCTCATGTAGCGACTACGGGTTAGCAGTATCTTCCATGCTAGGTGGGTTATTCTCACGATGAGTGGACTCCGCTCATCATTCATGAGAAAATGGCTGGTAACTGGGATGCCCAGTCCCATGATCAAAAGATCAAAATCAAATAAAAAATAATTGCAAACAAAACTCCCTCAGGTTTGATGTTAGTTGGAGGCACCCGTTGTTTCGGGCAAGCCATGGATTGATGATTGTTGGTGGAGGGGAGTAAAAATCTTTACCTTTCTGTTTGGGAACCGCCTATAATGTATGTAGTATGGAAGATATTGGGAACTCTTGGTCGTTATGTTGACAATGAAAGCATACCTCTCAAAATTATTTTCATCTCTGTTTTTGCTTCGAGCTCTGGCACCTCTGCAAATCCCTGCTTCCCTCTACGAAGGGCCTATCTTTTACTTTTATGCAAGAGTCAGTAGTATTCCTTCTCATTCCAACCTACTCTTTAGTTGGCAAGCATCATGTGATGGAAAGATCTAAGCATATATGGTCATTCAAATATATTTGAGCATGAATTATTATTGTTGACATTACCCTTGAGGTAAAAGGTTGGAAGGCGAAACATTAAGCCCCTATCTTTCTCTGTGTTTGATGAATACTATTTGTTCTAAAAATATGCTTTGAGTGGTAGCAATCATGGAAGACTAAATGATAGTTGAGTATGTGAAGTTTGCTGAATCAAAGCTCTGACATAGACTCTTCCTGAAAATAAGATGAATTGTAATTGTTTGATGACTAATAACACGGTTTGTTAGTTTTCAAGAAGGTTTATGATCTATACTTTAACATCTAAATAGTTTGTTACTTGATCATGAAAAGTTCTATGAGTTGAGCTACTGTTATGACATATAATGATGCTAGAAAAAGTGATTGAAATTATCATTGATCAAACTTATGCACCTGCTAGCATTCACACTTCATAAATTCTTTCTTTTATCATTTACCTACTTGAGGACGAGCAGGAATTAAGCTTGGGGATGCTGATACATCTCCAACAGATCTATAATTTATGATGTATTCATGCTATTATATTATCCATCTTGGATGTTTTATGGGCTTTACTATGCACTTTTATATTATTTTTGGGACTAACCTATTGACCCAGAGCCCAGTGCCAGTTCCTGTTTTTTCCCTTGTTTCAGTGTTTCGAAGAAAAGGAATATCAAACGGAGTCGAAACGGAATGAAACCTTCTGGAGAAGTTATTTTTGGAAAGAAAACAACCCGGGAGACTTGGAGTCCACGTCAAGAAAGCAACGAGGAAGGCATGAGGCAGGGGGCGCGCCCACCCCCCTGGGCGCGCCCTCCACCCTCGTGGGGCCCTAGTGGCTCCCCTAACATATTTCTTTCGCCTATATATATCCATATACCCTAAAACGATCGGGGAACAGAATAGATCGGGAGTTCCGCCGCCGCAAGCCTCTGTAGCCACCAAAAACCAATCGGGACCCTGTTCCGGCACCCTGCCGGAGGGGGGATCCCTCACCGGTGGCCATCTTCATCATCCCGGCGCTCTCCATGACGAGCAGGGAGTAGTTCACCCTCGGGGCTGAGGGTATGTACCAGTAGCTATGTGTTTGATCTCTCTCTCCTGTTCTTGATTTGGCACGATCTTGATGTATTGCGAGCTTTGCTATTATAGTTGGATCTTATGTTGCTTCTCCCCCTCTACTCTCTTGTAATGGATTGAGTTTTCCCTTCGAAGTAATCTTATCGGATTGAGTCTTTAATGATTTGAGAACACTTGATGTATGTCTTGCCGTGCGTATCTGTGGTGACAATGGGATATCACGTGATTCACTTGATGTATGTTTTGGTGATCAACTTGCGGGTTCCGCCCATGAACCTATGCATAGGGGTTGGCACACGTTTTCGTCTTGATTCTCCGGTAGAAACTTTGGGGCACTCTTTGAGGTTCTATGTGTTGGTTGAGTAGATGAATTTGAGATTGTGTGATGCATATCGTATAATCATACCCACGGATACTTGAGGTGACATTGGAGTATCTAGGTGACATTAGGGTTTTGGTTGATTTGTGTCTTAAGGTGTTATTCTAGTACGAACTCTAGGGCTGTTTGTGACACTTATAGGAATAGCCCAACGGATTGATTGGAAAGAATAGCTTTGAGGTGGTTTCGTACCCTACCGTAATCTCTTCGTTTGTTCTCCGCTATTAGTGACTTTGGAGTGACTCTTTGTTGCATGTTGAGGGATAGTTATATGATTAAATTATGTTATTATTGTTGAGAGAACTTGCACTAGTGAAAGTATGAACCCTAGGCCTTGTTTCATAGCATTGCAATACCGTTTGTGCTCACTTTTATCATTAGTTACCTTGCTGTTTTTATATTTTCAGATTACAAAAACCTATATCTACCATCCATATTGCACTTGTATCACCATCTCTTCGCCGAACTAGTGCACCTATACAATTTACCACTGTATTGGGTGTGTTGGGGACACAAGAGACTCTTTGTTATTTGGTTGCAGGGTTGTTTGAGAGAGACCATCTTCATCCTACGCCTCCCACGGATTGATAAACCTTAGGTCATCCACTCGAGGGAAATTTGCTACTGTCCTACAAACCTCTGCACTTGGAGGCCCAACAACGTCTACAAGAAGAAGGTTGCGTAGTAGACATCATGGAGATGCCCATCAATTGATGTTAATGCGAGGAGTAGGGATTGCCATGCAACGGATGCACTAGAGCTATAAGTGTATGAAAGCTCAAAAAGAAACTAAGTGGGTGTGCATCCAACTTGCTTGCTCACGAAGATCTCGGGCATTTGAGGAAGCCCGTCATTGGAATATACAAGCCAAGTTCTATAATGAAATTTCCCACTAGTATATGAAAGTGACAAAATGAGAGACTCTCTATTATGAAGATCACGATGCTACTTTGAAGCACAAGTGTGGTAAAAGGATAGTAACATTGTCCCTTCTCTCTTTTTCTCTCATCATTTTTTTATTTGGGCCTTTTCTCTTTTTTATGGCCTCTTTTTTTTTTAGTCCGGAGTCTCATCCTGACTTGTGGGGGAATCATAGTCTCCATCATCCTTTCCTCACTTGGGACAATGCTCTAATAATGATGATCATCACACTTTTATTTACTTACAACTCATGAATTACAACTCAATACTTTGAACAAAATATGACTCTATATGAATGCCTCCGGCGGTGTACCGGGATATGCAATGAATCAAGAGCGACATGTATGAAAGAATTATGAACGGTGGCTTTGCCACAAATACAATGTCAACTACATGATTATGCAAAGCAATATGACAATAATGGAGTATGTCATGATAAATGAAACGGTGGAAAGTTGCATGGCAATGTATCTCGAAATGGCTATGGAAATGCCATGATAGGTAGGTATGGTGGCTGTTTTGAGGAAGATATAAGGAGGTTTATGTGTGATAGAGCATATCATATCATGGGGTTTGGATGCACCGACGAAGTTTGCACCAACTCTCAAGGTGAGAAAGGGCAATGCGCGGTACCGAAGAGGCTAGAAAATTGCGGAAAGGTAAGTGTGCGTATAATCCATGGACTCACATTAGTCATAAAGAACTCATATACTTATTGCAAAAATTTATTAGCCCTCGAAGCAAAGTACTACTACGCATGCTCCTAGGGGAAGGGTTGGTAGGAGTTAACCATCGCGCGATCCCGACCGCCACACAAAGGAAGACAATCAACAAATACTTCATGCTCCGACCTCGTTACATAACGGTTCACCATACGTGCATGCTACGGGAATCACAAACTCCAACACATGCATTTTTCAATTCCACAATTACTCAACTAGCACAACTATGATATTACTACCTTTATATCTCAAAACAATTATCAAGCATCAAATTTCTCATGATATTAATTAAAGAAAATTTCCATGCTATTCTAAGACTCTCAAAATAATATAAGTGAACATGAGAGATCAATAGTTTTTATAAAACAAATCCACCATCGTGCTCTAAAAGATATAAGTGAAGCACTAGAGCAAAAACTATATAGCTCAAAAAATATAAGTGAAGCACATAGAGTATTCTAATAAATTCCGAATCAAGTGTGACTCTCTTAAAAGGTGTGTACAGCAAGGATGATTGTGGTAAACTAACAAATAAAGACTCAAATAATACAAGACGCTCCAAGCAAAACACATATCATGTGGTGAATAAAAATATAGCTCCAAGTAAAGTTACCGATGGAAGTAGATGAAAGAGGGGATGCCTTCCGGGGCATCCCCAAGCTTTGGCTTTTAGGTGTCCTTAGATTATCTTGGGGTGCCATGGGCATACCCAAGCTTACGCTCTTGCCACTCCTTGTTCCATAATCCATCAAATCTTTCACCCAAAACTTGAAAACTTCACAACACAAAACTCAGCAGAAAATCTCGTAAGCGCCGTTAGCGAAAGAAAACAAAAGACCACTTCAAGGTACTGTAATGAACTCATTATTTATTTATATTGGTATTAAACCTACTGTATTCCAACTTATCTATGGTTTATAAACTATTTTACTAGCCATAGATTCATCAAAATAAGCAAACAACACACGAAAAACAGAATCTGTCAAAAACAGAATAGTCTGTAGTAATCTGTAACTAACGTAAACTTCTGGAACTCCAAAAATTCATCCAAAATAGGAAGACCTATACAATTTGTTTATTGATCAGCAGCAATTGGAATTAATATTTTATCACGTTCTGGTGATTTTTAACAATTATTTTCGTGAACAGAAAGTTTTTGGAATTTATAGCAAGATCAAATAACTATCATCCAAGAAGATCCTATAGGTTAAACTTGGCACAAACACTAATTAAAACATAAAAACACATCTAACCAGAGGCTGGATCAAATATTTATTCCTAAACAGAAGCAAAAAGCAAAAAACTAAAAATAAAATTGGGTTGCCTCCCAACAAGCGCTATCGTTTAACGCCCCTAGCTAGGCATAAAAGCAAGGATAGATCTAGGTATTTCCATCTTTGGTAGGCAATCCATAAGTGGCTCTCATAATATATTCATAAGGTAATTTTATTTTATTTCTAGGGAAGTGTTCCATGCCTTTCTTTAATGGAAATTGGAATCTAATATTCCCTTCCTTCATATCAATAATTGCACCAATCGTTCTAAGGAAAGGTCTACCAAGAATAATAGGACATGAAGGATTGCAATCTATGTCAAGAACAATAAAGTCTATGGGCACATAGTTCCTATTTGCAACAATAAGAACATAATTAATTCTTTCCATAGGTTTCTTAATAGTGGAATCCGCAAGGTGCAAGTTTAAAGAGCAATCATCAAATTCACGGAAACCTAATAAATCACATAAAGTTTTTGGAATCGTGGAAACACTAGCACCCAAATCACACAAAGCATAGCATTCATGATCCTTAATTTTAATTTTAATAGTAGGTTCCCACTCATCATAAATTTTTCTAGGGATAGAAACTTCCAACTCAAGTTTTTCTTCGTAGATTGCATCAAAGCATCAACGATATGTTTGGTAAAGGCTTTATTTTGACTATAAGCATGAGGAGAATTTAGCATGGATTGCAACAAGGAAATACAATCTATCAAAGAGAAATTATCATAATTAAATTCCTTGAAATACAAAATAGTGGGTTCATTAATATCTAGAGTTTTGATCTCTTCAATCCCACTTTTATCAATTTTAGCATCAAGATCTAAAAACTCTGAATTTCTGGAACGCCTTCTAGGTAAAAGTGGATCATATTCAGTCCCATCATTATCAAGATTCATATTGCAAAACAAAGATTTAATAGGGGACACATTAATAACTTTTAGATCTTCATCTTTATTTTCATAGAAATTTGAAGAACACGCTTTCACAAAGCAATCTTTCATAGCACGTATCCTAGCGGTTCTTTCTTTGCACTCATCAATGGAAATTCTCATGGCTTTGAGAGACTCATTGATATCATGCTTAGGAGGAATAGATCTAAGTTTTAAAGAATCAACATCAAGAGAAATTCTATCAACGTTCCTAGCTAATTCATCAACTTTAAGCAATTTTTCTTCAAGCAAAGCATTGAAATTCTTTTGCGAATTCATAAATTCCTTAACACTAGTCTCAAATTCAGAAGGCATCTTATTAAAGTTTCCATAAGAATTGTTGTAGGAATTACCATAATTATTAGAGGAATTACTAGGATAAGGCCTAGGATTAAAGTTTCCTCTATACGCATTGTTACCAAAATTATTCCTACCAACAAAATTCACATCCATAGGTTCATTATTATTCTCAATCAAAGTAGACAAAGGCATATCATTAGGATTAGAAGAAACACTCTTAGTAGCAAATAATTTCATAAGTTCATCCATCTTTCCACTCAAAACATTAATTTCTTCTATCACATGCACTTTTTTATTAGTAGATCTTTCAGTGTGCCATTGAGAATAATTAACCATAATATTATCTAGGAGTTTAGTAGCTTCTCCTAAAGTGATTTCCATAAAAGTGCCTCCCGCGGCCGAATCTAAAAGATTTCTAGAAGCAAAATTCAATCCGGCATAAATTTTTTGTATAATCATCCACAAATTCAAACCATGCGTAGGGCAATTATGTATCATTAATTTCATCCTCTCCCAAGCTTGTGCAACATGTTCATGATCAAGTTGCTTAAAATTCATAATATCGTTTCTAAGAGAGATGATCTTAGTGGGAGGAAAATATTTAGAGATAAAAGCATCTTTGCACTTATTCCAAGAATCAATACTATTTTTAGGCAAAGATGAAAACCAAGCTTTAGCACGATCTCTAAGCGAAAAAGGAAATAGCTTCAATTTAACAATATCATTGTCCACATCTTTCTTCTTTTGCATATCACACAAATCAACGAAGCTATTTAGATGGGTAGCGGCATCTTCACTAGGAAGGCCGGTGAATTGATCTTTCATGACAAGATTCAACAAAGCAGCATTGATTTCACAAGATTTAGTATCGGTAAGAGGAGCAATAGGAGTGCTAAGAAAATCATTGTTGTTGGTATTGGTGAAGTCACACAATTTAGTATTATCTTATGCCATCGTGACAAACAAGCAATCCAACACACGAGCAAACAAGAAGCAAGCGAAAAAGACAAACTAAAAAGAGAGGGCGAATAAAATGGCAAGGGTGAAGTGGGGGAGAGGAAAACGAGAGGCAAATGGCAAATAATGTAATGCGGGAGATAAGGGTTTGTGATGGGTACTTGGTATGTTGACTTTTGCGTAGACTCCCCGGCAACGGCGCCAGAAATCCTTCTTGCTACCTCTTGAGCACTGCGTTGGTTTTCCCTTGAAGAGGAAAGGGTGATGCAACAAAGTAGCGTAAGTATTTCCCTCAGTTTTTGAGAACCAAGGTATCAATCCAGTAGGAGGCCACACACGAGTCCCTCACACCTACACAAACAAATAAATCCTCGCAACCAACGCGACAAGGGGTTGTCAATCCCTACACGGTCACTTACGAGAGTGAGATCTGATAGATATGATAAAGTAATATTTTTGGTATTTTTATGATAAAGATGCAAAGTAAAATAGAAGCAAAATAAAAGGCAATGGAAATAGCTTGTTGATGGGAGATTAATATGATGGAAAATAGACCCGGGGGCCAAGGTTTCACTAGTGGCTTCTCTCAAGAGCATAAGTATTACGGTGGGTGAACAAATTACTATTGAGCAATTGACATAATTGAGCATAGTTATGAGAATATCTAGGTATGATCATGTATATAGGCATCACGTCCGAGACAAGTAGACCGACTCATGCCTGCATCTACTACTATTACTCCACACATCGACTGCTATCCAGCATGCATCTAGAGTATTAAGTTCATAAAAACAGAGTAACGCTTTAAGCAAGATGACATGATGTAGAGGGATAAACTCATGCAATATGATATAAACCCCATCTTGTTATCCTCGATGGCAACAATACAATACGTGCCTTGCTGCCCCTACTGTCACTGGTAAAGGACACCGCAAGATTGAACCCAAAGCTAAGCACTTCTCCCATTGCAAGAAAGATCAATCTAGTAGGCCAAACCAAACTGATAATTCTAAGAGACTTGCGAAGATAACCAATCATACATAAAAGAATTCAGAGAAGATTCAAATATTATCATAGATAAACTTGATCATAAACCCACAATTCATCGGTCTCAACAAACACACCGCAAAAGAAGATTACATCGAATAAATCTCCACGAGAGAGGGGGAGAACATTGTATTGAGATCCAAAAAGAGAGAAGAAGCCATCTAGCTAATAACTATGGACCCGAAGGTCTGAGGTAAACTACTCACACATCATCGGAGAGGCTATGGTGTTGATGTAGAAGCCCTCCGTGATCGATGCCCCCTCCGGCGGAGCTCCGGAACAGGCCCCAAGATGGGATCTCACGGGTACAGAAG